>NC_092046.1:52214814-52544270 GCF_003086295.3 Arachis hypogaea
ATCACCTTTAATGTATCCACTTTTAAGTTGAGCAATGCATGTTGTATTATCTTCAAACAGCACAGTTGGAGCTATCTTATGATCAATCATTCCACATGATGACAGAATATATTGGATCAAACTCCTGAGCCAAAAACACTCACGACTAGCTTCATGTATCGCTAGTATTTCAGCATGATTAGAGGATGTTGCCGCAATCGTCTGTTTTGTGGACCTCCATGATATAGCTGTACCACCATATGTGAATAGGTATCCTATTTGAGATCTCCCTTTATGTGGATCAGACAAGTATCCAGCATCTGCATAGCCAACTAATTGTGACTTGGATCCATATGGATAAAACAATCCCATATCAACCGTTCCATGAAGATATCGAAAGATTTGTTTGATTCCATTCCATTGTCTTCTGGTTGAAGAGGAACTATACATTGCTAGTAAATTCACAACAAATGATATATCGGGTCGTGTATTATTAGCAAGATACATTAGCGCTCCAATGGCACTAAGATATGGTACTTCAGGACCAAAGATATCTTCATTTTCTTCTTTAGGACGGAATTGATCCTTTTCCACATCTAAATACCTTACGATCATTGGGGTACTTAATGGATGTGACTTATCTATATAAAATCTCTTCAAGATCTTTTCTGTGTATGTTGTTTGATGAATGAAGATCCCATTTTTTGTATGCTCGATCTACAGGCCGAGACAAAATTTAGTCTTTCCAAGATCTTTCATCTCAAACTCTTCTTTTAGAGTTTTTATAATTGTTGGAATCTCTTCAGGAGTTCCAATGATATTTAAACCATCAACATACACAGCAATTATAATGAATCCAGATGCAGATTTCTTTATAAAAACACATGGGCAGATATCATCATTCTTGAATCCATTTTTGGCCAGATACTCATTAAGACGATTATACCACATTCGTCCAGATTGCTTCAGACTATATAAAGATCTTTGCAATTTAACTGAGTATAATCCTTGTGAATATTCATTGGATGGTTTAGATATATTTAATCCTTCAGGGACTTTCATATAGATATCACGATCTAATGAGCCGTTAAGTAGGCTGTTACCTGATGCGTGAGCATCTTTCCTATCTTTTCCTAGTGAATTTGCATTTGAATTGTTAAGTTTAATCAAGATTTAAATACTTTTTAGCTACTATGAATGCTACTTTGTGTTATGTGTAATTTTGTTTATTTCAGCTAGCATTCGGATGGATTTGACGGAGTTTTATAGAAGAAGAGGAAGAAAGTGGATGATGCTATCAACCCTAACCTCCCTACACTCTAATGGATATAACTTGAGCTACAGAATTCCAATTGACGTGATTCTAGTGGCATTGGAAAGCTAACTTCCTGAGCTTTCCAATGATATATAATAGTATACACTTCCCTCCCATTTGGTACGGTCAAGGTGGCGCCTAACTTGGAATTTCTCAAGTTAGGTGCCAGAACCACAAATTCTCCAAAGGCTTGCTGCCAAGGCAGCGCCTAACTTGGATTTTCCAAGTTAGGCACCAGGAACTAGAAAGGACTCTGAGACCAAGTTAGGCACCACAATCATGAAGTTAGGTGCCATGATGGATTTTTGCACTAAGTCAGGCGCCAGTTTTGACACAAGCCATGGTCCCCACGTCCAAATTTATGATGGCAACGAAGATATTATTTATTTTTTGATTAAAAATTTTATTTTAATTACAAATAGGAAAAGATATTATTTAGTTTTAGAAAATATATTTTACATTAATTAGGATTATATATAAAAGAGAAAAGAATCAGTCCTTCGGGCTCATCTCTTCTCTTCTCGAACCTCATTCCGCACTTTACAGTTTTACAGAATCCTTGTTTTCTCTGTGAAACATGAGCAACTAAACCTCGACTGTTAAGGTTAGGAGCTCTGTTTATTAATTCATGTATTGATTTTAATTTCAAGAATTGTTTTTGTTCTTCATCTTATGAATTTGGGTGGAACAGAAGTACGACCCTTATTCTAATTGAGTTATTGTAAAACTTGAAAAAGCAATTTACCTGAACAACAGCTTGAAAAAAAAATTCTCCTAAATCACTAATTATCTGGACTTAACGGGATACATGACATAAAATTCTCTTATATTTGGGTAATTAGGATTTCTGTGGCATATAAACTAGATTTGAACTTAACCCTCTAATTGGAATCAAGTGACCAAGGAATTGGCGGTTGATGAAGGTTAGAGGAGACTAAAAAAGTCTAAGGAATTAGGGTTTACTCACATATAGTTTGCCATGAATTAAATCTTGCATGATTAAAATAGTTGGTAAGAAATAGAAATCCGGAAGATAAACATCCCTGAAACCTTAACTGTTTTATTCATATATTCTTCACACCAGTTTACTGCTTGCTTTATTAATTTTCTAAATTTACTGTTTAATGCAATTGAGACCCCAACGCTCTTTTCTATTTGTCTAACTAAGTAAATCATGCAATCATTGTTGCTTGATCCATCAATCCTTGTGGGATCGACCCTCACTCACTTGAGGTATTACTTGGTACGACCCGTTGCACTTGTCGGTTAGTTTGTGGTATTCAAATTCCGCATCATTACCACATCCATTAAATGCATATGTAGTTTATCATATACAAATAAACTGACCAAATAATGCAATGTTATTGCATCCACTACAGGGGAATACGTTTCTTCATAATCTATACCAGCCCTTTGTGAAAAACCTTGTGCTACGAGTCGAGCTATGTAGCGTACAACTTCATTTTTCTCATTTCGTTTTCTCACAAATACCCATCGGTATCCAACAGTTTTTACATCTTCTGGTGTACAGACTACAGGTCCAAAGACTTCACGTTTTGCAAGTGAGTCTAGCTCAGCCTTCATGGCTTCTTCCAATTTTGGCCAATCATTTCTTTGTTGATATTCATCGACTGATCTTAACTCAAGATCCTTACTTTCATGCATGATATTTAATGCCACATTATATGCAAATATTTCATTGACAGTTGTTTTATTTCGGTCCCATTTCTCTCCTGTAAAGACATAATTTGTCGAGATCTCATCATTTTCACAATTTTTAAGTACCTAAACGTCTTCTAAAATTAAAACTATATTAGAATTTTAGACAACTGCAGGTGTCTTTACTATGTCTTTTTCAACAGGAATAGTATTTACCTCTTTTCTCTTTCGAGGATTTTTGTCTTTAGAACCGACAAGACTGCCACGCTTCTAGCGTGTATTTGCTTCGGTGGCAATTTGTCCAACTGGGACATCAATTCGAATTGGGACATTTTCTGCTGGTATATAAGATTTGGTTATCCTCTTTGTATCGGAAAATGCATCAAGCAATTCATTTGCTATTCTTTGCAAATGTATAATCTTTTGAACTTCTAGTTCACATTGCCCTGATCGAGGATCTAAATGCATCAACGATAATGTATTTCAAAGTTCTTTTTCAGGAAGCTTATTCTGTCCCCCTAATGTTGGAAATTTTGATTCATCAAAATGAAAATTTTCAAATCTGGCTTTAAATACATCTCCAGTTTGTATCTTAAGATACCTTTCTATAGAAGGAGAATCATATCCAACATATATCTCCAATTTTCTTTGGGGTCCCATTTTGGTGTGATTAGGTAATGCAATGAGAACATATATCGCACACCCGAATATTCTTATATAGAAAAGATTTGGCTGCTGGCCAAAAGCTAATTGCATAGGAGAGAACTTATGGTAACTCATTGGCCTTAAACGAATAAGTACTGTGGCATGTAAAATAGCATGCTCCCAAACCGAGGTTGGGAGATTTGTTCTCATAAGTAAGGGTCTAGCAATTAATTGGAGGCGTTTAATAAGTGATTCTGCTAACCCATTTTTTGTGTGAACATGAGCTACTGAATGTTCAACACTTATTTCATTAGCCATACAATAAGCATTAAAAGCTTGGGAAGTAAATTAACCAGCATTATTAAGACGAATTGCTTTTATTGAATTTTCTAGAAATTGTGCTTTTAATCGAATAATTTGAGTTAGTAATCTCGCAAACGCCAGGTTGCGAGAAGACAATAAACACACATGTGACCATCTCGAAGATGCGTCTATTAGGACTATAAAATATCTAAAAGATCCACATGGTGGATGAATAGGTCCACATATATTGCCTTGAATCCTTTCTAGGAATTCAGGGGACTCAAATCCAATCTTTACTAGTGATGGCTTTAAAATTAACTTTCCTTGAGAACATGCAGCACAACAAAATTCACTAGATTTAAGAATCTTTTGGTTCTTTAGTGAATGTCCATGGGAGTTTTCAATAATTCTCTGCATCATGGTTGTTCCCAGATGACCCAATTGATCATGCCAAGTTATGAATTCATTTGGGCTAGTAAACTTCTGGTTTACAATGGCATGTGATTCAATTACACTAATTTTGGTATAATATAACCCAGATGAAAGTGAGGGTAACTTTTCTAATATAACCTTTTTATTTGAATCATGAGTTGTGATACATAAGTACTCATGATTTTCCTCATTCATTGTCTCAATATGATATCCATTTCAGTGAATATATTTGAAACTCAATAAGTTTCTTAGAGACTTAGTAGACAATAGTACATTATTTATTATAAATTTTATTCCTCTGGGAAACAAAATTATAGCTCTTCCGGAGCCTTCTATCACATTGCCTGAACCAATAATAGTATTAACATATTCTTCTTTTGGCACAAGATGGGTAAAATATATATCATTTTTTGGAATGGTGTGCGAACTTGCACTATCCGCAAGGCATATATCTTCATTATATATCCTTGCCATTTTCTTCAAAGATAAATAATAATAAAATGAGTAGTAATACATGCACAGTCAAATTGAATTCTTGATTGGAATTATTTTTCTAAGAAACACTGTACATAATGTCATACACTAAAATTTTATTATTATCACTATTATTATCATTGTTATTTTTAAAACTTGGCACATTCAATGATTTCAAAACATAAACATTAATATTTCATTATTTTATATACATCATATTTGAAACTTAAATACATAGAAAATAAAACTTAACAATAAGTTTCTTACATTATTTATTTACATGAATACCAAACAATCTCACATATTAAACTATTCCATCATTGATCAAATGATCAATATTTTCTTCAGGATCTTCAAAGAAATTAGATACATCATAATGAGTGCTGGAATTTTCAGCATCATTTAAAACGAAATTTGTTTCCTTTCCTTTATCATCCTTTTTTAAGGATGCTTGATAAAGATCGACTAGATGCCTTGGGGTACGACAGATACGTGACCAATGGCCCTTTCCACCACAATGGAAACACTTATCATCTGTTGATTTATTTTGCACATTGTTTCTTTCTTTATCCCACTTCTTGTGAGATCTTTTTTTGTGAACATAATTCTTCTTCCTTCCATAATTTTTCTTGCTACTAAAACCTTGCCATTTACCTCTTTGGGGTAATGATTTGCCGCTTTTGCTTCAAGAAATGGGGCGGCGCCAGCTGGGCATGCTTTATGATTCCTTAAAAGTAATTCATTGTTGTGTTCAGCAACAAGAAGGCAAGAAATCAACTCAGAATATCTTTTAAATCCTTTTTTTGATACTGCTGCTGCAGGAGCACATTCGAAGCATGGAAGGTTGAGAAATTTTTCTCTAGCATGTCATTATCAGTTATCTTCTCCCCACATAATTTCATTTGTGAGGTGATTCGAAACATTGCTGAATTATATTCATTTATGGATTTAAAATCCTGTAGATGCAAGTACGTCCATTCATATCGGGCTTGGGGAAGTATCACCGTCTTTTGATGATTATACTTTTCTTCAAGGTCTTTCCACAGATTTGCAGGATCTTTTAATGTGAGATATTAATTTTTCAATCCTTCGTCAAGATGACGACGAAGAAAAATCATGGCTTTGGCTTTATCCTTCTGGGATGCACTATTTTCAACCTTAATGGTATCTCCAAGATCCATTGAATCAAGATGGATTTCAGCATCTAGTATCTATGATAAATAGTTATTTCCAGATATATCAAGAGCATTAAATTCAAGATAAGAGAGTTTCAATATAATGAAAATTTGTTACCTGAGTCTTCCTAAAATTTGATCAGAGTCTCGTGCTGATAACGTGTTGTGAAATAAATAAATAAATAAGGAAGATATAATATAAAATAAAGAAGTATAAATAGAAAAGTGGAGTATTGATATTTATGATAAACCCCAATTTTGTGGTTTATATTGTGTAGAGATTGGGGGTTTTTGTCAATGTTTTTCACACTTATTCATATAAATTGCATGGTTTTGTGTTCTATTCCTAATTTTGCTTCATGGTAGAAAACATGATTCTTTTGCCTTAAAAATGTCATATTTTGATCATCTTCTATTGCCATTAGATGCCGTGATATGTTTGTTGAGTGTTTCAGAGTTATAGGGCAAAGAATGGCCTAGAAGAGAGAGAGAAAGCATGCACAAGTGGAAGGAACATGAAGAATTGAGCTTTGGAGAATTGGCTGCGATACGCACGCGTGACCCACGTGCATGCGTGGGTGCAGGAAGCTGGGTATGGCGCGCGAGAGTGACGTATTCGCGTGGATTGGCGAATTCCCTACCGATGCGTACGCATGCTTGACGCGTACGCGTGGATTGCGAAACTCAGACGACGCGTACGCGTGACCCACGCGTACGCGAGACGAGCAGCACGTGACCTCATTAATAAAATCATGGCTGGCGATTTCTGAGGAGCTCCAGGCCCAAATTCAGTGGGATTCTGCATGGAAATGACTCAGGAATTCTAGAGGGAAAGGGGGGTCATTCATTACACACTTAGACATAATTTAGGCTAGTTTTTGGTTCTTATTCTTCTAGAGAGAGAAACCCTTATTCCTCTCTAGATCTAGTTTGATTTGATCTCCCTTTGTTGAATTCTGAATTGGATTTTGTTGATTTCTCGTTTTGATTACTTAATTTGAATTCTCTAGTATAATTTTGTTGAGAACTTGTGTTAGACTTATGTTTTCTTGTTATTTCCCATTTTCTACTCATTTTATGAACTTTGTGGATATTGAATTTCTAATGATACATTGATGTTATCCATAATTAATAGTGTTGTTTGAGTGGTTTTCTATTGATAATTGTTAGTGGGTACTTTTAATTTCCAATTTATTTGCAATTTGATCATGTCTTTTATTAATGCATACCATGTGTTTGATGAAATATTTCCTTTGATTATGGAGTAGTTTTCTTTACTCTTGGCCTAGGCTAAGAAAATTGGGTAAACTTGAGTCATTGGGTCTAATTGATTTGATGATTTGAGAACCCTTGGTGGTCAAGTTGATACCCATTGACACTAATCCACTACTAAGCCAATTGGTAGTTAGATTAGGACTTATGAGTTGAAATTGACCAAGCCATTTGACATACTTCAAGCTTAGGAGTAGGCATTACGTACTTAAAGCTTTTGGAAGTAGACTTAATGAGCTTGGTTCTTCATAATTGTCAAGATATGGTTATTAGACAAGGATGGTGACCCCAATTCCTATGCCTAGCCAAGAGTTCCTTTTATTATTCATATTTGAAAACCAAAAATTTCAATTGCATTAATTCTAGCTATAGTTACTTGCTTAGTTCTAGAGTAGAATTATATTGGATGTTCTCTTGTTAGTTTGAAATTGCTCATACCTTGCTTTAGTTACTTGAATTGGTTTCTTACACTTTAAGATTTCTTGCTTGTTAAGTCTAGTAGTTTAATTTCTTGATCATGACTCCCAACTCCGGAATTTTAACCAATGTTGATGCACATGTTTACCCATTCCTTGTGAGACGACCCGAGGTTTGAATACTTCGGTTTACTTTTATTGGGGTTGAACTTTGTGACAACCAATCTTTAAAATTTGATTTGAGGATCGATTATCGGTTTGGACTATACTATTAATGAAATCATTTTGTGAAATTCCGGACCGGTATAAATCCTTGTATCAAATTTTTGGCGCCGTTGCCGGGGAATGGTTGCAACATTTGCCTTGACATCGGTTATGTGAATATGTGAATAGTGTAAATAGTTTACTTGCTTTCAATACTTTGTTTGTCGTTTAGATTTCTTTTATGCATGTGCTATGACTCCTAAGTTTGATGACTCGGTCTCAACCGAACTCTAGCTTAGCCAAGCTTGACCTTGAGATTGAAAGAACTTTGTTGCACACTCGGCAAGCTGGACAGCGGTTGGACTATACATCTAGTACTTCGGCCTCTCTTGAGGAGCATACCGAATCACTAGACGAAACCGAGAGCGATTTGGAGTCCGCTACTTCCTATTCTTCTATTGGCACCACTAATACCTCTTTGCATCCTACAAGTGAACAATACATGGTGGAGCCACGCCGAATCACCTTGCATGAACAAGGGGCTCCGGATATTGGTACGCGGAATCGTGATTACACTTTAATTATGTAAAATTCATCGCTCTTTCTTTCCCTGGTACTGGCGCCAAAAACATGATGCCAAGACCATGGTTCACAACTCCGTGTAACTAACCAGCAAGTGCACTAGGTCGTCCAAGTAATACCTTACGTGAGTAAGGGTCGAATCCCACGGAGATTGTTGGTATGAAGCAAGCTATGGTCACCTTGCAAATCTCAGTTAGGCAGATATAAATTGATAATGATGTTTTCGAATAATAATTAATAGAATAGGGATAGAAATACTTATGTAATTCATTGGTGAGAATTTCAGATAAGCGAATAGAGATGCTTCTCGTTCCTCTAAACCTCTGCTTTCCTGCTATCTTCATCCAGTCAGTCTTACTCCTTTCCATGGCTGGCTTTATGTGATACATCACCATTGTCAACGGCTACTTTCGGTCATCTCTCGGGAAAATGATCCAATGCCCTGTCACGACACGGCTAATTGTTTGGAGGCATCACCCTTGTCAATGGCTTCATCTTATCCTCTCAGTGAAAATGATCAACGCACCCTGTCACGGCACGGCTATTCATCTGTCGGTTCTCGATCATGCTGGAATAAGATTTACTATCCTTTTGCGTCTGTCACTAACGCCCCGCAATCGCGAGTTTGGAGCTCGTCACAGTCATCCATTCATTGAATCCTACTCGGAATACCACAGACAAGGTTTAGACTTTCCAGATTCTCTTGAATGCCGCCATCATTCTAGCTTACACCACGAAGATTCTGGTTAGGAGATCTAAGAGATACTCATTCAGTCTAAGGTAGAACGGAAGTGGTTGTCAGGCACGCGTTCATAGGGAATGATGATGATTGTCACGTTCATCACATTCAGGTTGAAGTGCGAATGAATATCTTAGAAGCGAAATAAGATGAATTGAATAGAAAACAGTAGTACTTTGCATTAATCTTTGAGGAACAGCAGAGCTCCACACCTTAATCTATGGAGTGTAGAAACTCTACCGTTGAAAATACATAAGTGATAGTCCAGGCATGGCCGAGAGGCCAGCCCTCAAACGTGATCTAAGATAGCATACAACTGATCAAAGATTCTTAAAAAGACTAGTAAAAGGTCCTATTTATAATAAACTAGTCACTAGGGTTTACAGAAGTAAGTAATTGATGCATAAATCCACTTCCGGGGCCCACTTGGTGTGTGCTTGGGCTGAGCTTGAGTGTTGCACGTGTAGAGGTCCTTCTTGGAGTTGAACGCCAGTTTTTGT
The DNA here is from genome assembly GCF_003086295.3 of Arachis hypogaea. Lineage (NCBI taxonomy): Eukaryota > Viridiplantae > Streptophyta > Magnoliopsida > Fabales > Fabaceae > Arachis > Arachis hypogaea. Next base: position 52,224,510 of record NC_092046.1, read on the forward strand.
GCCAGTTTGGGCGTTCAACTCTGGTTTTGGATCCATTTCTGGCGCTGAACTCCAGAAAATCCATTTTGAGTGCAGGGAGGTCAGAATCCAACAGCATCAGCAGTCCTTTTTCAACCTCTGAATCTGATTTCTGCTCAAGTCCCTCAATTTCAGTCAGAAAATACCTGAAATCACAGAAAAACACACAATCCCATAGTAAAGTCCAGAAATGTGAATTTAACATAAAAACTAATGAAAACATCCCTAAAAGTAACTAGATCCTACTAAAAACATACTAAAAACAATGTCAAAAAGCGTATAAATTATCCGCTCATCACAACACCAAACTTAAATTGTTGCTTGTCCCCAAGCAACTGAAAATCAAATAGGATAAAAAGAAGAGAATATACTATAAATTCCAAACTATCAATGAAACATAGCTTCAATCAAATGAGCGGGACTTATAGCTTTTTGCCTTTTGAATAGTTTTGGCATCTCACTTTATCCATTGAGGTTCAGAATGATTGGCATCTATAGGAACTCAGAGTTCAGATAGTGTTATTGATTCTCCTAGTTCAGTATGATGATTCTTGAACACAGCTATTTCATGAGTCTTGGTCGTGGCCCTAAGCACTTTGTTTTCCAGTATTACCACCGGATACATAAATGCCACAGACACATAATTGGGTGAACCTTTTCAGATTGTGACTCAGCTTTGCTAAAGTCCCCAATTAGAGGTGTCCAGGGTTCTTAAGCACACTCTTTTTTTGCTTTGGACCTTGACTTTAACCGCTCAGTCTCAAGTTTTCACTTGACACCTACACGCCACAAGCACATGGTTAGGGACAGCTTGGTTTAGCCCCTTAAACCAGGATTTTATTCCTTTAGGCCCTCCTATCCACTGATGCTCAAAGCCTTGGGATCCTTTTTATTTGCCCTTGCCTTTTGGTTTTAAGGGTTATTGGCTTTTTGCTCTTGCCTCTTGGTTTTAAGAGCTTTGGCTTTTTCTGCTTGCTTTTTCTTTTTTTTCTTTCTATATTTTTTTTTCGCCCTTTTTTTTTCTGCAAGCTTTATTCTTTGCTGCTTTTTCTTGCTTCAAGAATCATTTTTATGATTTTTCAGATTATCAAATAACATGTTTCCTAGTCATCATTCTTTCAAGAGCCAACATATTTAACATTCTTAAACAACAACTTCAAAAGACATATGCACTGTTCAAGCATACATTCAGAAAACAAGAAGCATTGTCACCACATCAATATAATTAAGCTAAGTTCAAGGATAAATTCGAAACTCATGTACTTCTTGTTCTTTTGAATTAAAACATTTTTCATTTAAGAGAGGTGATGGATTCATAGGACATTTATAACTTTAAGACAAAGTTACTAACTACTAATGATCATGTAATGAAGACACAAACATGGACAAACACATAACATAGAAAACGAAAAACAGAGAAAGTAAGAACAAGGAATGAATCCACCTTAGTGATGGTGGCGTTTTCTTCTTGAGGAACCAATGATGTCCTTAAGCTCTTCTATGTCTCTTCCTTGTCTTTGTTGCTCCTCCCTCATTGCTTGTTGATCTTCTCTGATTTCATGGAGCATGATGGAGTGCTCTTGATGTTCCACCCTTAGTTGTCCCATATTGGAACTCAATTCTCCTAGGGAGGTGTTAATTTGCTCCCAATAGTTTTGTGGAGGAAAGTGCATTTGAGGCATCTCCGGGATCTCATGGTGATGAGCTTCATACGCCTCTTGAGCTCCATGAATGGGCTCTCTTGCTTGCTCCATCTTTTTCTTAGTGATGGGCTTGTCCTCTTTAATGAGGATATCTCCCTCTATGTCAATCCAGCCGAATTGCATAGGTGACAAATGAGGTGAGGAAAGGCTAACCTTGCCATAGTGGAGGACTTGTCAGCCACCTTGTAGAGTTCTTGAGGTATAATCTCATGAACTTCCACCTCTTCTCCAATCATGATGCTATGGATCATGATGGCCCGGTCTATAGTAACTTCAGACCGGTTGCTAGTGGGAATGATTGAGCATTGAATGAACTCCAACCATCCTCTAGCTACAGGCTTGAGGTCCAATCTTCTTAGTTGAACCGGCTTGCCTTTGGAGTCAATCTTCCATTGAGCTCCTTCTACACATATGTCCATAAGGACTTGGTCCAACCTTTGATTAAAGTTGACCCTTCTAGTGTAGGGGCGTTCATCTCCTTACATCATGGGCAAGTTAAACGCCAACCTCACATTCTCCGGACTAAAATCTAAGTATTTCCCCCGAACCATTGTAACATAGTTCTTTGGATCTGGGTTCTTACTTTGATCATGGTTCTTGGTGATCCATGCATTAGCATAGAACTCTTGAACTATTAGGATGCCGACTTGTTGGATGGGATTTGTTAGAGCTTCCCAACCTCTTCTTTGAATTTCATGTCGGATCTCCGGATACTCATTTCTTTTGAGTTTGAAAGGGACCTCGGGGATCACCTTCTTCTTGGCCACAACATCATAGAAGTGGTCTTGATGGGCTTTGGAGATGAACCTTTCCATCTTCCATGACTCGGATGTGGAAGCTTTTGTCTTCCCTTTCCCCTTTCTAGAGGATTCTCCGGTCTTAGGTGCCATCAATGGTAATGGAAAAACAAAAAGCTTATGCTTTTTCCACACCAAACTTAGAATTTTGCTCGCCCTCGAGCAATAAAAGAAAGAATAGATGAAGAAGAAGAAGAAATGGAGGAGAGGGAGAGTGGGGAGTGATTCGGCCAAGAAGGGTGTAGAGGGGTGTGTTGTGTGAATTTGATGAAGAATGGAGGGCTTTATATAGGGAAGGGAGGGGGGGAAAGGTTTCGGCCATATGGGTGGGTTTGGGTGGGAAATTGGTTTTGAATTTTTGAAGGTAGGTGGAGTTTATGAGGTAGGTTTATGGGGAAGAGTGGATGGATGTGAGTGGTGAAGAGGTGATGGGGAAGAGAGTTTGAGGTGATTGGTGAAGGGTTTTTGGGGAAGAGTGTTTATGGGGTTGTGTGAAAGAAAGTGGTGAGAAGAAGTGAGTGGAGGTAGGTGGGGATCTTGTGGGGTCCACAGATCCTGAGTGGATCCTGTGGGGTCCACAGATCCTGAGGTGTTCAAGGATTTACATCCCTGCACCCATTAGGCATGTAAAAATGCCTTTGCACACAACTCTGGGCGTTCAGCGCCAGGTGGGTGGCCATTTTGGGCGTTCAACGCCCATTTGTGTGCCATTTCTGGCGTTGAACGCCAGAACCATGCCTGTTCTGGCATTCAGCGCCCAGAAGCTGCCCATTTTGGGCGTTCAGCGCCAGAACCATGCTCTGTTCTGGCGCTGAACGCCAGATAGATGCTCCTCCAGGGTGTGATTTTTCTTCTACTGTTTTTGATTCCGTTTTCAATTATTATATTTATTTTGTGACTCCACATGATCATGAGCCTACAAAGACATATAACTAAGAAAAATATAGTTAGATAAATAAAAATTGGGTTGACTCCCAACAAGCGCTTCTTTAATGTCAATAGCTTGACAGTGGGCTCTCATGGAGCCTCACAGATGTGCAGAGCTTTGTTGAGACTCTCCAACACCAAACTTAGAGTTTGGATATGGGAGTTCAACACTAAACTTAGAGTTTGGTTGTGGCCTCCCAACACCAAACTTAGAGTTTGACTGTGGGGGCTCTGGTTGACTCTGCTTTGAAAGAAGCTTTTTCTGCTTCCTCTCCATGGTTGCAGAGGGAGATCCTTGAGTTTTAAACACAAGGGAGTCCTTATTCCATTGAAGGACTATTTCACCCCTGTCAACATCAATCACAGCTCTTGCTGTGGCCAGGAAAGGTCTTCCTAGGATGATGGATTCATCCTCTTCCTTTCCAGTATCCAGGACTATGAAATCAGCAGGGATGTAAAGGCCTTCAACCTTTACTAACACGTCCTCTACTTGTCCATAAGCCTGTTTTCTTGAACTGTCTGCCATCTCTAATGAGATTTTAGCAGCTTGCACCCCATAGATTCCCAGTTTCTCTATTACAGAGAGGGGCATGAGGTTTATTCCTGAACCAAGGTCACATAGAGCCTTAAAGATCATGGTGCCTATGGTAGAGGGTATTATGAACTTTCCAGGATCCTGTCTCTTCTGAGGCAATGTCAGTTGATCCAGATCACTTAGTTCATTGATGAACAAGGGAGGTTCAACTTCCCAAGTATCAATGCCAAATAGTTTGGCATTCAGCTTCATGATTGCACCAAGAAACTTGGCAGTTTTCTCTTCAGTAACATCCTCATTCTCTTCAGAAGAGGAATACTCATCAGAGCTCATGAAGGGCATAAGGAGGTTCAATGGAATCTCTATGGTCTCTAGATGAGCCTCAGAGTCCTTTGGTTCCTCAGAGGGAAGCTCCTTATTGATCACTGGACGTCTCAGGAGGTCTTCCTCCTTGGGATTCACGTCCTCCACTCCCCTTGTAGGTTCGGCCATGGTGCTTATGTCAATGGCCTTGCACTCTCCTTTTGGGTTCTCTTCTGTATTGCTTGGGAGAGTACTGGGAGGGATTTCAGTGATCCTTTTACTCAGCTGGCCCACTTGTGCTTCCAAATTTCTAATGGAAGATCTTGTTTCATTCATGAAACTTACAGTAGCCTTAGACAGATCAGAGACTAAGTTTGCCAAATTAGAAGTATTTTGTTCAGAGTTCTCTGTCTGTTGCTGAGTGGATGATGGAAAAGGTTTATTATTGCTAAACCTGTTTCTTCCACCATTATTAAAGCCTTGTTGAGGCTTTTGATCCTTCCATGAGAAATTTGGATGATTTCTCCATGATGAGTTATAGGTGTTTCCATAAGGTTCACCTAAATAATTTACCTCTGCTATTGCAGGGTTTTCAGGATCATAAGCTTCTTCTTCAGAAGATGCCTCTTGAGTACTGTTGGATGCAGCTTGCATTCCATGCAGACTCTGAGAGATCATATTGACTTGCTGAGTCAGTATTTTATTCTGAGCCAATATGGCATTCAGAGTATCAACTTCAAGAACTCCCTTCTTCATAGGCGTCCCATTGCTCACAGGATTCCTTTCAGAAGTGTACATGAACTGGTTATTAGCAACCATGTCAATGAGTTCTTGAGCTTCTGCAGGCGTTTTCTTTAGGTGAATGGATCCACCTGCAGAAGTGTCCAGTGACATCTTTGATATCTCAGATAAACCATCATAGAATATATCCAGGATGGTCCATTCTGAAAGCATGTCAGACGGACAGTCAGCTGTTTGTATCTTTCCCAAGCTTTATAGAGGGATTCACCATCTTTCTGTCTGAAGGTTTGAACATCAGCTCTAAGCTTGCTCAGCTTTTGAGGAGGAAAGTACTTGGCTAAGAAAGCCGTGACCAGCTTATCCCAAGAGTTCAGGCTGTCTTTGGGTTGAGAATCCAACCATAATCTAGCTCTGTCTCTTACGGCAAAAGGGAAAAGCATGAGTCTGTAGACTTCAGGATCTACTCCATTAGTCTTAACAGTATCACATATCTGCAAGAATTCAGTTTAGAATTGAAAAGGATCTTCAGATGGAAGTCCATGAAACTTGCAGTTCTGCTGCATCAGAGAAACTAATTGAGGTTTCAGCTCAAAGTTGTTTGCTCCAATGGCAGGAATGGAGATGCTTCTTCCATGTAAATTGGAATTAGGTGCAGTAAAGTCACCAAGCATCTTCCTTACATTATTATTATTTTCGGCTGCCATCTCCTCTTCCTGTTCGAAAATTTCTGAAAGGTTATCTCTGGATTGTTGTAATTTAGCTTCTCTTAATTTTCTCTTCAGAGTCCTTTCAGGTTCTGGATCTGCTTCAACAAGAATATTCTTGTCCTTGCTCCTGCTCATATGACAAAGAAGAGGGCACAGAAAAAAATAATAATAATAATATGGATCTTTTATACCACAGTATAGGGATCCCTGTCTGAGTAGAAGAAGAGGGGGAGACAAAGAATGTAATATAATGGAAGAAACACAACTGTGAGGAGGGTTGAGATGTGAGATGAGATGTTAGTAGATGAATAAATAAATAGAATAAGATGGGAGAGGGAGAATTTTCGAAAATAATTTTTTGAAAAAGGGTTAGTGATTTTCGAAAATAGTTTTTGAAAAAGGTTAGTAATTTTCGAAAAATTTTGAAATCAAAGATAAAAATAATTAGTTAATTAAAAAGAAATTTTTGAAAAAGAGGGAAGATATTTTCTAAAATTAGAGAGAGAGAGAGTTAGTTAGATAGTTTTGAAAAAGTTAAGAAACAAACAAAAAGTTAGTTAGTTAGTTGAAACAAATTTTGAAAAGATAAGAAGTTAGGAAGTTGAAAAAGATATTTTGAAATTAGATTTTTGAAAAAGATAAGATGAGAAGATATTTTTGAAAAGATATGATAGAAATTAGTTTTTGAAAAAGATTTTATTTTTAAAATCACAATTAATGACTTGATTCATAAGAAATCACAAGATATGATTCTAGAACTCAATGTTTGAATCTTTCTTAACAAGCAAGTAACAAACTTGAAATTTTTGAATCAAAACATTAATTGTTATTGTTATTTTCGAAAATTTGGTATAAAAATAAGAAAAAGATTTTTGAAAAATATTTTTGGAATTTTCGAAAATAACTAAGAATTTTGAAAAAGATTTGATTTTTGAAAAAGATTTTGAAAAAGATAAGATTTTCAAATTGAAAATTTGATTTGACTCATGAGAAACAATTTGATTTTAAAAATTTTTGAAAAAGTCAATCCAAATTTTTGAATTTGATGAGAGAAAATGGGAAAGATATTTTTTTTGATTTTTTGAAATTTTTATGATGAGAGAGAAAAACATTAAAGAGATGCAATGCATGAAATTTTTAGATCAAAACATGTGATGCATGCAAGAATGCTATGAATGTCAAGATGAACACCAAGAACACTATGAATGTCAAGATGAACATCATAGACACAATTTTGAAAAATTTTTAATGCAAAGAAAACATGCAAGACACCAAACTTAGAATTCTTTAATGCTTAGACACTAAGAATTCAAGAATGCATATGAAAAACAAGAAAAGACACAAAACATACAAATGTAAAGATCAAGCAAGAAGACTTACCAAGAACAACTTGAAGATCATGAAGAACACTATGAATGCATGAATTTTCGAAAAATGCAAGATGCACATGCAATTGACACCAAACTTATAACATGACTCATGACTCAAACAAGAAACACAAAAAAAATATTTTTGATTTTTATGATTTTCTATTTTTTTTGGATTTTTATATCGAAAATTATATGAAAAAGAAAAAATAAGGATTCCAAAATTTTTAACATGAATTCCAAGAATCTTGCCATGTTTAGTCTAAAGCTTCAGTCCAGGAATTAGACATGGCTCATGAGCCAGCCAAGCTTTCAATGAAAGCTCCGGTCCAAAACACTAGACATGGCCAATGGCCAGCCAAGCTTTAGCATGTAAATCAGGAACAGTAGCAGGTGGATTAACAACAACTAGCTTGCTCTTGATAACAAATTGCTGCCTCAGTCCAAATAAATTTAGACATGGCTTTACAGACAGCCAGGCTTTACATGCTTTATGAAACACTAGAATTCATTCTTTAAAAATTTTGAATAATTTTTTTTCGAAAACAAAAAAAAAATTTGAAAGATTTTTGAAAAATTTTTAAAAAGAAAATAAAAAGAAAATTACCTAATCTGAGCAACAGGATGAACCGTCAGTTGTCCATACTCGAACAATCCCCGGCAACGGCGCCAAAAACTTGGTACGCGGAATCGTGATTACACTTTAATTATGTAAAATTCATCGCTCTTTCTTTCCCTGGTACTGGCGCCAAAAACATGATGCCAAGACCATGGTTCACAACTCCGTGTAACTAACCAGCAAGTGCACTAGGTCGTCCAAGTAATACCTTACGTGAGTAAGGGTCGAATCCCACGGAGATTGTTGGTATGAAGCAAGCTATGGTCACCTTGCAAATCTCAGTTAGGCAGATATAAATTGATAATGGTGTTTTCGATAATAATTAATAGAATAGGGATAGAAATACTTATGTAATTCATTGGTGAGAATTTCAGATAAGCAAATAGAGATGCTTCTCGTTCCTCTAAACCTCTGCTTTCCTGCTATCTTCATCCAGTCAGTCTTACTCCTTTCCATGGCTGGCTTTATGTGATACATCACCATTGTCAACGGCTACTTTCGGTCATCTCTCGGGAAAATGATCCAATGCCTTGTCACGGCACGGCTAATCGTCTGGAGGCATCACCCTTGTCAATGGCTTCATCTTATCCTCTCAGTGAAAATGATCAACGCACCCTGTCATGGCACGGCTATTCATCTGTCGGTTCTCGATCATGCTGGAATAGGATTTACTATCCTTTTGCGTCTGTCACTAACGCCCCGCAATCGCGAGTTTGGAGCTCGTCACAGTCATCCATTCATTGAATCCTACTCGGAATACCACAGACAAGGTTTAGACTTTCTGGATTCTCTTGAATGCCGCCATCATTCTAGCTTACACCACGAAGATTCTGGTTAGGAGATCTAAGAGATACTCATTCAGTCTAAGGTAGAACGGAAGTAGTTGTCAGGCACGCGTTCATAGGGAATGATGATGATTGTCACGTTCATCACATTCAGGTTGAAGTGCGAATGAATATCTTAGAAGTGAAATAAGATGAATTGAATAGAAAACAGTAGTACTTTGCATTAATCTTTGAGGAACAGCAGAGCTCCACACCTTAATCTATGGAGTGTAGAAACTCTACCGTTGAAAATACATAAGTGATAGTCCAGGCATGGCCGAGAGGCCAGCCCTCAAACGTGATCTAAGATAACATACAACTGATCAAAGATTCTTAAAAAGACTAGTAAAAGGTCCTATTTATAATAAACTAGTCACTAGGGTTTACAGAAGTAAGTAATTGATGCATAAATCTACTTCCGGGGCCCACTTGGTGTGTGCTTGGGCTGAGCTTGAGTGTTGCACGTGTAGAGGTCCTTCTTGGAGTTGAACGCCAGTTTTTGTGCCAGTTTGGGCGTTCAACTCTGGTTTTGGATCCATTTCTGGCGCTGAACTCCAGAATTGGGCAGAGAGCTGGTGTTGAACGCCAGTTTACGTCATCTATTCTTGGCCAAAGTATGGACTATTATATATTTCTGGAAAGCCCTATATGTCGACTTTCCAATGCAATTGGAAGCACGCCATTTCGAGTTCTGTAGCTCCAGAAAATCCATTTTGAGTGCAGGGAGGTCAGAATCCAACAGCATCAGCAGTCCTTTTTCAACCTCTGAATCTGATTTCTGCTCAAGTCCCTCAATTTCAGTCAAAAAATACCTGAAATCACAGAAAAACACACAATCCCATAGTAAAGTCCAGAAATGTGAATTTAACATAAAAACTAATGAAAACATCCCTAAAAGTAACTAGATCATACTAAAAACATACTAAAAACATTGTCAAAAAGCGTATAAATTATCCGCTCATCAGATATCATACTTCAACTTTTGCAAGCAAGGTATCCCAATCTTGACCCAAACTTTGAGTTGAAGAATAGCTTGATAAATCTACTCCCCAAGTATCATGGGCTTCCGGGTCAAGACCCTATCCGATATATAAGAGATTTTCAAGTTGCTTGTTCTACGGCTCGAAGGCATGAGGTCGATGAGGTTGCCATTATGGTTTTTGCTTTCCCCTTATCTCTTGAGGGACAGGCTAAAACGTGGTTCTATTTCCAACCGGATGAGATTGTGACCAATTGGGATTTCTTGAGAAGAGAGTTTTTAGACAAGTTCTTTCCGCCGGAGAAGACCGACTACATCCGGAAAGAAATCTCGGGTATAATGCAAAAGGACCAAGAGAGCTTGTATGAGTATTGGACTAGATTCAAGAGGCTATTGGAATCTTGTACATACCATAGATTGGACACTCATTTTCTTATTAGTTATTTTACCGGAGGTCTTTGCGCAGAAGATAGAAGATTGCTCACCGCCGCTAGTGGTGGTTCCCTTTCCAAAAAAAGACGGCGGGAGAAGCTTGGAGCTTGATAAATGATGTTGCCGAGGCTACACAACATGTAAGAGTAAGGAGCAATCCCCTCAAGGGTGTGGTAGAAGCACCCCCTTCCGAAACAAGCTTAACCAAGGTGCTTGGGGATATGACTACTATCCTTACGGAGATGCACAAGGAACAAAAGGCATTCTATTCCATCCAAGCCCCACTCCAAGTCCCCCAACTTGAAGGTCCTCCTAGAATTTGTGGTTTGTACTCTAGCACCACACATTACACCGATCAATGCCACCAAATTCAAGAGGAGTATACCCTTGCCGTAGCCAATGTGAACTATAACAATCGTTCACCCTATCCCTCTCAAGGCCAAAATAACTACTTTCATGGCAATAACTCCAATCAAGGGTGGAGGGACAATGCACAAGGGAGCAATCAAAATCAAAGATGGAACAACTCTTCTTCTCACTACAACAACAACCACCAATCTTCATCCCAATACCACCATAGCAACAACAACCATCAAGCCAACTAAAATCACCACAACCAAGCATCCCATCAAAACTAAAACAACTATACCAAATACCAAGCACCACATCAAAGACAACAATTCAACCAATCCTCCTCCTCTTCTACCAACCAAGTTGCTGAACTTAGAGCGACTATAGAAAACATGAAGAGAACAACAAGGCTCAATTTAATGCCATGAGTGCTCAATTGGCCAATATCACCGAGATGATTTCAAAGTTGGCCTTGTCCTCCTCCAACAACCCCAACCAACCCTCAAGCTCTTCTAATCTTCCATCTCAACCCCTTCCAAATCCAAAAGGTGGTCTCAATGCCATCACTCTACGGTTAGGAACTACATTGGAGGAGATACCTCCTATGGTCATAGAAGATATTCATGAGAAGGAAGTGTTTGCTGAAGTTCCACATGAAGAAGAGGAGGTGGACACAAGGCATGATGAAGAAGAGATGAGCCTTAAGGAACCCAAGAGGAAGGCTATAGTAGATGAGTCCATTCCTATCCCATTTCCTTCCATGATAAAGAAGGCTAAGAAGATGCTGGAGTTTGATTTAAACATGCTTCAAGTATTCAAGAAGGTTGAGGTAACCATCCCACTTCTTGATGCCATTCAACAAATTTCGAAGTATGCAAAATTTTTAAAAGACTTGTGCACACACAAGGATAGGATAGGTGAGTTGGAGACATTGTCATTGGGTAGTTCCATTTCTTCATTAATGAAGCCTATTCCGGAAAAGTGTGGTGACCCTGGACCATGTTTGGTGTCTTGTCGTATTGGTGGAGTTGCTTTTCATGACTGTATGTGTGATCTAGGGGCTTGCGTGAGCATCATGCCACTTTCTATCTTTGCGCGATTGAATTTAGCTCCATTAAAGAGGTTGGCCGCAAAATTTGCCTTAGCCGACAAGAGTGTGGTCACCGTAGTAGGAATAGCGGAAGATGTACTTGTGGCGATCAAGGAATTAGTGTTTCCAGTTGATTTCTACATCCTTGAAATGCCTCTAACAGATAATAGAAGCTCTTCCTCTGTTTTGCTTGGTAGACCTTTCTTTAAGACCTCTAAATTCAAATTGGATGCCTTTACCGGCAATACTCCTTTGAGGTAGGAGACAAGACTATAAAGTTCAATTTGGAAGAAGCCATGAGACACCCACCCGAAGAGCATTCCGTTCTCCGATGTAATGTAATCGACGAGGTAGTAGCGAAGGTACGAAGATAGGATCACAACAAGTTGTGCTACCCTATTGTTGAAGAGACGGATGACCATGAGGGTGAACAAGAGAAAGTTGTTGAGAATGAACTCCATGAGCTTGATGAAAAGGAACCTCAACTTGAGGCAAAAAGTGAATTGAAGCCTCTTCCATCTCATTTGAAGTATGCATTCCTTGAGGACAAGCAAAAGTTTCCGGTAATCATCGCTAGTGAGCTTTCTAGCCAAGAAGAAGAGAAGCTCCTAGAGGTCCTAAGGAAGCACAAGAAAGGAATCGGTTGGAGCTTGGCCGACATTGTGAGGATTGACCTCCGCACATGTATGCATCATATTTTTCTCCAAGAGGGAGCTCGGCCAGTGAGACAACCCCAAAGAAGGCTCAACCCGATTATCCTAGATGTGGTGAAAAAGGAAGTCACAAGGCTACTTGATGCAGGTATTATATATCCGATTTCTGATAGTGAATGGGTGAGCCCGGTCCAAGTCGTCCCAAAGAAATCAGGAATCATTACGGTTAAGAAGGATGATGGTGAAGTGGTCACCACAAGAGTGCAAAATGCTTGGCGAGTATGCATTAATTATAGAAAGTTGAACGCCGCAACAAGGAAGGACCACTATCCTTTTCCCTTCATTGACCAGATGTTGGACTGACTGGCAGGTAAATCCCATTATTGCTTTCTTGATGGATTCACTGGCTACTTTCAGATACATATTGCTCCTGAGGATCAGGAAAAGACCACATTTACTTGTCCCTTTGGCACCTTTTCCTATAAAAGGATGCCATTTAAGCTATGTAATGAACCCGCCATTTTTCAGCGGTACATGACGAGTGTCTTTTCCAATCTTATGGAGACTTGTCTGGAAGTCTTTATGGATGATTTTAGCGTATATGGTACCTCTTTTGATAGTTGTTTGGAGAACTTGGCCAAAGTCTTGGAAAGATGTGTCAACACTAACCTTGTTCTCAATTTCGAAAAATATCACTTCATGGTGAGACAAGGTATAGTGTTAGGACACATAGTTTCTGACAAGGGCATTTCTGTGGACCCGGCCAAAGTCGATGTCATTACCAGTTTACCTCACCCCTCATTTGTGAGGGAGGTCCGTTCCTTTTTGGGGCATGAAGGATTCTACAGGCGCTTTATCAAGAATTTTAGCAAGATTACATTCCCATTGTCGCGCCTACTCCAAAAGAACATGAACTTTGAGTTTGATAGTGCTTGTGCGGATGCATTTAAGGAGTTAAGGAGAGCTCTTACCACAACACCAATTGTGAGGGGCCCTAACTGGACGCACCATTCGAAATCATGTGCGACGCATCAAATCATGTCCTAGGTGCCGCGCTTGCACAGTGCGATGGTAAACTCCCTTATATCATTGCTTATTCCTCAAAAACATTGGATGCGGCACAATCCAACTATACCACTACGGAGAAAGAGCTTCTAGCTATTGTTCATGCATTAGATAAATTCAGATCTTATTTGCTAGGGTCCAGAATTATGATATACACGGATCATGCAGCTTTAAAGTATTTGTTGACAAATAATGAGTCAAAACCTAGGCTCATACGTTGGATCTTGCTCTTGCAAGAATTTGACATTGAGATTAGGGATCGAAGTGGGTCTCAAAATTTGGTTGCGGATTATTTAAGCCGCCTTGAAAATCTTAAATATGACCTATTTCCGATTGATGACTCATTCCCTTTGGATAGTTTGCATGTTGTTTCGGATAGCTTTCCTTGGTTTGCACCTATGGCGAACTACTTGGTTGCTAAGATCTTCCCTCCCAATTTTTCTAAACATCAAAGGGACAAGTTGAGGAGTGATTCCAAATATTACATTTGGGATGACCCCCACTTGTGGAAGAAAGGAGTAGACCAAGTAATTCAAAGATGTGTCTCGGAATCCGAAATCCAACCCATTCTTGAAGCCTACCATTCATCTGAGTGTGGTGGCTACTTTGGCCCACAACGGACGGCTAAAAAGGTTTTGGATTGTGGATTCTGGTGGCCAATCTTATTCAAGGATGCTAACCAATTCTGTGTGTCGTGTCATAAATGTCAGAAGTCGGGAAATGCATCACAAAAGGATGAAATGCCTCAACAACCAATGTTGTTCTGTGAAATATTTGATGTATGGGCATAGACTTTATGGGGCCATTTCCTAACTCAAGTGGTTATCTATATATTTTGTTGATGGTTGACTACGTATCAAAGTGGGTGGAAGCGATACCTACCCGCCTTGATGACGCTAATGCCGTGATTTCTTTCATTAGAAATAATATTGTGTGCCGCTATGGGTTGCCACGAGCAATCGTGAGCGACCAAGGTTTCCACTTTTGTAACACGAAGGTAGAAGCACTGCTCAAGAGCTATGGGATATTACATAAGGTTTTAACTACCTACCACCCCCAAATGAATGGGCAAGCGGAGGTGTCCAACTGAGATATTAAGCGAATTTTGGAGAAGGTGGTGAATCCAAAAAAGAAATACTGGAGCTCTCGGTTGGGAGATGCACTATGGGCATATAGGATGGCCTACAAGACCCTGTTAGGGATGAGTCCCTTTCGGATCATCTATGGCAAGGCATGCCACCTTCCGGTGCAGATTGAGCACAAAGCCTATTGGGCGGTCAAGCAGTGTAACATGGACATCACCAAGGCGGGTATAGCCAGAAAATTGCAACTAGAGGAGCTTGAGTGTCTTAGGATGGAGGCATATGAGAATGCTTGAATCTACAAGGAAAAGATGATGAGCGGATAATTTATACGCTTTTTGGCATTGTTTTTATGTAGTTTTTAGTATGATTTAGTTAGTTTTTAATATATTTTTATTAGTTTTTAAATAAAAATCACATTTCTGGACTTTACTATGAGTTTGTGTGTTTTTCTGTGATTTCAGGTAATTTCTAGCTAAAATTGAGGGACTTGAGCAAAAATCAGATTCAGAGGTTGAAGAAGGACTGCAGATGTTGTTGGATTCTGACCTCCCTGCACTCAAAGTGAATTTTTTGGAGCTACAGGAGTCCAAATGGCACACTCTCAATTGCGTTGGAAAGTAGACATCCAGGACTTTCCAGAAATATATAATAGTCTATACTTTGCTCGAGTTTAGACGATGCAAACTGGTGTTCAACGCCAGCTCTCTGCACTATTCTAGAGTTAAACGCCAGAAACAGGTTGCAAAGCAAAGTTAAATGCCATAAACAGGTTACAAACAGGCGTTTAACTACAAGGAAGACATCTACACATGAAAGCTTTAATGCTCAGCCCAAGCACACACCAAGTGGGCCCGGAAGTGGATTTCTGCATCAATTACTTATTTCTGTAACCCTAGTAACTAGTTTAGTATAAATAGAACTTTTTACTAGGGGAATCGGGGGATCTTTTGATCATTTTTAGATCTTTAGACCTCCATGGGAGGCTGGCCACTCGGCCATGTCTACTCTATTTTCACTTATGTATTTTCAACGGTAGAGTTTCTACACACCATAGATTAAGGTGTGGAGCTCTGCTGTTCCTCATGAATTAATGCAAAGTACTATTATTTTTCTATTCAACTCAAGCCTATTTCTTCTCTAAGATATTCATTCGCACACAAGAACATGATGAATGTAATGATTATGTGACGCTCATCACCATTCTCACTTATGAACGCGTGCCTGACAAACACTTCCGTTCTACATGAAAGCAAGCTTGAATGGATATCTCTTAGCCTCCTGATCTACAATCAGGGTCTTCGTGGTATAGGCTAGAATTATTGGCGGCCATTCTTGAGATCCGAAAAGTCTAAACCTTGTCTATGGTATTTCGAGTAGGATTTGGGAAGGGATGGCTGTGACGAACTTCAAACTCGCGAGTGCTGGGCGTAGCGACAGACGCAAAAGGATTACTGAATCCTATTCCAGTATGATCGAGAACCGACAGATGATTAGCCGTGCGGTGACAGCGCATTTTGGACCATTTTCACTGAGAGGACGGGAAGTAGCCATTGACAATGGTGATGTCCTACATAAAGCTTGCCATGGAAAGGAGTATGAAGGATTGGATGAAGACAGTAGGAAAGCAGAGGTTCAGAAGGAACAAAAGCATCTCCATACGCTTATCTGAAATTCTCACCAATGAATTACATAAATATTTCTATCCTATTTTATATTTTAATTATATTTTAATTATCAATTCACCATAACCATTTGAAATCCGCCTGAATGAGATTTATAAGGTGACCATAGATTGCTTTAAGCCGACAATCTCCATGGGATCGACCCTTACTCACGTAAGGTTTATTACTTGGACGACCCAGTGCACTTGCTGGTTAGTTGTGTGAAGTTGTGAAGAAGAATTAAGATTATGAATGTGCGTATTAAGTTTTCAGCGCCATTACCAAAGAATGAATGATCACGATTTTGCATACCAAGTTTTTGGCGCCGTTGCCGGGGAGGGAACGAACAACAATTTCGCATTTGTTTCCGGCAACAACAATGCCAAGTTTTTGGTCCGGCAACAACACCAAGTTTTTGGCGCCGTTGCCGGGGATTGTTCGAGTTTGGACAACTGACAGTTCATCTTGTTGCTCAGATTAGGTAATTTTATTTTAATTTTAAGCTTTTTATTTTTATTTTTATTTCTATTTTCGAAAAATTTTCAAAAAAAATATTTCTATAAAATAAATAAATTATTCTATGGCTTCAAAATTTTTAAGAATGAATTCTAGAGTTTCATGAGATATGTTGAAGCCTGGCTAGCTGTTAAGCCATGTCTAATCTTTTGGACCGAGGTTTTAACTATCTTGAGAAGAGCTTTTTTGTCTTTCTCAGCAATTTAGCTTTTGTATGTAATGATCTGCTAAAGCTTGGCTGGCCATTGGCCATGTCTAGTATTTTGGACCGGAGCTTTCACTGAAAGCTTGGCTGGCTAGTAAGCCATGTCTAATTCCTGGACTGGAGCTTTAGACTAACATTGCATGATTCCTGGAATTCTCATTAGAAATTTTGAAATCCTTATTTTTCTTTTTCCAATTAATTTTCGAAAAATCCAAAAAAATTAATAAAATCATAAAAACCAAAAAAAAAAAAATTTGATGTTTCTTGTTTGAGTCTTGTGTCAATTTTTGAGTTTGGTGTCAATTGCATGTTTTTAAAAATTGTGCATTTTTCGAAAACTCATGCATTATGTTCTTCATGATCTTCAAAGTTGTTCTTGATGATCTTCTTTGTTTGATCTTTACATTTTTATGTTTTGTGTCTTTTCTTGTTTTTCATATGCATTTTCAATTTGTTAGTGTCTAAAGTTTGAAAATTTCTAAGTTTGGTGTCTTGCATGTTTTTCTTTTCTTAAAAATTTTCAAAAATAAGTTCTTGGTGTTCATCTTGACATTCAAAGTGTTCTTGGTGTTCATCTTGACATTCAAAGTGTTCTTGCATGCATCATGTGTTTTGATTTATAATTTTCATGTTTTGAGTCTTTTGATTGTTTTTCTCTTTCTTCATTAAAAATTCAAAAATCAAAAAAATATCTTTCCCTTATTTTCTCATAAATTTTCGAAAATTTGACTTGACTTTTTCAAAACTTTTTAAAATTTAGTTGTTTCTTATGAGTCAAATCAAATTTTCAATTTAAAAATTCTATCTTTTTCATTTTTTCTTTCATAATTTCAAAATTTTCAAAATTTATTTTCAAAATCTTTTTCTTATTTCTATTTCATATTTTTGAAATTAATGCTAACAATTAATGTGATTGATTCAAAAATTTTAAGTTTGTTACTTGCCTAGTAAGAAAGGTTCAATCTTTAAATCTTAAAATCATATCTTTTTTGTTTCTTGTTAGTCAAGTAATCAACTTTAATTTTTAAAATCAAATATTTTTAAATTTCTTTTTCAAATCTTTTTCAAAATAAATTTCAATCACATCTTCTTCAAAATCAATTTCAAAATCTTTTCTAACTTCTTATCTTTTCAAAATTGATTTTCAAATCTTTTTCAATTAATCTTATCTTTTTGTTTGATTCTTATCTTTTTCAAAACTACCTAACTAATTTTCTCTCTCTAATTTTCGAAAATCACTAACCTCTTTTTCAAAATTTCTTTTCATTAACTAATTATTTTAAATTTTAATCTTAATTTTATTCCTTTTCATATTTTCGAATTTTAACTTTAATTTTAAATTAAAAACAAAAACAAAAACAAAAATATTCTTATTTTATTTTATTTAATTTTTGAATTCTTCTCTCTCTCACCACCTTCTATTTATTTATTTATCTACTAACACTTCTCTTCTACTCAAAATTTCGAACCCTCTCCCTCTTTCTGTGTTCAAATTCTTTTTCTTCTCTTCTACTCACATAAAGGAACCTCTCTACTGTGACAAAGAGGATCCCTATTATTTTCTGTTCCCTTCTTTTTCATATGAGCAGGAGCAAGGACAAGAACATTCTTGTTGAAGCAGATCCTGAACCTGAAAGGACTCTGAAGAAGAAACTAAGAGAAGCTAAAATACAACAATCCAGAGAAAACCTTACAGAGAATCTTGAAAAAGAAGTAATGGCCGAACCCAACAACAATGAAAGGAAGATGCTTGGTGACTTTACTGCACCAAATTCCAATTTATATGGAAGAAGCATCTCAATCCCTGCCATTGGAGCAAACAATTTTGAGCTAAAGCCTCAATTAGTTTCTCTGATGCAACAGAATTGCAAGTTTCATGGACTTCCATCAGAAGATCCTTTTCAGTTCTTAACTGAATTCTTGCAGATCTGTGATACTGTTAAGACCAATGGGGTTGATCCCGAGGTCTACAGGCTTATACTTTTCCTGTTTGCTGTAAGAGACAGAGCTAGAATATGGTTGGACTCTCAACCTAAGAATAGCCTGAACTCTTGGGATAAGCTGGTCACGGCTTTCTTAGCCAAGTTCTTTCCTCCTCAAAAGCTTAGCAAGCTTAGAGTGGATGTTCAAACCTTCAAATAGAAAGAAGGTGAATCCTTCTATGAAGCTTGGGAGAGATACAAGCAACTGACCAAAAAGTGTCCTTTTGACATGCTTTCAGAATGGACCATCCTGGATATATTCTATGATGGTCTGTCTGAATTATCAAAGATGTCATTGGACTATTCTGCAAGTGGATCCATTCACCTAAAGAAAATGCCTGCAGAAGCTCAGGAACTCATTGACATGGTTGCAAATAACCAGTTCATGTACACTTCTGAAAGGAATCCTGTGAGTAATGGGATGCCTCAGAGGAAGGGAGTTCTTGAAATTGATACTCTGAATGCCATATTGGCTCAGAATAAAATATTGACTTAGCAAGTCAATATGATTTCTCAGAGTCTGAATGGATTGCAAGTTGCATCCAACAGTACTCAAGAGGCATCTTCTGAAGAAGAAGCTTATGATCCTGAGAACCCTGCAATAGCAGAGGTGAATTACATGGGGGAACCCTATATAAATACCTATAATCCCTTATGGAGAAATCATCCAAATTTCTCATGGAAGGATCAACAAAAGCCTCAACAAGGCTTTAATAATGGTGGAAGAAACAGGTTTCGCAATAGCAAGCCTTTTTCATCATCCACTCAGCAACAGACAGAGAATTCTGAGCAAAATCCATCTAGCTTAGCAAATATAGTCTCTGATCTATCTAAGGCCACTTTAAGTTTCATGAATAAAACAAGGTCCTCCATTAGAAATTTGGAGGCACAAGTGGGCCAGCTGAGTAAAAGAGTCACTGAAACCCCTCCTAGTACTCTCCCAAGCAATACAGAAGAGAATCCAAAAAGAGAGTGCAAGGCCATTACCTTACTTGGTGTGGCCGAACCCAAAGAGGAGGAGGAGGACGTGAATCCTAGTGAGGAAGACCTCCTGGGACGTTCACTGACCAATAAGGAGTTTTCTTTTGAGGAACCAAAGGAATCTGAGGCTTATTTAGAGACCATAGAGATTCCATTGAACCTCCTTTTACCATTCATGAGCTCTGATGACTATTCATCTTCTGAAGAAGATGAAGACATTGCTGAAGAGCAAGTTGCTCAATATTTAGGAGCAATCATGAAGCTGAATGCCAAATTATTTGGTAATGAGACTTGGGAGGATGAACCTCCATTGCTCATCAAGGAACTAAATGCCTTGGTTCAGCAAACTCTACCTCAAAAGAAACAGGATCCTGGTAAATTCCTAATCCCTGTAACATAGGCACCATGACCTTTGAGAAGGCTCTATATGACCTGGGGTCAGGAATAAACTTAATGCCACTCTCTGTAATGGAGAAACTTAGGATCTTTGAGGTGCAAGCTACCAGAATCTCATTAGAGATGGCAGACAACTCAAGAAAACAGGCTTATAGACTAGTAGAGGACGTGCTAGTAAAGGTTGAAGGCCTTTACATCCCTGTTGATTTAATAATCCTAGACACTGGGAAGGATGGGGATGACTCCATCATCCTTGGAAGATCCTTCCTAGCCACAGCAAGAGCTGTGATTGATGTGGACAGAGGAGAATTGGTCCTTCAACTGAATGAGGACAACCTTGTGTTTAAAACTCAAGGATCTCCTTCTGTAACCATGGAGAGTAAGCATGAAAAGCTTCTCTCACTGCAGAGTCAACCAAAGCCCCCACAGTCAAACTTTAAGTTTGGTATTGGGAGGCCACAACCAAACTCTAAGTTTGGTGTTGAACCCCCACATTCAAATTCTAAGTTTGGTGTTGGGAGGTCCCAACAATGCTCTGAATATCTGTGAGGCTCCATAAGAGCTCACTGTCAAGCTATTGACTTTAAAGAAGCGCTTGTTAGGAGGCAACCCAATGTTATTTAATTATATCTATTTATTTTCTATTGTTATTTTATGTTTTTTTTAGGTTGATGATCATGTGGAGTCACAAAAACTACTGAAAAATAAAAAACAGAATAAAAAACAGCATAAAAAATAGCTCACCCTGTAGGAAGAGCTTACTGGCGTTTAAACGCCAGTAAGAAGCATCAAACTGGCGTTTAACGCCAGAAAGAAGCATCAAGCTGGCGTTAAATGCCAGAAACAAGTACCAGATTGGCGTTTAATACCAGAACAAAGCATGGAAGTGGCGTTAAACGCCAGAAACAGGCTACATTTGGGCGTTTAATGCCAAAAACAGGCAGCAGTCTGGCGTTAAACGCCAGTATTGCATACAAAGGGCATTTTGCATGCCTAATTAGAGTAGGGATGCTAAATTCTTGACCCCTCAGGATCTGTAGACCTCACAGGATCCCCACCTACCCTAACTCTCTCTCTTCACACCTTTTCATAACCCTCTTCCCTAAATACCCTTCACCAATTACCTCAATCACTCTTCCCCATCACCTCTTAGCCACTCACATCCCTCCACTCTTCCCCATAAACCCCACCTACCTCCAAAATTCAAACTCTTTTCCCTCCTAAACCCAACCCTAATGGCCAAACCCTAAACCTCCCCCACTCTCCTATATAAACCCCTCATTCTTTCTTCTTTTTTACCTAACACAACCCTTTCTTCTTCCCCTTGGCCGAATACACACATCTCTCCTTCTCCTCTATTTTTCTTCCTTTTCTCCTTCTTTCTTTCTTCTTTTGCTCGAGGACGAGCAAACATTTTAAGTTTGGTGTGGTAAAAGTATTGGTTTTTGTTTTTCCATAACCATTAATGGCACCTAAGGCCAGAGAAACCTCAAGAAAGAGGAAAGGGAAGGCAATTACTTCCACCTCTGAGTCATGGGAGATGGAGAGATTCATCTCAAAGGTCCATCAAGACCACTTCTATGAAGTTTTGGCCAAGAAGAAAGTGATCCCTGAGGTTCCTTTCAAGCTCAAAAAGAGCGAATATCCAGAGATCCGACAAGAGATTAGAAGAAGAGGATGGGAAGTTCTCTCTAATCATATTCAACAAGTCGGGATCTTAATGGTTCAAGAGTTCTATGCAAATGCATGGATTACTAGGAACCATGATCAAAGTGTGAACCCGAATCCAAAGAATTGGCTTACCATGGTTCGGGGAAAATACTTAGATTTCAGTCTGGAAAATGTAAAGTTGGCGTTCAACTTGCCAATGATGCAAGAAAACGTACGCCCCTACACTAGAAGGGTCAACTTTGATCAAAGGTTGGACCAAGTCCTCATGGACATATGTGTGGAAGGAGCTTAATGGAAAGTTGACTCAAGAGGCAAGCCGGTTCAATTGAGAAGACCGGACCTTAAGCCTGTAGCTAGAGGATGGTTGGAGTTCATCCAACGCTCAATTATTCCTACTAGCAACCGGTCTGAAGTTACTGTAGACCGGGCCATCATGGTCCATAGTATCATGATTGGGGAGGAAGTGGAAGTTCATGAGATTATACCTCAAGAACTCTATAAGGTGGCTAACAAGTCTTCCACTTTGGCAAGGTTAGCCTTTCCTCACCTTATTTACCACCTCTGCAATTCGGCTGGAATTGACATAGAGGGAGACATCCTCATTGATGAGGACAAGCCCATCACTAAGAAAAATATGGAACAAACAAGAGATCATGGACCTCAACAAGAGCATGAGGAAATTCCTCACCATGAAATCCCTGAGATGCCTCAAGGGATGCACTTCCCTCCACAAAACTATTGGGAGCAAATCAACACTTCCCTAGGAGAATTAAGTTCCAACATGGGACAACTAAGGATGGAGCACCAAGAGCACTCCATCATCCTCCATGAGATTAGAGAAGATCAAAGAGCTATGAGGGAGGAGCAACAAAGACAAGGAAGAGACATAGAGGAGCTCAAGAGTACCATTGGTTCTTCAAGAAGAGGAAGATGCCACCCTCACTAAGGTGGACCCGTTCCTTAATCTCCTTGTTCTTATTTTCCTGTTTTTCGTTTACTATGCTTCATGTTTATTTATGTTTGTGTCTTTATTACATGATCATTAGTGTTTAAGTATCTATGTCTTAAAGCTATGAATGTCCTATGAATCCATCACCTCTCTTAATTGAAAACTGTTCTAAAAACAAAAGAACAAGAAGTACATGGTTTTGAATTCATCCTTGAAACTAGTTTAATTATTTTGATGTGGTGACAATACTTTTTGTTTTCTGAATGAATTCTTGAACAGTGCATATGTCTTTTGATATTGTGGTTTATGAATGTTAAATATGTTGGCTCTTGAAAGAATGATGAAAAAGGAGAAATGTTATTGATAATTTGAAAAATCATAAAATTGATTCTTGAAGCAAGAAAAAGCAGTGAATACAAAAGCTTGCGAAGAAAAAAAGAGAAGAGAAAAGAAAAATGGCGAAAAAAAATAAAAAAAAAGAAAAAGCAAGCAGAAAAAGCCAGAAGCTCTTTAAACCAAAAGGCAAGAGCAAAAAGCCAATAACCCTTTATACCAAAGGGCAAGGGTAATAAAAAGGATCCAAGGCTTTGAGCATCAGTGGATAGGAGGGCCTAAAGGAATAAAATCCTGGCCTAAGCGGCTAAACCAAGTTGTCCCTAACCATGTGCTTGTGGCGTGAAGGTGTCAAGTGAAAACTTGAGACTGAGTGGTTAAAGTCAAGGTCCAAAGCAAAAAAAGAGTGTGCTTAAGAACTCTGGACACCTCTAATTGGGGACTTTAGCAAAGCTGAGTCACAATCTGAAAATGTTCACCCAGTTATGTGTCTGTGGCATGTATGTATCCAGTGGTAATACTGGAAAACAGAGTGCTTAGGGCCACGGCCAAGACTCATAAAGTAGCTGTGTTCAAGAATCAACATACTGAACTAGGAGAATCAATAACACTATCTAAAATATAAGTTCCTATAGATGCTAATCATTCTGAACTTCAATGGATAAAGTGAGATACCAAAACTATTCAAGAGGCAAAAAGCTACTAGTCCCGCTCATCTGATTGGAGCTAAGTTTAATTGATATTTTGGAATTTATAGTATATTCTCTTCTTTTTATCCTATTTGATTTTTAGTTTCTTGGGGACAAGCAACAATTTAAGTTTGATGTTGTGATGAGCGGATAATTTATACGCTTTTTGGCATTGTTTTTATGTAGTTTTTAGTATGATTTAGTTAGTTTCTAATACATTTTTATTAGTTTTTAAATAAAAATCACATTTCTCGACTTTACTATGAGTTTGTGTGTTTTTCTGTGATTTCAGGTAATTTCTGGCTGAAATTGAGGGACTTGAGCAAAAATCAGATTCAGAGGTTGAAGAAGGATTGCAGATGCTGTTGGATTCTGACCTCCCTGCACTCAAAGTGAATTTTTTGGAGTTAAAGGAGTCCCAATGGCGCGGTCTCAATTGCATTGGAAAGTAGACATCCAGGGCTTTCCAGCAATATATAATAGTCCATACTTTACCCGAGTTTAGACGATGCAAAATGGCGTTCAATGCCAGCTCTCTGCCCTATTCTGGAGTTAAACGCCAGAAACAGGTTGCAAAGCAGAGTTAAACGCCAGAAACAGGTTACAAACAGGCGTTTAACTCCAAGGAAGACCTCTACACATGAAAGCTTCAATGCTCAGCCCAAGAACACACCAAGTGGGCCCGGAAGTGGATTTCTGCATCAATTACTTATTTCTGTAACCCTAGTAACTAGTTTAGTATAAATAGAACTTTTTACTAGGGGAATCGGGGGATCTTTTGATCATTTTTAGATCTTTAGACCTCCATGGGAGGCTGGCCACTCGGCCATGTCTACCCTATTTTCACTTATGTATTTTCAACGGTAGAGTTTCTACACACCATAGATTAAGCTGTGGAGCTCTGTTGTTCCTCATGAATTAATGCAAAGTACTATTGTTTTTCTATTCAATTCAAGCCTATTTCTTTTCTAAGATATTCATTCACACACAAGAACATGATGAATGTGATGATTATGTGACGCTTATCACCATTCTCACTTATGAACGCGTGCCTGACAAACACTTCCGTTCTACATGAAAGCAAGCTTGAATGCATATCTCTTAGCCTTCTGATCTACGATCAGGGTCTTCGTGGTATAGGCTAGAATTATTGGCGGCCATTCTTGAGATCCGGAAAGTCTAAACTTTGTCTGTGGTATTCCGAGTAGGATCTGGGAAGGGATGGCTATGACGAACTTCAAACTCGCAAGTGTTGGGCGTAGTGACAGACGCAAAAGAATTACTGAATCATATTCCAGTATGATCGAGAACCGACAGATTATTAGCCGTGCAGTGACAACGCATTTTGGACCATTTTCACTGAGAGGATGGGAAGTAGCCATTGACAACGGTGATGCCCTACATAAAGCTTGTCTTGGAAAGGAGTATGAAGGATTGGATGAAGACAGTAGGAAAGCAGAGGTTCAGAAGGAACAAAAGCATCTCCATACGCTTATCTGAAATTCTCACCAATGAATTACATAAGTATTTCTATCCTATTTTATATTTTAATTATCAATTCACCATAACCATTTGAAATCCGCCTGAATGAGATTTACAAGGTGACCATAGATTGCTTCAAGCGGACAATCTCCGTGGGATCGACCCTTACTCACGTAAGGTTTATTACTTGGACGACCCAGTGCACTTGCTGGTTAGTTGTGCGAAGTTGTGAAGAAGAATTAAGATTATGAACGTGCGTATTAAGTTTTTAGCGCCGTTACCAAGGAATGAACGATCACGATTTTGCATACCAAAAGACTAAGGCATTTCATCATCACCATATCCGAAAGAAGGATTTTCAAGAAGGTGAGAAGTTCTCCTCTACAACTCGAGGCTCAGATTCATGCCTGGGAAGCTCCGTTCAAGATGAGAAGGACCCTTCAGAGTAAATGAGGTAAAGCCCTATGGTGTAGTAGAATTATTTGACCCTCAAAGTGAGACAACTTTGAAGGTGAATGGACACAGAGTGAAGAAGTACCATGGCTACAAATTACCAAGGGAAGTTGAGGTGTTTCTGCTTGAGGATGCACTAAAAGGAGAGGAAGCTTAAGCGCATGATCGTCCAACTTAAGGACGTTAAAGAAAAGTGCTTGGTGGGAGACACCCCACTATGATAAGATCTTTCTTGTGTATACTTTCTTGCTTCTAGCTTTAGATTCTTGTGAATTTTGTGATTTCTTGGTGTTGTTGAGTTTGCTTAGGTAGGTTAGCTTTTGTTGATTTTGTTGAATTGTTAGGATATTCATGTAGATTTCATCAATCTTGGTATGGATAAATTGATAAGGTTAGAGAAAATGTTTTATTTTGAGTAAGTGCATGAATTTGTGAGTGTTTTCTTGACTACCTAGCTTGACTGCCTGCCAAGAATGTGTTTAAACTGCTTTTTTGCATGTTGTAAAAAAAAAGGGGGGGGGGGCATCCACGCGCAAGCGTGCCTCACGCGTACGCGTGGATGCATTTTTCGCAGCCCATAGTACTAGAACCCGAGAGTTGTGCCTCCAGTGTGCCCACTTTGTTCTTGGGGCACAACCATGACCCACGCGCAAGCGTGCCTGGCGCCTATGCGCCCCCTACAAATTCGCAAACCCCATGCATAGGCGACGCGTACGCGTCGGCTGCAAATTTTGGCCACTCTGGTACAAAACTCCAGAGAGTTATGCCCCCTTTATGCCAAAACTGTGCCAGGCAACCCACGCGTAAGCGTGGGCGACGCGTACGCGTCATTCGCCAATTTAAAATCCACGCATGAGCGTGATAGACGCGTACACGTCGATTCTGCTGCACGCCACTTCCGGGCCAAAAACCAGAGAGTTATGCCTGCTCTGTGCCCACTTCGTGACTGGACACAACCCCACCCACGCGTGCGCGTCACCTGACGCATACGCGTCCCTTCGCTTCCTTGCAACCCATGCGTACGCGTGGGAGACGCTTACGCGTCGCCTTCAATTACGCGTGGCGTGCGCGCACGCGTCACAACCTGGACGCAAGTAATGAACATGCGCGTCCTATTTCATCTTTTGTTTTCAACTCCCTTCTTCCACTCTCATTCTTCCATCCATTCTCTTCCTCCATCTTCCCCCATCACCTTATTACCTTATCTCCGGCCACCGCCGCTCTGCCGGCGACCACCACCACCTCTGGTGGGCCCATACTTTCTCTCTCCTCTTTTTCTCTTTACTCTTATTCCATCTCTTTTACCCACACTCCATCTTGCTCTTCTTCTTCTCAAGGTTCATCCCTACTCTTTCTTTTTGTCTCCTATTCTACATTTTCCCTCTCTTAGTAGTTGCATTTAATTTTTCTTTCTCTCTTCTTAGTTGCATTTTTCTTGATTAGTTCTTGCTTGGTTGCTTTCTTTCTTTTCATATTTGCATGGGTGTTTAACTTTGGATTTCTCTTGCTTTGATGGATCATTTTTATGTTTCTTGATTCCTTTATGACTATGTGGTGTGTGTAGTTGATTGGTATTTCTTTTGGGATTTTACATGGTTGATTTCTTCATAATTGTCCATTGTTTGAATATTGCACGCCAAATGTTTGATGAAAGGCACATACACCATTTTAGTTCAATTTTGACCTTGTGCTTTTAACTTGGTGCCTCTTCTTCATACACTTACCTTTCTTTGTGTGTGTTGAGCCTATTTTGCTTCATGTTTACTATTCTTATGCTCATTCCCATTACTTGCTTCCATATTAGTGTTGATGCTTGAGTTTATCCTTCTCATGCCTTTTGCATGCTTTACTCACTCTTGCATCACATGCTAAGTGTTATGACACTTGATTCTGTTAGTGTCTTAATCGCATGTTGCAGCTGTCATGTCCTCAAGACGCACCATTCCGTTCATACTTTTCACTTGCATGTTATTTTTCTAAATGTTGATTATTTGGGTTTAATGTTCTCCCCTCCCTTCCCTTTTTAGGATGGCCACCAAGAAATGCAAGGAGAAGGCATCGAAGAAACCAGCCATAAAAAGGGAACCCTAAACCTCAACATCCAAGGCACGTCCCAGTTTGGGCGCTAAGCCCCTCTCAAAGAAGGCGAAGGAAAACGTTCATGTTGACGAACAAGAGAAGAGCGAACCGGCAAGGGACCCCACAAGGTTCCCTAACCGTTACTGTGAGCTCATGTTTTCCGCCATAGTTGAGAGGAACTATCATTCCGAGCACCTACTTGCTCCCCGGGACCACATTGCTCCATGTGTGCTACCCCGCGTTGAGCAGAGAGGATGGGGGTTTCTATTGCGCAAACCATAGGAGACGAACCTCTTGTGGGTGGTGGAATTCTACACCAATTACCACACTCCGTCTCTTCAGTCGGTCTACGTGCGCCGGAAGCAAGTCCCAATTTCAGAAGAGGCTATTCAGCGAGTGCTTCATATTCCGCCGGTACCGGAGGATATGGATGGTTACCAAGAGGTCCTACGTCAGCGGCTTGAATTTGGGTTTGATTGGGACTCGATCCTTCGAGTCATTGCCGAACCAGAGGCATTTTGGACCCAAGGAAGACTCAGGATGTGGCCTAAGTGCATTGACGCCCGCCACCTTACTGTGGAGGCCCGCGCATGGGCCCAGATCTTATCTCATTACGTGCTTCCGAGCACCCATAAGTCATCCTTCACAGCGGAACTCGCCCTCCTTGTTTGGTGCATTCTCACGGAGAAGCCGGTCAGCATCCCTCTCCTCATTCGACAAGCGATGGGTCGAGTCCATGCCAAGGGTAATCTACCGGTTCTTGCTTTGGTATCAGATTTAGTTGCCGGTGTTGGTGTCCCTTGTGAGGCTAAGGACATGAAAGCCATAATTCTGACAAAGGGCCATGTTGTCCCGAGCGGAAGATATCTTCAGCCTCCCATGGACACCACGAGCTATGACAAAGCCCCTCATTCCGCCATTCCTACCCCTTCGTCCGCACCACCAAAGTCAACCCATCAATTGCTTGTAGAGCTTTATGAGAAGATAAATCGCTATGAGAGGCGTAACAAATGCCGATTCGCTTACATGAAGAAACTGTGGGGTTGTGTCAGTGATGAGACACAGAAGTTGGTGAATTAAAAATTATTAAAATAGTTACATTACAAGTATAGTTCTTAACTCATCGAAAATTTGCCTATCAATTTAGAAATATGTCACAGAGAGTTTAAATTAAAAATTACTGGGAGTTTAAGTCCCAGGTCGTCTCCCAACGAGTTGCAAAAAAGTGTGCTATTTTATTAATCAGATGTTCCAAGAAGTTGAGTTAAGTAGGTGGAAAATTAAATTGAGAAAATTCAAATAATATGAATAAAAGCCTTGACTGTGAGTTGATTAGTTGAAATCTCTATCATTGATGGGATGATTTCAAGATTAATTTATAATTAATAGTTGTTCTATTTAGTTATCCTTTACTAGGTAAAGGAAAGTCAAACAATGCTAGATCTGTTCACGAGTTGCAACCCACTTAGTTCAAAGGGATTGGTGTTAGTGATTAGATAACAATCCAATAGTTAACCCAATTACAATTTTTCTTTCAATCCTTCCAACTCAAGAGTTCCTTTCAATCAACTCCCTATCAAGTGAGGGAACTACTCACTCATTGTAAATAAAAAATCCATAACACATGAAAGGGAATTAAAAGAAGACATGATTATTGGAATGGAAAATAAATTAAAATGGAAGAAATAATCCTTGTACTAAATAATCATGAAAGTATTCAAATGACAAAATTGAACAAAGCAAAGAACATGGAAGAATAAAACCAAGTTAAGAGAACGAACTAGAATGACGAAATCTTGATGAGGAAATAACTCTTCTCAATGTTCCAATGCTAAGACCAATTGAAAATTAAAATTCTAAATCCTAGAGAGAAAAACCTAGAGGAGTAAAACTAGATCTAAAAAAACTCCCCAAACTATGTAGAATGAATGTTGTTCTTTTTTTTTCTGCATATTCTCTGGCTCTGGTCTGCTGTTCCGGGCCAAAAACTGGGTCGAAATAAGGTCCAAAATCGCCCCCAGCAAATTCTGCAGATTATGCAGATCGCACATGTCACGCGATCGCGTCATCTATGCGGACGCGTCATTCGTGCTTTTCCTTGCCACGCGTTCGCGTCGTCCACGCTACCACGTCGCTTGAGCTTTTCCAATCCGTGCGGCCGTTTGAGCCAGCGGCCGCATCACTGCGATTTGCTCTCCTTCGCGCGGTCGCGTGAGCCATGCGACCGCGTCACTTCTCGCTGGTTACCTCCTCAAATTCTTGTGTTCCTTCCATTTTTGCTAGCTTCCTTTCCAATCTCCAACTCATTCATGCCCTATAAAGTCTGAAACACTCAACACACAGATCACGGCATCGAATGGAATAAAAGAGAATTAAAAATACATAATTAAAGTCTCTAGGAAGCAGTTTTCAAACATGTTATAAATTCAGGAAGGAATTATAATTTCATGTTAATTCAATGAATAAGTGGGTAAGGATCATGATAAAACCACACAATTAAGCACAATATAAACCATAAAATAGTGGTTTATCAACCTCCCCACACTTAAACATTAGCATGTCCTCATGCTTAATTGAAGGAGATAAGGAGATAAGTATGAACATGTAGAAACTCATGAAATGCAATGCAAGCCTATAAATAAATACAACTATATGATTCTTGCCCACTTGATCAAAAGTAAATAAGCTCTTCAAAACAATTACAAATCAAATTCCACTAATTCTATCATTATACAATAAAACAGATAAAAGTGCAAGAAGATAGCTCATGAAAGCAGGGAACATGAAAATTCAAGCATTGAACCCTCACTGATAATGTATGTACGCTCTAATCTCTAGTGTATAGGGTAATCACTCTATCCTTATCTAATCATGCTTTCTAACTTTTGTTCTTCTCCTAACCAATCAACAACAGTTAATATACCAATGCAAACATCATGAGGTCTTTTTAAGGTTGTAATGGGGCTAAGGTACAGGTATGGGTATACATTTGGTCAAGTGAGCTAATAAATTGAATCTTTAATTAACCCAAGCTTCAACCCAACCTATATATTTTTAATGTAATCTTAAAGTTCATACTTAGCTACCCAGAATTCCCTTTTTCTATCCATACTCATGTATCAACTTCTTATTTGATTCTATCATATGTGCATTGATCTTTGAATTCTGAATTTAACATTGGGATAATTTTTGTCCCCTTATTTATTTATATAATTTTTTTGACATTAAAATAAATATAGCTTATCAATGCACATAGATTTTTAATTCTTATAGCTTCACATGAGTAGGTATCCAAATTCCCATTAAATTCTCATGACACATTCCCTTAACAACTTTTGTTCCCACAATTTTCCATGCTTAACTAGCACACACAATTCTATCTCAAGCTAACCAAAGATTCAATTTGGGATATACAATTGTTTTTCAGCTTAAGGTTAGTAATGTGGTAAAATATAGAACAAATGGGATTTAAAGGCTCAAAGTGGTTAACAAAGGTAATTAAAAAGGGTAGACTTAATTTGGATAAGTGAGTTTAAACAAATAATGGCCTCAATCATGTGCAAGCATGAAAATATAATAAATATTAGACATATAAGATAAAACAAAATATAGATTACAATCATAGAGAAGTAAACACACAAGAATGAAATAATTATGGTTAAATAATGTAACCATACATAAAGGCTCAAATATTTCACAGGTTGTGTGTTCTTTAGCTCAAATGTCATGTTCCAAATACAACTCAAGCAAATTTATCATAAAAATTTTGAAAAATTAGTGAAATTTTGTTCAAAAGATAGAGTCTTAAAAGAAACTTATTGTCTTTTCAATCAAGTAGAACATGCATGCAACTATCCTAACCTATGCAATTTATTCTATTCTATAAAAGAAAGAAAATCTAACTAAAATATCCTAATTATTGGTGCTAGAGAAGAGAAATTACCTCCGGAAGTCAGGTATTGACCGACCTCCCCACACTTAGGGCTTTGCACCGTCCTCGGTGCCTTCTGTCAGGAACAGGGGTGGGCTGGTAGCAGTATCTCCACAATCGGGACCGTCATGGCTCCCTGTGCTGGTAAAAGAAGTGGAGTCCGGGGTATCCGAGTCCTTGAAGTGTCCTTTGAGTAGCTCCTTGAGGTGTTTGAATCGGCACTCATTACGGCGCTCTCTCGTCTTTGCTTTCTGTTCTTGCCGATCCAACCTTTCGATTATCTGCTGGAGCAATTCATCAGTTGTAGGTGCTTGTGTGGTTGAATAAGGATTATCTTCAACTGGAGTAGTAGGAAGGTTTGTAGTGGCTGTTGGGAGTCTGAGGTATTTCCCGTTAGGGACATACTGATCATCCCGTGGAAGCACGGCTTTGGTGTCCCCAGCTTTGTAGGAGACTCTGGCTGCTGAGACAAGATCTGAGATCAAGGCGGGGAAAGGTAAGTTGCCCGCAATTTGTACGTGTCCTATAGCATTCCGGATATGTCTTGAGAGATGTAGAGGTTGGTCTGTAAGGATGCACCATAGTAAAACAGCCATGTCCGCAGTGAAGGAGGACTCATGAGTGCTCGAAAATACGTAATGGGACATGATCTGTGCCCATACGCGAGCCTCCAAGGTAAGTGCTGAGGCCAAGATTCTCTTAGGGCGGGTACGGTGGTATCTGTAGATCCAACGGCTGCCAGGTAAGGCGATAACTCCGAGAACGGAGTCCCAGTCAAATTGGTACCTCTGGCTCTTAAGTGCGGCTTCTTGGAAGGCGTCCATTACTTCTGGAATAGGGGAAGACTCAGAGCTTGTTGAATGGCCTCTTCTGTGATGGGGACTTGCTTCTGCCGGACATAAACAGACTGCAGAGTTGGCATGTAGAAGTTAGAGTAGAACTCAACTACCTAAGAAAGATTGACCTGCCTTGGCTGTCTCCGTAGGAAACCCCATTATCGTCGTTCAATTTGCGGCTCAACAAAGGAAGCAATATTGGACGGGAGGATAAGAAGGTATTCATTGTTATAGTTTCTTTCTGCCAGGATAGGGAACATCTGCTCACAGTAGCGATTGGGAAATCGCGCAGTGTCCTTTGCTGGAAAGGCTTTCTCCTTCTCATCAACCTTTATTATCATCTTAACTCTTTTTGTTGAGGGCTTGACTGCGGTTGAAGAAGGCTCTGCCACTAATGCTCTTTTAGTGCCTCTTCTTGCTGGGGGTTTAGGAGTCGCTTTCTCCTTTCCTTTCTTGGTGGCCATCCTGAAAAGAGAGGAGAAAGTAAATTAAATTCAAATAGATATATAGCAAGGAAGAGAACGGAAGAGTGGTGATGGGTGCACATTAGGATGTAGATGACATTAACACATGCTCTCGAGTACATGTGAAAAGCCAACAATGGAAAATAGCTAGTGCATAGAAAGACAAGTGACTGCAAGGTGTTTATTGGCATGCCGGCAAAGGGCATGAGTAGCATAGACCAAGCAATACTTTGTAACAAACCATCACGTTTGTATTGACAATTAAATTCAATTAATACAATAGTAAAGAGAATTTGTGAAAAGCAAGCATTGAATAGTATAACAACATAGAGAAGTGCATAATGCTATATGGACTTTTTCACAAACACATAGCATGCATGTTGAATAAGGTATAGAAAATATGAAGGTGAACATGCAAGCAATCCCTTAAATAGAATAAAAATAATTGTCAAATAATTTGTAACAATCCACAAGCATATAATGAGGGATAATGAATCAAAAAAGAAAAACAAGTAAATTTCTAACACCATGTAAAAAGGAAAAGAAAAAAAATATGAATAATGAAAAGAAAAGAAAATACATATAAAATAATAAGAATGATAAAAAAAGAAGGAGGGAAGAAGAAAATAAAACCTTGTTAATGGAGGTGAGAGAGATAGAGAGTGAAAGGTGAGATAGAGGGGGGAAGGGAGAAATAAGGAAGAAAAAGGAAAATTGGGATTTGGAGGAGAGAAAGATAAGATAAGTGGCAATTTTAGGGTGAGCTGTGCGGCGCATGCAACGCGGCCGCGTGGGGCACGCGTTTGCATGGATGCGCTTCAAGTATGGTGACACGATCGCGTCGGTCACGCGGTCGCGTGACCCATGTTATGCGTCTGGCGCGAGTGCAGCCTCGCTCCAGCACAACTCTCTGTTCAAATTAAATTATTTGCCATAATTGGGACGGCGCGATCGCGTGAGTGTGCGCCAGAAAATGGATGACGCGGCCGCGTCGGCGACGTGGTCGCGTGATAAAGATTGTGCTTCCAGCACTAATCCAGCATCACTCTCGCACAATATTTCATTGTGCACCCTTTTACGTCGAAAACTCAGGGCACGCGGTCGCATGGGAGGCTATGATTCCCAAGGGACGCGAACGCGTCAGCGACGCGGTCGCGTGGGTTGATTTGTGCCATTGGCACGCCTCCAGCCACACTCCAGCGTAACTTTCTGTTCATTTTTATTTTTCTTTACTCTCCCTGTGACGCGGACGCGTCGCTGATGCGATCGCGTCGCGTAGCAAAAAATTTTTTTTTGAAGAAATAAAAACATGTAAATGCAGATGCACGAAAGTACTAAAAAAGAGAAGAGTTATTGAATAGGAAAAACTAAAAATAAAGAAAAGAACGATCATACCATGGTGGGTTGTCTCCCACTTAGCACTTTGCTTTAACGTCCGTAAGTTGGACGCTCCACTAGCTCAATCTTCGGCTATGTGGGGATCTTCCAAGAGGAAGATCTCAAGCTCCTTGTTTCTCTGCATCTTCTCGCCATGGTATAGCTTCAGGCGTTGTCCATTAACCTTAATGAGTTCAGATCTTGAGGGATGGCTTAGGTGATAAACTCCGTACGGTTCGGCCTTCTCTACTCTGTATGGACCTTCCCATCTTGATCTCAACTTTCCTGGCATGAGCCTTAGTCGGGATTTGTAAAGGAGGACTAAATCCCCAGGTTGGAACTCTTTCTTCTTGATGTTTTGATCATGTACAGCCTTCATCTTTTCCTTGTATATTCAGGAGTTTTCATAAGCTTCTAGGCGAAGGCTCTCTAGTTCCTGTAGTTGCAACTTCCTTTCAGCTCTGACTTTCTCAATTCCCATGTTGCACTCCTTAACTGCCCAAAAAGCTCTGTGCTTGACTTCAACTGGGAGATGACAAGCTTTTCCATAAACCAAGCGGAAAGGACTCATCCCAATGGGTGTCTTGTATGCTGTTCTATATGCCCAGAGTGCATCTTGTAGCCTGGTGCTCCAGTCTTTTCTATGAGGCTTTACTATCTTTTGCAAGATACGCTTAATTTCTCTGTTTGACACCTCGGCTTGCCCATTAGTTTAGGGATGGTAAGCTGTTGCAACTTTATGAATTGTCCCATGCTTCTTCATTAATCCTGTTAGTCTCCTGTTACAAAAAATGGGTGCCTGATAAACCACTATTTTATGGTTTATATTGTGTTTAATTGTGTGGTTTTATCATGATCACTACCCACTTATTCATTAAATTAGCATGAAATTATAATTCCTTCCTGAATTTATAACATGTTTGAAAACTGCTTCCTAGAGACTTTAATTATGTATTTTTAATTCTCCTTTATTCCATTCGATGCCGTGATCTGTGTGTTGAATGTTTTAGACTTTATAGGGCATCAATGAGTTGGAGATTAGAAAGGAAGCTAGCAAAAATGGAAGGAACACAAGAATTTGAGGAGATAACCAGCGAGAAGTGACGCGGTCGCATGGCTCACGCGACCGCGTGAAGGAGAGCAAATCGCAGTGACGCGGCCGCATGGCTCACGCAGCCGCGCGGATTGGAAAAGCTCAGGCGACGCGGTAACGTGGACGACGCGAACGCGTGGCAAGGAAAAGCACGAATGACGCGTCCTCATGGATGACGCGATCGCATGACATGTGCGATCTGCATAATCTGCAGACTTCACTGGGGGCAATTTTGGACCCTATTTCGACCCAGTTTTCGGCCCGGAACAGCAGACTAGAGTCAGAGAATATGCAGAAACAAAAGAGAACATTCATTCTAGACAGTGGACAGTTTTAGATCTAGTTTTTCCTCCTCTAGGTTTTTCTCTCTAGGTTTTAGAATTTTAATTTTGGGAATTGATCTTAGCATTGGAACATTGAGAAGAGTTATTTCCTCATCAAGACCTCGTCATTCTAGTTCGTTCTCTTAACTTGGTTTTATTCTTCCATGTTCTTTGCTTTGTTCAATTTTGTCATTTGAATACTTTCATGATTAATTGATACAAGGATTATTTCTTCCATTTTAATTTATTTTTCCATTCGAATAATCATGTCTTCTTTTAATTCCCTTTCATGTGTTATGGATTTATTATTTACAATGAGTGAGTAGTTTCCCCACTTGATGGGAGTTGATTGAAAGGAACTCTTGAGTTGGAAGGATTGAAAGAAAATTGTAATTGGGTTAATTGTTGGATTGTTATCTAATCACTAACACCAATCCCTTTGAACTAAGTGGGTTGCAACTCGTGAATAGATCTAGCATTCCAACTTGTTTGACTTTCCTTTACCTAGTAAAGGATAACTAAACAGAACAACCATTAATTATAAATTAATCTTGAGATCCTTCCATCGATAATAGAGATTCCAACTAATCAACTCCCAGTCAAGGCTTTTATTCATATTATTTGAATTTTCTCAATTTAAATTTCCACCTACTTAACTCAACTTCTTGGAACATCTGATTAATAAAATAGCACACTTTTCTGCAACTCATTGGGAGACGACCTGGGACTTAAACTCCCAGTAATTTTTAATTTAAACTCTCTGTGACATATTTCTAAATTGATAGGCATATTTTTGGTGAGTTAAGAACTATACTTGCAACGTAACTATTTTAATAATTTTTAATTCACCAACTTCTGCCCCTCATCAGTGCCTTGATCGCTCACGATTGCTCGTGGTGATCCGAAGCGACATATAATATGATTTCTCACAAAGAAAACAACAGTGTTAGCATCATCAGTGCGGGTAGGAATTGCTTCCACCCATTTGGAAACATAATCCACAGCTAACAATATATAAAAATATCCATTAGAATTTGGAAATGGACCCATGAAGTCAATTCCCCAAACATCAAAAATTTTACAGAAAAGCATAATTTGTTGAGGCATCTCATCCCTCCTGGATATATTACCAAATTTCTGGCATGGGAGACAAGATTTACAGAACTCAGCAGCGTCTCTAAAAAGAGTAGGCCACCAGAATCCACAGTCTAAGATCTTTCTAGCTGTTCTTTGAGGGCTAAAATGTCCTCCACTCTCAGATGAGTGACAGGCCTCTAAAATGGACTGGAATTCTGATTGAGGCACACAACGTCTAATCACTTGATCAGTGCCACATCTCCATAAATATGGGTCATCCCATATATAATATTTAGACTTGCTTTTCAGCTTGTCTCTTTGATGCTTAGAAAAATTTGGAGGAAATGTGCGGCTAACTAAATAATTAGCAACAGGTGCATACCAAGAGACTACCTCAGATACTGCTTGCAAGTTATCAAAAGGAAAATTATCATCTATAGGAGTAGAATCATCCTTAATATGCTCAAGCCGACTCAAGTGGTCTGCCACTAAATTCTTATTACCACTCCTATCCTTTATTTCTAAATCAAATTCTTGTAACAGCAGTATCCAACATATGAGTCTTGGTTTGGACTCCTTTTTAGCTAATAGATACTTTAAAGCTGCATGGTCCGAATACACTACTACTCTAGTGCCAAGTAAATAAGCTCGGAATTTATTCAGAGCAAAAACAATAGCAAGAAGCTCTTTCTCAGTAGTAGTATAATTGGACTGGGCAGTGTCTAAAGTCTTAGACGCATAGGCAATAACGAAAGGATCCTTACCTTCACGCTGAGCCAGCGCTGCTCCTACTGCATGGTTGGAAGCATCGCACATGATTTCAAACGGTTGGCTCCAATCTGGTCCTCTCACAATTGGAGCTTGAGTCAGAGCAGTCTTCAGCTTATCAAACGCTTGTTTGCAATCCTCACTGAACTCGAACTCAATATCCTTCTGCAGTAATCTGGATAAGGGAAGTGCAACCTTACTAAAGTCCTTAATAAATCTCCTGTAAAAACCTGCATGGCCAAGGACCGAACGGACTTCCCTCACAGAAGAGGGGTAAGGTAGACTAGAAATAACATTCACCTTTGCTGGGTCTACAGAAATGCCATTATTAGATACCACATGTCCTAATACAATCCCTTGTTTTACCATAAAGTGACATTTTTCGAAATTTAATACAAGGTTTGTATTAACACATTTATCTAATACTCTAGATAATCCATCCAAGCAAAGGCTAAAAGAATCACCATAAACGCTAAAATCGTCCATAAAAACTTCCATACAGTCCTCAATAAGATCAGAGAAAAGACTCATCATGCACCTTTGAAAGGTAGCTGGTGCATTGCACAAGCCAAAAGGCATTCTCTTGTAAGCATAAGTCCCAAAAGGACATGTAAAAGTAGTCTTCTCCTGATCCTCAGGAGCTATATGAATCTAGAAATAACCTGTGTAACCATCTAAAAAGCAATAATGTGATTTACCTGACAGGCGATCCAGCATTTGATCAATGAATGGAAGTGGGTTGTGATCCTTACGGGTAGCTTGGTTGAGATGCCTGTAATCAATGCAGACCCTCCAAGCATTTTGAACTCTAGTTGCTATGAGCTCTCCATGCTCATTCTTCACTGTAGTGACTCCAGACTTCTTGGGCACCACTTGTACTGGGCTTACCCATTCACTGTCTGAAATGGGATATATGATACCTGCTTCCAATAGTCTGGTCACTTCCTTTTTGACAACTTCCAAGATGGTGGGATTCAATCTTCTTTGGGGTTGACAGACAGGTCTTGCTCCCTCTTCTAAAAATATTCTGTGCTCACATACTTGAGGGTTGATGCCTACTATGTCTGCCAAGCTCCACCCAATTGCCTTCCTATGCTTCTTCACCACATCAAGTAACTGCTCTTCTTGTTAAGAAGTAAGTTCCGTTGCAATGATAACTGGAAACCTCTACTCATCTTCAAGATAAGCATATTTGAGATGTGGAGGGAGGGGTTTCAATTCTAACTTTTGATCATGGGTAGGCTCTGGATTATCTGGAGCTTGTGAAAATGGCGAAGTTCCCTCATTGTCAGTTAAAAGGGTCCCCACACTTGGACCTTGTCAAGTGTGCCTCTCTTCAAACTCTTCCTTGTGAACTTTAGCTACACTTTCATCTATGACATCACACTGGAAGATAGAACGATCTTCTGGGGGGTTGTCAATGACTCCATTCAGATTGAAGATTACTATGTGGCCATCTATTTCAAAGGAGTATGTTCCTGAAAAAGCATCCAATTTGAATTTTGATGTCTTCAGGAATGGTCTTCCAAGTAGGATTGATGATGGCTTATCTGAATTATTATGGGGCATCTCCAAGATATAAAAATCAGTGGGAAATGTAAGCCCTTTAATGTTCACCAAAACATCTTCAGCAACTCCAGCCACTGTAATAATGCTTTTATCTGCTAACACAAAACGAGCTGCCAACCTTTTTAAGGGAGGGAGCCTCAAAATATCATATATAGACAAAGGCATTATACTGACACATGCTCCTAAATCACACATGCAATCATAAATTACTACACCACCAATAGTACAGCTAACTATACAAGGACCTGGATCACTACATTTTTCAGGTAATCCTCCCATTAAAGCAGATATAGAACTACCTAAAGGAATAGTTTCTAATTCATTAATTTTGTCTTTATGGATACATAAGTCTTTTAGAAACTTTGCATATTTAGGTACCTGCTGAATAACATCAAAAAGAGGAACAGTTACCTCAACCTTTTTGAATATTTCTACCATTTTGGGGTCGGGTTCCAACTGCTTCCTGGGCTTCCTTGCAAGTTGTGGAAATGGAATAGGAGTAGTGTTTT
The DNA here is from genome assembly GCF_003086295.3 of Arachis hypogaea. NCBI lineage: Eukaryota > Viridiplantae > Streptophyta > Magnoliopsida > Fabales > Fabaceae > Arachis > Arachis hypogaea. Next base: position 52,264,050 of record NC_092046.1, read on the forward strand.
CTGTGGTGTCTGCGCCTTTTGGTGCTTCCTCCTGTGGTTGAGCTATTTCTTCTTCAGCTATGTCCTGTATGTCCTCTTCCTCTTCAATATCTTCTATTTCTACTACCTCTTCAGCTGAGGTGTGTTCTGGTGGACTTGGTTCCTCCTGATTCCTCTCCTGCAGTGTGGTTCCAGACCTTAGGGTGATGGCATTAATGCCTCATTTTGGATTGGGTAATGGTTGAGAGGGGATTCCAGTGGAGCTTGAAGGTTGGTTACTGGAATTTTGCGTTGATCCAATCTGTGACATAAGAGCTTGCAAAGTAGAGGTCAGACCATTCAGACTGGCATTAATACTATTCATGATGTTACTTTCCATGGTCTGTTGTTTTCGCTCAAAAGATTGTAGTAGCTCTTCATTAGGAGATACAGAAGAATGAGTAAATTGAGAGGTCTGCTGTTGATTGTTCTATGGTCCTTGGTTTTGCCTCAGGTGAGGTGCTCTGTAAGGTTGATTCTGCTGCCTGTTGTTGTTATTATTCCATCTCGGATTTCCCTGATTATCTCTGCCTCCTCTGTTATTGTTGTCCTTCCAATTCTGGTTAGAATTGTCCTGCCATCCATGGTTATTATTTCCACTTTGATTGTACCCTTGGTTGGGGCGGTCATAGAAGTTATGAGTGGATGCCACCATGTTGTCTTCTTGTTGGAGCTGCGGGCATTCATCAGTGTAATGGCTATAATCAGCACAGATTCCGCAAATTCTTTGCGGGACTAGTTGTTGGTTTTGCTGTGGTGGAGGAGGTTGAGCTTGCTGAGCTTGTTGTTGATTCAATTGCATCTGCTTCAGCAAGTTGGTCATCTCACATATACTCTGAGCTAGAGCCGCAGTCTCTCTACTAGAGGATACTTCTGCAACGGCTTTTGAACGGCCTTGCTTTTGCCTGTGGTTCCTAGTAGACTCAGCTAGATCACTGATCAGTTGCCAAGCCTCATCAGTGGTCTTGTACTTCTTCATAGACCCATTGCTAGCACTTTCCAATGTGGTCTTATCTTGGGGCCTCATGCCCTGTGTGATATAGCTAAGTAACACTATCTTATCAATCATGTGGCGGGGCCATGCTTCCAGAAGATTATTGAAGTGCTCCCAGTATTCAAAGAGAGTCTCATTGTCATCCTGAACAATCGTGGAAATATCCTTCCTCAGTTTATCAGTAACTTCAGATAGAAAGAATTTCTCCAAAAACTCCTTTCTGAGTGTATCCCAGTTGGATACATTTGCTAGAGGTTGAGTGTAGTACCACTCTCTTACTTTTCCCTCAAGAGAAAACGGGAAAGCTTTCAGCAAAATTGAAGTTTCATCAGTACCATCACGCCTGACAGTAGAACAGGCTGCCTGGAAATCTCTCAAGTGCTTGATAGGCTCTTGAGCAGGTAGGCCATGAAACTTGGGCATCAAATTTAGCAGTGCGGTCTTTATTTCAAAATCTGTAGCTACCGCTGGATGATGCGCTTGAAACGGTTGCATTGTAAAATCAGGGGCTCCTTCCTCTTGGATGGTAACTCTTCTAGCTTCCATGTCTTCTGCACGTAAGACAACCGAATCAGTAGAACGGGGGCTGGTTTCTTCCTCAAGTTCACTTTCAGATCCGCCCTCAGAGCAGACTAATCGACGTTGTTCTCGCCTTATTCGTGAAATAGTCCTTTCAATTTCAGGATTGAATATTAGCAAGCATGGATCAGGAAGTGAACGCGTCATTTGACGAAAGAAACATGCAGCTCATAGTAGCAAAATAAAATAAAATACAAATAAATAAATTCTAATTAATAACTTTAGCACTCTATTGCAACTCCCTGGAAACGGGCCAAAAATTGATGAGACACAGAAGTTGGTGAATTAAAAATTATTAAAATAGTTACGTTGCAAGTATAGTTCTTAACTCACCGAAAATCTGCCTATCAATTTAGAAATATGTCACAGAGAGTTTAAATTAAAAATTACTGGGAGTTTAAGTCCCAGGTCGTCTCCCAACGAGTTGCAGAAAAGTGTGCTATTTTATTAATCAGATGTTCCAAGAAGTTGAGTTAAGTAGGTGGAAAATTAAATTGAGAAAATTCAAATAATATGAATAAAAGCCTTGACTGGGAGTTGATTAGTTAGAATCTCTATCATTGATGGGATGATTTCAAGATTAATTTATAATTAATGGTTGTTCCGTTTAGCTATCCTTTACTAGGTAAAGGAAAGTCAAACAAGTTGGAATGCTAGATCTGTTCACGAGTTGCAACCCACTTAGTTCAAAGGGATTGGTGTTAGTGATTAGATAACAATCAAACAGTTAACCCAATTACAATTTTTCTTTCAATCCTTCTAACTCAAGAGTTCCTTTCAATCAACTCCCTATCAAGTGAGGGAACTACTCACTCATTGTAAATAATAAATCCATAACACATGAAAGGGAATTAAAAGAAGACATGATTATTGGAATGGAAAATAAATTAAAATGGAAGAAATAATCCTTGTACTAAATAATCATGAAAGTATTCAAATGACAAAATTGAACAAAGCAAAGAACATGGAAGAATAAAACCAAGTTAAGAGAACGAACTAGAATGACGAAATCTTGATGAGGAAATAACTCTTCTCAATGTTCCAATGCTAAGACCAATTGAAAATTAAAATTCTAAATCCTAGAGAGAAAAACCTAGAGGAGTAAAACTAGATCTAAAAAAACTCCCCGAACTGTGTAGAATGAATGTTGTTCTTTTGTTTCTGCATATTCTCTGGCTCTGGTCTGCTGTTCTGGGCCAAAAACTGGGTCGAAATAAGGTCCAAAATTGCCCCCAGCGAATTCTGCAGATTATGCAGATCGCACATGTCACGCGATCGCGTCATCCATGCAGACGCGTCATTCACGCTTTTCCTTGCCACGCGTTCGTGTTGTCCACGCTACCGCGTCGCTTGAGCTTTTCCAATCCGCGTGGCCGCGTGAGCCATGCGGCCGCGTCACTGCGATTTGCTCTCCTTCGCGCGGTCGCGTGAGCCATGCGACCGCGTCACTTCTCGCTGGTTACCTCCTCAAATTCTTGTGTTCCTTCCATTTTTGCTAGCTTCCTTTCCAATCTCCAACTCATTCATTCCCTATAAAGTTTGAAACACTCAACACACAGATCACGGCATCGAATGGAATAAAAGAGAATTAAAAATACATAATTAAAGTCTCTAGGAAGCAGTTTTCAAACATGTTATAAATTTAGGAAGGAATTATAATTTCATGTTAATTCAATGAATAAGTGGGTAAGGATCATGATAAAACCACACAATTAAGCACAATATAAACCATAAAATAGTGGTTTATCAGTCAGCCCGCCTACGGAAGAGCCGGTCCTATCCTCTTCCACCTCGGCCCACAGTGAAACTAGCACTCAAGGCTCGGATGATGGAGATAGCGACCTTGATTCCCCTTTGCATATCACTAGTGGCACGGAGGACCGTGCTAAATCTTAAGTGTGGGGAGGTCGTTCGACCGATCTCCGTAAGTAATAATTTTCCCCTTTCAACACCCATGATTTTGATTTTCTTTTCATTTTTTTCTTTCTTTAGTTAGAATAAATTGCATGGTTAGTTTTTATACTCGAACACTCTTTGCATGATTAGGACTACTTAGTTAGGGTGATAATGATAAACCCCAATTTTGTGGTTTATCTTTGCTTATTTTAGGGGATTTTATCACCTTTTCCCACATTTATTCAATGAAATAGCATGGTTTTACAATTCTCCCTTGATTTGTGCTTAAATGTGAAAACATGCTTTTTAGGCCCTTAAATTGGTGATTTTAACTCACCTTAATTCCATTCAATGGCTTGATGTGTTTGTTGAGTTATTTCAGGTTCGTAAGGCAAGTATTGGATGGAAGAAGTGAGGAGAAAAGTATGCAAAGTGGGAGAACTCATGAAGAAATGAAGGAACCGCAATGCTGTCAAGCCTGACCTCTTCACACTCAATCGACCATAACTTGAGCTACAGAAGTCCAAATGAGGCGGTTTTAGTTGCGTTGGAAAGCTAACATCCGGGGCTTCAAAATAATATAAAATTCTTCATAGTTGTCTGACGTCTAAGGATGCGCAAGTGCACTGTATGCGTGCACGCCGATTGGTGCACGTGATTTACTAAAAGCAACTCATGGCCAGTGATTTGTAGAGCATTTTGGGCCTAATCCAACTCATTTCTAATGCTATTTCATGCAGAATTCAAGCTTGTCATAGATCCATGTTTAATTCGTTGCTTTTATCTTGTTTCTTTTATAATTTCTCATGTCTACATCTTGATTTTCTTAGTTGTAATGTTAATTTCTCATTTTGCTTTCTTTTGTGATAATGAACTCATGTTGGATTTGGTTTACATTTAATGCAATTTGATGTTGATGTTTCTTTCATTGATGAATTAAGTTGTTGATTTACTCTCCTTGAAATTGGTAGTTGTTAGATTTTATTATTCTTGCATACTTACCATGCTTTCCTTTATTACCCACTGGTGCGCAAAAATCGTGACGGTTCCATTCCTTGGTAACGGCGCTGAAAACTTTATACGCACGTTCATAATCTTAATTCTTTGTCACAACTTCGCACAACTGACCAGAAAGTGCACTGGGTCGTCCAAGTAATAAACCTTACGTGAGTAAGGGTCAATCCTACGGAGATTGTCGGCTTGAAGCAAGCTATGGTCACCTTGTAAATCTCAGTCAGGCAGATTCAAATGATATAGAGTTTTAATAATTAAAATATAAATAAAACATAAACTAGGATAGAGATACTTATGTAATTCATCGGTAAGAATTTTAGATAAGCGTATAGAGATGCCTTTCGTTCCTCTGAACCTCTGCTTTTCTGCTGTCTTCATCCAATCATTCCTACCCCTTTCCATGGCAAGCTTTATATAGGGCATCATCATTGTCAATGGCTACATCCCATCCTCTCTGTGAAAATGGTCCAATGCGTTGTCACTGCGTGGCTAATCATCTGTCGGTTCTCGATCATACTGGAATAGGATTTACTATCCTTTTGCGTCTGTCACTACGCCCAGCACTCGTGAGTTTGAAGCTCGTCACAGCCATCCGTTCCCAGATCCTACTCGGAATACCACAGACAAGGTTTAGACTTTTTGAATCTCAGGAATGGCCATCCATGGGTTCTAACTTATACCACGAAGATTCTAATATCTCGGACTCGCTCCTTTGTATTAGATATCTAAGAGATACTCATTCTAGCTTGTTTGCATGTAGAACGGAAGTGTTTGTCAGGCACGCGTTCATAGGTGAGAATGATGATGAGCATCACATAATCATCACATTCATCATGTTCTTGGGTGCGAATAGATATCTTAGAGAAGGAATAAGCTTGAATTGAATAGAAAAATAGTAGTACTTTGTATTAATTCATGAGGAACAGCAGAGCTCCACACCTTAATCTATGGTGTGTAGAAACTCTACCGTTTGAAAATACATAAGTGATAATGGTCCAGGCATGGCCGAATGGCCAGCCCCCATGAAAGTCTAAGATAGCATAAAACTAATCAAAGATCCCCCGTTGTAAATACAATAGTAAAAAGTCCTATTTATACTAAACTAGTTACTAGGGCTTATAGAAATGAGTAAATGATGCAGAAATCCACTTCTGGGGCCCACTTGGTGTGTGCTTGGGCTGAACATTGAGCTTTACACGTGTAGAGGTCTTTCTTGGAGTTGAACGCCAATTTGTAACCTGTTTCTGGCGTTTAACTCCACTTTGCAACCTGTTTCTGGCGTTTGACTCCAAAATGCAGCATGGAACTGGCGTTCAATGCCAGTTTAAATCGTCTATACTTAATCAAAGTATGGACTATTATATATTTCTGGAAAGCCCTAGATGTCTACTTTCCAACGCAATTGAGATTGCGCCATTTGGAGTTTTGTAGCTCTAGAAAATCCACTTTGAGTGCAGGGAGGTCAGAATCCAACAACATCTGCAGTCCTTCTTCAACCTCTAAATCTGATTTTTGCTCAAGTCCCTCAATTTCAGCCAGAAAATACCTGAAATCACATAAAAGCTCACAAACTCATAGTAAAGTCTAGAAATTTGAATTTTAATTAAAAACTAATAAAAATATACTAAAAACTAACTAAATCATACTGAAAACTATGTAAAAATAATGCCAAAAAGCGTATAAATTATCCGCTCATCACAACACCAAACTTAAATTGTTGCTTGTCCCCAAGCAACTGAAAATCAAATAGGATAAAAAGAAGAAAATATAGTATAAATTCCAAAATATCAATGAAACTTAGCTCCAATCAGATGAGCGGGACTTGTAGCTTTTTTCCTCTTGAATAGTTTTGGCATCTCACTTTATCCATTGAAGTTAAGAATGATTGGCATCTATAGGAACTCAGAGTTCAGATAGTGTTATTGATTCTCCTAGTTTAGTATGTTGATTCTTGAACACAGCTACTTTATGAGTCTTGGCTGTGGCCCTAAGCACTTTGTTTTCCAGTATTACCACCGGATACATAAATGCCACAGACACATAACTGGGTGAACCTTTTCAGATTATGACTCAGCTTTGCTAGAGTCCCCAATTAGAGGTGTCCAGGGTTCTTAAGCACACTCTTCTGTTTGCTTTGGACCTTGACTTTAACCGCTCAGTCTCAAGTTTTCACTTGACACCTTCACGCCACAAGCACATGGTTAGGGACAGCTTAGTTTAGCCGCTTAGGCCAGGATTTTATTCCTTTAGGCCCTCCTATCCACTGATGCTCAAAGCTTTGGATCCTTTTTATTACCCTTGCCTTTTGGTTTTAAGGGCTATTGGCTTTTTGCTCTTGCCTTTTGGTTTAAAGAGCTTTTGGCTTTTTCTGCTTGCTTTTTCTTTTTCTTCCTTTGTTTTTTTTTCGCTATTTTTTTTCTTTTTTTTTTTCTGCAAGCTTTTGTATTCACTGCTTTTTCTTGCTTCAAGAATCATTTTTATGATTTTTCAGATTATCAAATAACATTTCTCCTTTTTCCTTATTCTTCAAGAGCCAACATATTTAACATTCATAAACAACAACTTCAAAAGACATATGCACTGTTCAAGCATTCATTCAAAAAACAAAAAGTTTTGTCACCACATCAAAATAATTAAAATAGTTTCAAGGATGAATTCGAAACCATGTACTTCTTGTTCTTTTGTAATTAAAACATTTTTCATTCAAGAGAGGTGATGGATTCATATTCATAACTTTAAGGCATAGACACTTAGACACTAATGATCATGTAATAAGACACAAATATAAATAAACATAAAGCTCAAAAATCGAAAAACAGAAAATAAATAGACAAGGAGATTAAGGAATGAGTCCACCTTAGTGAGGGTGGCGTCTTCCTCTTCTTGAAGAACCAATGGTCCTCTTGAGCTCCTCTATATCTCTTCCTTGTCTTTCTTGCTCCTCCCTCATAGCTCTTTGATCTTCTCTAATTTCATAGAGGATGATGGAGTGCTCTTGGTGCTCCACCCTTAGTTATCCCATGTTGGAACTTAAATTCTCCTAGGGACGTGTTGATTTGTTCCCAATAGTTTTGTGGAGGAAAGTGCATCCCTTGAGGCATCTCAGGGATTTCATGGTGAGGAATCTCCTCATGCTCATGTTGAGGTCCATGATCTCTTGTTTGCTCCATTCTTTTCTTGGTGATGGGCTTATCCTCTTCAATGAGGATATCTCCCTCTATGTCAATTCCAGCTGAATTGCAGAGGTAGCATATGAGGTGAGGAAAGGCTAACCTTGCCCAAGTGGAGGACTTGTCGGCCACCTTGTAGAGTTCTTGAGGTATAATCTCATGAACTTCCACCCCTTCTCCAATCATGATACTATGGATCATGATGGCCCGGTCTATAGTAACTTCAGACCGATTACTAGTAGGAATGATTGAGCGTTGAATGAACTCTAGCCATCCCCTAGTCACTGGTTTGAGGTCAAGCCTTCTTAGTTGAACCGGCTTGCCTCTTGAGTCAATTTTCCATTGAGCTCCTTCCTCACATATGTCTATGAGGACTTGGTCCAACCTTTGATCAAAGTTGACCCTTCTTGTGTAGGGGCGTGCGCTTTCTTCCATCATTGGCAAGTTGAACGCCAGCCTTACATTTTCCGGACTGAAATCTAAGTATTTTTCCCGAACCATAGTAAGCCAATGCTTTGGGTTTGGGTTCACACTTTGATCATGGTTCCTTGTGATCCATACGTTTGCATAGAACTCTTGAACCATTAGGATCTTGACTTGTTGAATGGGGTTGGTGAGAACTTCCCAACCTCTTCTTTGAATCTCAAGTCGGATCTCCGGATACTCATTCCTTTTGAGCTTGAAAGGAACCTCAGGGATCACTTTCTTCTTGGTCACAACTTTATAGAAGTGGTCTTGATGGACCTTTGAGATGAATCTCTCCATCTCCCATGACTCAGAGGTGGAAACAATTGCCTTCCCTTTCCTCTTTCTAGAGGTTTCTCTGGCCTTAGGTGCCATAAATGGTTATGGAAAAATAAAAGCAATGCTTTTACCACACCAAACTTAAAATGTTTGCTCGTCCTCGAGCAAAAGAAGAAAGAAAGAAGTAGAAAAAGAAGAGAAATGGAGGAGAAGGAGAGAGTAGGTTTCGGCCAAGTGGAAGAAGATAGGGTTGTGTTGTGTGAAATAGAAGAAGGAATGAGGGGTTTATATAGAAGTGGGGAGAGGTTTAGGGTTCGGCCATTTAGGGTTGGGTTTGGGAGGGAAAATATTTTGAATTTGAAGGTAGGTAGGGTTTATGGGGAAGAGAAGATGGATGTGAATGGTGAGGGGGTGATGGGAAAGAGTGATTGAAGTGATTGGTGAAGGGCATTTGGGGAAGAGAGTTATGAAAAGGTATGAAGAGGAGAAAAGAAGGGTAGGTGGGGATCCTGTGGGGTCCACAGATCCTGAGGGAATCCTGTGGGGTCCACAGATCCTGAGGTGTCAAGGCTTTTTCATCCCTGCACCCTTTAGACGTGTAAAACGCCTTATACATGCAATCCTGGCATTTAACGCCAGACTGCTGCCTGTTTCTGGCGTTAAACACCACTTCCATGCTCTGTTATGGCGTTTAACACCAGGTAGATGCTTGTTTCTGGCGTTAAACGCCAGCTTGGTGCCTGTTTCTGGCGTTAAACGCCAGACAGATGCTTGTTTCTGGCGTTTAAACGCCAGACTGTTCTCCTCCAGAGTGTGCTATTTTCATTCTATTTTTCATTCTTTTTTGATTTTTCAGTAGTTTTTGTGACTTCACATGATCATCAACCTAAAGAAAACATAAAATAACAATAGAAAATAAAAAAATAAATATAATTAGATAACATTAGGTTGCCTCCCAACAAGCGCTTCTTTAATGTCAGTAGCTTGACAGTGAGCTCTCATGGAGCCTCACAGATATTCAGAGCATTGTTGGAACCTCCCAACACCAAGCTTAGAGTTTGACTGTGGGGGCTTTGGTTGACTCTGCAGTGAGAGAAGCTTTTCATGCTTCCTCTCCATGGTTACAGAAGGAGATCCTTGAGTTTGAAACACAAGGTTGTCCTCATTCAGTTGAATGATCAATTCTCCTCTGTCCACATCAATCACAGCTCTTGCTGTGGCTAGGAAGGGTCTTCCAAGGATGATGGATTCATCCTCATCCTTCCCAGTGTCTAGGATTATGAAATCAACAGGGATGTAAAAGCCTTTAACCTTTACTAACACGTCCTCTACTTGTCCATAAGCCTGTTTTCTTGAGTTGTCTGCCATCTCTAATGAGATTCTGGCAGCTTGCACCTCAAAGATTCCCAGTTTCTCCATTACAGAGAGTGGCATGAGGTTTATCCCTGACCCAAGGTCACATAGAGCCTTCTCAAAGGTCATGGTGCCTATGGTACAAGGTATTAAGAACTTTCCAGGATCCTGTTTCTTCTGAGGCAATCTCAGTTGATCCAGATCACTTAGTTCATTGATGAGCAAGGGAGATTCATCTTCCCAAGTCTTATTACCAAATAATTTGGCATTCAGCTTCATGATTGCACCAAGGTACTTGGCAACTTGCTCTTCAGTAACATCCTCATTCTCTTCAGAAGAAGAATACTCATCAGAGCTCATGAAGGGCATAAGGAAGTTCAATGGAATCTCTATGGTCTCTAGATGAGCCTCAGATTCTTTTGGTTCCTCAAAGGGAAACTCCTTGTTGATCACTGGACGTCCTAGGAGGTCTTCCTCACTAGGATTCACGTCCTTCTCCTCCCTTGTAGGTTCGGCCATGGTGATTAAATCAATGGCTTTGCACTCTCTCTTTGGATTTTCTTCTGTATTGCTTGGGAGAGTACTAGGAGGGGTTTCAGTGACCCTTTTACTTAGCTGGCTCACTTGTGCCTCCAGATTTCTAATGGAAGACCTTGTCTCATTCATGAAACTTAAAGTGGCCTTAGATAGATCAGAGACTATATTTGCTAAGCTAGATGGATCCTGCTCAGGACTCTCTGTCTTTTGCTGAGTGGATGATGGAAAAGGCTTGCTATTGCTAAACCTGTTTCTTCCACCATTGTTAAAGCCTTGTTGAGGCTTTTGTTGATCCTTCCATGAGAAATTTGGATGATTCCTCCATGAGGGATTATAGGTGTTTCCATAGGGTTCACCCATGTAATTCACCTCTGCTATTGCAGGGTTCTCAGGATCATAAGCTTCTTCTTCAGAAGATGCCTCTTTAGTACTGTTGAATAATTCCTTCAATCCATTCAGACTCTGAGAGATCATATTGACTTGCTGAGTCAATATTTTATTCTGAGCCAATATGGCATTCAGAGTATCAATTTCAAGAACTCCCTTCCTCATAGGCGTCCTATTATTCACAGGATTCCTTTCAGAAGTGTACATGAACTGGTTATTTGCAACCATGTCAATGAGTTCTTGAGCTTCTGTAGGCATTTTTTTTAGGTGAATGGATCCACCTGCAGAATGGTCCAGTGACATCTTTGATAGCTCAGACAGACCATCATAGAATATATCCAGGATGGTCCATTCTGAAAGCATGTCAGAAGGACACTTTTTGGTCAGTTCCTTGTATCTCTCCCAAGCTTCATAGAGGGATTCACCTTCCTTCTGTCTGAAGGTTTGAACATCCACTCTAAGCTTACTAAGCTTTTGAGGAGGAAAGAACTTGGCTAAGAAAGCCGTGACCAGCTTATCTCAAGAGTTCAGGCTATCTTTAGGTTGAGAGTCCAACCATATTCTAGCTCTGTCTCTTACAGCAAACGGGAAAAGCATAAGCCTGTAGACCTCGGGATCAACCCCATTGGTCTTAACAGTATCACAGATCTGCAAGAATTCAGTTAAGAACTGAAAAGGATATTCTGATGGAAGTCCATGAAACTTGCAATTCTGTTGCATTAGAGAAACTAATTGAGGTTTAAGCTCAAAATTGTTTGCTCCAATGGCAGGGATTGAGATGCTTCTTCCATGTAAATTGGAATTTAGTGTAGTAAAGTCACCAAGCATCTTCCTTGCATTGTTATTATTTTCAGCCATGCCTCCCTCTTTTTCGAAAATTTCTGTCAGATTTTCTCCAGAGAGTTGTGCTTTGGCTTCCCTTAGCTTCCTCTTCAGAGTCCTTTCAGGTTTAGGATCATCTTTAACAAGAATATTCTTATCCTTTTTCCTGCTCATATGAAAAAAAGAAGAAAACAGAAAAGAAAATATGGAATCCTCTATGTCACAGTATAGAGATTCCTTTATGTGAGTAGAAGAAAAGAAATTCGAACACCAGGAGGAAGAGAGGGTTCGGATTTTTAGATGAAGAGAAGTGTTAGTAAATAAATAAATAATTAGAAGGAGGTGAGAGAGAAGAATTTTCGAAAATTAAATAAATAAATTAAAATAAAAATATTTTTGTTTTTAATTTGAAATTAAAATAAAATTCAAAAATTAGAAAAGAAATAAAATTAAAATTAAAAATTAAAATAATTAGTTAATTAAAAAGGAATTTTGAAAAAAGAGGAAGGTGATTTTCGAAAATTAGAGAGAATTAGTTAAGTAGTTTTGAAAAAGATATGATTGAAACAAAAAGATATGATTGATTGAAAAAAGGTTTGAAAATCAATTTAAAAAGATAAAAGGTTAGAAAAGATTTTGAAATTGATTTTGAAAAAGATATAATTGAAAGATATTTTGAAAAAGATTTGAAAAAGAAATTTAAAAAGATTTGATTTTGAAAATTAAAGTTGATTACTTGACTAACAAGAAACAAAAAGATATGATTTACAATTTAAAGATTGATCTTTTCTTAATAGGCAAGTAACAACTTTGAAATTTTTCAATCAATCATATTAAATGTTAGTAAGATGTTCGAAAATATGAAATAAAGATAAGAAAAAGATTTTTGAAAATTAATTTAAAAATTTTCGAAAATATTAAGAAAAATGAAAAAAGTTTGATTTTTGAAAAAGATTTTGAAAAAGATAAGATTTTTAAAATTGAAAATTTGATTTGACTCATAAGAAACAATTTGATTTTAAAAATTTTTGAAAAGGTCAATCCAAATTTTCGAAAATTTTGAGTAAAATAAGGAAAAGATATTTTTTTTATTTTTTATTTTTTGAATTTTAAGGATAAGAGAGAAAAACATAAAAAAGACTCAATGCATAAAAATTTTGGATCAAAACTTGTGATGCATGCAAGAACACTATGAATGTCAAGATGAACACCAAGAACACTTTGAATGTCAAGATGAACACCAAGAACTTATTTTTGAAAAATTTTCAAGAAAAGAAAACATGAAAGACACCAAACTTAAAAAATTTTTATTCTTTAGACATCAATGTTTCAAGAATGCATATGAAAAACAAGGAAAGACACAAAACAAGAAAATATGAAGATCAAACAAGAAGACTGGCCAAGAACGACTTGAAGATCATGAAGAATGCAATGCATGAAATTTTTGAAAATAAAATTTTTTAGAAAATTAAAAATATGCAATTGACACCAAACTTAAAACTTGACTCTAGACTCAAACAAGAAACAGAAAAATATTTTTGATTTTATGATTTTATAAATTTTTTTGGATTTTTTTCAAAAATTAATTGGGAAAAACGAAAAAGAAGAAATTTTTTTTGTATTTTTTTTCGAAAATAAGAAATAAAAATCTTAAAATTAAAATAAAATTACCTAATCTAAGCAACAAGATGAACCGTCAGTTGTCCAAACTCGAATAATCCCCGGCAACGGCGCCAAAAACTTGGTGCGCATAAATCGTGACGGTTCTATTCCTTGGTAACGGCGCTGAAAACTTTATACGCACGTTCATAATCTTAATTCTTTGTCACAACTTCGTACAACTGACCAGCAAGTGCACTGGGTCGTTCAAGTAATAAACCTTACGTGAGTAAGGGTCGATCCCACGGAGATTGTCGGCTTGAAGCAAGCTATGGTCACCTTGTAAATCTCAGTCAGGCGGATTCAAATGATATAGAGTTTTAATAATTAAAAAATAAATAAAACATAAACTAGGATAGAGATACTTATGTAATTCATCGGTGAGAATTTCAGATAAGCGTATAGAGATGCCTTTCGTTCCTCTGAACCTCTGCTTTCCTGCTGTCTTCATCCAATCATTCCTACCCCTTTCCATGGCAAGCTTTATGTAGGGCATCACCGTTGTCAATGGCTACATCCCATCCTCTCTGTGAAAATGGTCCAATGCACTGTCACTGCATGGCTAATCATCTGTCGGTTCTCGATCATACTGGAATAGGATTTACTATCCTTTTGCGTCTGTCACTACGCCCAGCACTCGCGAGTTTGAAGCTCGTCACTGCTATCCCTTCCCAGATCCTACTCGGAATACCACAGACAAGGTTTAGACTTTTCGGATCTCAGGAATGGCCATCCATGGGTTCTAATTTATACCACAAAGATTCTAATATCTCGGACTCGGTCCTCTGTATTAGATATCTAAGAGATACTCATTCTAGCTTGTTTGCATGTAGAACGGAAGTGTTTGTCAGGCACGCGTTCATAGGTGAGAATGATGATGAGCGTCACATAATCATCACATTCATCATGTTTTTGGGTGCGAATGGATATCTTAGAGAAGGAATAAGCTTGAATTGAATAGAAAAACAGTAGTACTTTGTATTAATTCATGAGGAACAGCAGAGTTCCACACCTTAATCTATGGTGTGTAGAAACTCTACCATTTGAAAATACATAAGTGATAATGGTCCAGGCATGCCCGAATGGCCAGCCCCCATGAAAGTCTAAGATAGCATAAAACTAATCAAAGATCCCCGTTGTAAATACAATAGTAAAAAGTCCTATTTATACTAAACTAGTTACTAGGGTTTACAGAAATGAGTAAATGATGCAGAAATCCACTTCTGGGGCCCACTTGGTGTGTGCTTGGGCTGAGCATTGAGCTTTACATGTGTAGAGGTCTTTCTTGGAGTTGAACGCCAGTTTGTAACCTGTTTATGGTGTTTAACTCCACTTTGCAACCTGTTTCTGGCGTTTGACTCCAGAATGCAACATGGAACTGGCGTTTAACGCCCGTTTACGTCGTCTATAATTAAACAAAGTATGAACTATTATATAGTTCTGGAAAGCCCTGGATGTCTACTTTCCAACGCAATTGAGAGCGTGCCATTTGGAGTTCTGTAGCTCCAGAAAATCCACTTTGAGTGCAAGGAGGTCAGAATCCAACAACATCTGCAGTCCTTCTTCAACCTCTGTATCTGATTTTTGGTCAAGTCCCTCAATTTCAGCCAGAAAATACCTGAAATCATAGAAAAATACACAAACTCATAGTAAAGTCCAAAAATATGAATTTTAATTAAAAACTAGTAAAAATATACTAAAAACTAATTAAATCATACTGAAAACTATGTAAAAACAATGCCAAAAAGCGTATAAATTATCCGCTCATCACCCACCAAGTGTTTGATAAAATGTTTGGTTGGGCTTTAGAGTAGACTTTGAGCATTCTTGGCTTGGAAAGAGTAATTAGGCAATCTTGAGTTATGAAAACCCAACCTATGTTGGTGATCTAGAATTGTTAGTTAATATCATTTCCATTAACTCTAATCTCTTGCTAATCCAATTAGTAAGTTGATTAGGACATTTGGATTGAGATTAGCTAGCCTTGTTAGACTTTCTCTCATGGAAGATAACTTATATCTTCTTCCATCATTGGGGATGACGTAATAAGATAAATTCTTGTTAATTATTGTTATTAGTGACTAGGATGGAAGGCCTATGATCTCAATTCTTGCCATGAATGTCTCTCTTTAATAATTGTTTCTCTTTATTACTTGTCCTCTTTAATTGCTTGTTTGATTTACTTTTCTTGCCATTTATTTTACTGCCCTTTTTATCAACGAAACCCCCTTTTATCCCTTCATAGCCAATACGCATACACTTCATTACAATTCTTTGTGAGACGACCCGGAGTCTAAATACTTCGGTTAATTTTCATTGGGGTTTGTACATGTGACAAAACCATATCTTAATTTGATGTGTTTGTTGGTTTGGAGCTATGCTTACAATGAAGTAATTCCTTTCTCTAAGAAGAAAATCTAGACTGACAACAATCCTCTTGCAATCAAATTAATGGCACTGTTGCCGGGGAATTGCAATGGTGCTATGTTATTGGCTATTGTATATATTGTGAATAGCTTTATTATTGGTTTGGTTTGTTGATTTTTGCTAGTTGTAGGACTTTGTTTTCTTTGTTTCTTGTTAGCTTTTGTTTTTTATTTTCTCTTGTCACCATGAATTCTCACCTCTTTGGCTATGAGTGTGGTTCAAACTATGTTGTAGGAGATTGAATTTACAATGATAACATCCATCAAGAATTTGGAGATCAAAGTTTGGCAAAAGTGATTGGGGACATGACTACTATCCTCACGGAGATGCGCGATGACCAAAGGGCATTTATTGCCACCCGATCCGTCCAAGCACCACCCCAACGTGACTACTCTTCGGATTCTTATGGGTATACTCCTTATCCTAATGCACACCAATCTAATGTATGTGATGACCCTTATTGTGATTGTCAACCACAACCACCACATACATATGAACCCCCTCCTCAATATAGCCCTCCACTATACTCACAATCCTCATACCACCATTCACCTCCATATGATCCTAACTCACACCCACCATACCAACCACCATATGAGCTACATCTAAAGCCACCACCATTCCAACACCAATACTCCCAAGAACCACAAAGTCTACACACACCACCTCAAGAATTTCACCAATATGAACCACCTTCCAATTACAACAACCTTCCCTCAAACAATGAACCCTCTCTTCCACCATCGCCTCCCGATGAAGCCCCCATGCTAGAATTGAGAGATCTTGAATCTCATATCTTAAGGCGACACGAGGAGGATGAAAAGAAGTTTGAAGAGTTAAGAGAAAAAATGGCTATCATGGTAGAATGTGGAGAAGTTAAGAAGCCATTGGAAACATAGTCTCATCCCGCCTAAGCCTACGCGATCAAGGCACTCCCATTGTTGAATGTGGAGAAGCAACCAATGAGCTTAGTAAGGGAGTGAACTTGAAGCTCCAAGGTGAAGAAGAGTAGTTAAAGCAAGAAATGCAACAAGAGGAGGAGGTAGAGATTATTGAACAAGAGGAAGTAGTGGTTGGAGCCTTAGGATATGTTGAGTACATAGAGGAAGCACAAATTGAAGAGACTTCTTCCATGGAGTTCGAAGTTGATGTTGAGGAGGAGAGTGCACAACCTCTAAGACAAAATGTGATTGAAGAATTGGAAAAAGTGTCCCAAGTAATAGGCCCTCCTATTTATGATGATTCCATACCAACATATGATCCTTTTGAGCTTGAAGAATCCTCCCCCACTATGCTCGGAATTGATGATGAGGTAGATTTCACTCAACCTCCTATGTATGATTTGAGTGATGGGAAAGAGTTAGAGGACATTGGTGAAGAAGAATGTGAACTTGAGGAAGCTTGGCGAGAGGTAGAGCACGAAATATCTTGCCAAGTGGTGGAAGCCTTCCAAAAAGGATGGACGGAAGTGGAGCGTACTTTGTCAAGACCGTTGGGAACTCCTCCACCTAGGTTGTCATCTAATCCTTCATTTGAGTGGGTAAAACTTCTAACTCTTAGCTTTATTATCCCACTTGAATTTGGTTTGCTTGAGATGGATGGCTAACTTAGGATGCTTTGTGGTATTAAGCATAAAAGGAGGATGTTTAGTGGTTGGCGTTGTAAGTCTAGGCTCATTATGGTTGGAAGCTCGAAATTGAGGAGTATGGATTGGTGTAGTGCTCAATTGAATGGGTCTAGGGGGATAGTCTGGTGCTTCTATGAGAATTCATCTCTCTTGCCACCCGGAGGAAATCACTATGATCAACTCAAGTACAGGTGTGAAACAAAGTGTGGGATCCCGGATCACACAAGGAAAATTGATGCGCGAAAAACTTGTCTCGTAACAAATTTCCTTCAGCAAGTGTACCGAATTTCGTCGTCAAGTAAAAACTCACAATAGAGTGAGGTCGAATCCCACAGAGATTGATTGATCAATCAACTTTAATTAGATGAATGTTCTAGTTGAGCGAATCAGAATTTGAGTTGAGAATTACAGAAAATAAAATGGCGAGAAAGTAAATAACAGAAAAAGTAAATGCTAGAAATAAAGAGCTGAAAGTAAATGACGGAAATTAAATTGCAGAATTGTAAATGGGAATGGGGTAACTGCTTATAAAAGTAAATGACAGAAACTAAAGAGAATGGGTAAGATCAGAAATAGGGAGTTCATTGGGCTCAGGAGATGTTGCATTCTCCAGATCAATTTCATTTTCATCTCTTCCTCAATCAATGCATTCATTGATCTCCTTGGCAATCTTAAGTGATCGAGTTACAATTTCTTGTAATTCAATCTCTCAAATCTTGATCAATATCCAATTCCTTGGTCAATTGCTCATGAGAAGAGATGAAGTATGGTCACTGATTATACCACATGCATTTTCCAAATCAAGTATTGAGAGGATTATAGTCACATATCCATCCAAACCCAATTTGGTCCAGCATGAGAAAGCATTTCTAGCATGATCTCTTCCTTCCTCTTTCAAGGTTCAGAAGATATCCAAGTTTGAATAGCTTCTTTTCCAAGATAACTATCCAATTAGATGAAGATCGAAAGCTTTCAAGTAAAATCAAGAAAATAGATAGAAGAAGAATAATGAAAACTAGTATTGATCCATCAAATTACAGCAGAGCTCCCTAACCCAATGAAAGGGGTTTCATAGCTCTGGAAAATAAAAGCAAAGATGGAGAATACATCATGAAAACAAAACTAGAAGTGCAGAGAATGGCAAAATACAGAGAGTAGTTTTCCCCCAATTTCCAATCTTCCTAATCAATTCAAAGCTACTCCTATATATACTACTCTTCTGATCTTCTAGTTGGCTCCTCAAGTCTTGGGTATGGGCCTTTGGATCTTGAGTTTGAAGCAGTTATCTTCTTCATTGGGCTTAGCTTTACTTGCAGAGAGAAAGTGTGAAGTGGGCAGGGACTTTAGCTCAGGACGTTAGTGGTGTTAACGTTAAGTGAAATTATGGGTTCGAGAACGTTAGTGACAATCACCTTTTTCACTAACGTTCCTGACCCAAGTTAGAGCCACGTTAACCTCAACGTTAGTGGCACAAACGTTGCCACTAACGTTGCCTCTTGGTCCTTCGCACACGTTATTGGGACTTACCTTTCCCAATAACGTTGAGAAGCCTCCCCCTTTCTTACGTTAGAGTCCACGTTAACTTAGTTAACGTGGCTCTTAACATTAACTTGCCAACCTTCGAGAACGTTAGTGACACTTACCTTTGTCACTAACGTTCCAATGTGCCCCTATCTCCCACGTTAGAGTCCATGTTAACTAGGTTAACGTGGCCTCTAACGTAGCAATGCTAGCCATCTCCAACGTTAGTGACAAAGGTGAATGTCACTAACATTGGCTCATCATCTCTCTTCTTCACATTAGCTTCCATGTTAACTAAGTTAACGTGGGAGTTAATGTGGCTCATTGTGGCTTGTGTGGTTCATTCCAACGTTAGTGACAAAGTTAGGTGTCACTAACGTTGGCGATCATATACTTTCTCCACGTTGGCTTCCACGTTAACTAAGTTAATGTGGAAGTTAACGTGGCTTGTGGAGGCTTGGCCAACGTTAGTGACAAAGTTAAATGTCACTAACGTTGGCTTCTCTTTTGCTTCTTAATGTTAGAAGCCACGTTAACTAAGTTAACGTGGCAACTAACGTGGCCACTTATGAGCTTGGCCCAACGTTAGTGACAAAGGTAAGTGTCACTAACGTTGGCTCCATTTTCTTTCCTCCACGTTAGAGTTCACGTTAACTTAGTTAACGTGACTCTTAACGTGGGCTATGATGGCTTTGAGGACGTTATTGGCGATTACTTTTCTCATTAACTTTGCAAGCTAGCTCCCATTCCTATGTTAGAAGTCACGTTAGTGAGACTAACGTGGCTGCTAACGTGGTTCTTCCTTGCTTCCTTTTTCCTAAAATCAAGCAATAAAGTGCATCAAAGTTCTAGTCCAAGTCATGGGAAATGCAACATCTAATTTGTCATTAATTTCATGCAAAATCCTCATGAAATCATGTAAAGTTCACAATGTATGCTTGAATCAAGATATAAGTGAATATCTACCCAAAACTAGCTTATTTTCTAAGGAAATGCATCAAACTTCCTTAAAAACAGTAAAGAAAAAGTCAGTGAAACTGGCCAAAATGCCCTGGCATCACAACACCAAACTTAAAGCTTTCTTGTCCCTAAGCAAGTACTGGAACAAGAGAATGATGAATGGAATGCCAAGAGAAATGAGTCATTCTTGTGGAGGTCATGTCCCTGGTTTTATGGTGGTTTCATGCATAGCAACTTAGGTTCATTCCTGGCTTTCAGACCTTTATCATGTCCTAGAATACTCACTGTGGTTGCATCCCATGAGACCTTTATTCATTGATCCTTTTGTTGTCATTTCAGGGCTTATTTGTGTTCTTAAGCTAAGTGTTCTGTAAGGGGGCAACTCTTTAAAATAAGCTTTCAGCCAACACTCCCGAACCAGTTGGTTCAAGGTGCTAGGTGTTGAAGCACCCCTAAAGACTTACTTCCTCAAGTCTCTCTCCCATACATACACACCACAGGCATATGGTTTATTTATTTTCTTTTCTTGAGACCTTGGTGTCGAGCACCTCTTTGGGTTACTAAATGCTCTGTAGTGAGGGTTACTCTTGATAGTGGACTTTCAGCTGATAATCCCGAGTTAGTTAACCCAAGTTACCAAGTGATAAGGCACCCCTAAGAGCTTATTCATCCAAGTAAATCCCTCATACAGGAACACCACAGACACATGCCTCAAGATTAAAACCATTGGTGCCTAGCCTTATTGCTTACTCTTTTTCTTTTATTCTTTTTTTTCACTTTCATTTTTCTTTTCCCCTTTTTCTTATTAGGATCTTGTTATTTAGTTATTCTCATGGGGTGTGTTCAAAGCATAGTATTCATGACAGATAGTTGTCTTTTCACCTTGTGGTTGAACCAACTTAGCTAATTTATGACTGCACCACAAACTAAGGAACTTACTCCATAGTATGAACTCCACTCTGGTCTTTTGCAAAACACTCATTCTCTTTTCATTTGATTCAAAGGAACAAGCATACAAGTGAGCAAAGTAAGGATGCAGTGATATAAAGGCTAGCAATCATAGACTTATTCAACCAAGAACTTAAAAGACAGCATTTAAAAGGTTCAAACTATCATGGAAGCATGTTCTATTTCATACAAGATCTTCCTTATTTAAAACATAGAAAGGGATGAACCAAAGAAGGAACTCCACCACCTTTTACTCATGTGGTTGCCCATGCTCTCCTCCTTGCTTGTCCTCCTTGTGTCCCACTTGATTGCTCGTACTCCCACTCCCTTTGCTTTTTCCAATCAGCTTCTTCCAGAAACCACCATCTTCCATCTTCTTCTTGAGTGTTTCCTTCTGCTGTTTCACCTTCCTCTCTTCTTGTTCTACAAAATCTTTTTGGACCTCATCATATGTAGGGATGGCATAGTGTAGATGATGCATATTACTAGACATGTAGTTCAACTTGGCTTGAGTGTTTACGTTGAACTCCTCCCTATGTAGTTGCCGTCCTTCATTAAGTACAGTGAACTCATTGAATGCTTTCATCTGAGCTATTTGCCGCTGATTGAGTTCCTGCAAATGCTTATCTTGACGTTCTTGCCTCTCAGTAACTTGGTGGATGGCTTGAGTGAGCTGGGAGTATTGTTCCTGTTGCTGCTCCATTTGTTGTTTCTGCCACTCTTCTTGTTGGCTCATCCGGTTTAGTATTTGCTCTTGTCCTTCCATATGTCTCATCCCCAGATCTTCAATGGCCCTTAGAAGGTGATTCATGTTCAAGTTGGCTGGGTCATGATGCTCTTCTTGTTGATATTCTTCTTGATGAGGCTCCTCTTGGTGAGCTCCTTCTTTCGCTTTTAGCTTCCCTATTTGTGGCCTTCTTTGTTGCTGAGCAGGTGTAGTATAGACAAGACGCTGGATTGTAACTAGCCTCCCAGGGTTCACCCAGTTTGGATTGCTATCCTCGAAGACCACCTTAGCCTTTGTACATAGTCTGAGAATAGTGTTGGGGTACCAAAGCCTGGCACCCGAATCAGCCTTCTCAGCTGACTCTTGAATCCCCTCAGCTATGAGTTCATGCACATTGATTTCTCCACCCTGTACTAGGCAATGTACCATAGTCGCTTGATTAATATTGACCTCTAAATTATTTGCAGCTGGGAGGATGGACCTCCTTACGAGTTCAAACCACCCTTTGGCTTCCGGGCTAAGGTCTCCCCTCTTGATGAACCGGGGTCTTCCATCTGCATACCTCTCCCAATCAGCTGCTATAACATAGATGTCAGTCACGATTTCTGTGAGCTCATCATTGTCAGGGCTCTTACTTATCCTTGCATGATAACTGGGCTCATCAAAATGTGGTGATTTCAAGTGAAGAGTTCTTGTTATAGCATTTGGGCTGAAGTCTACCTCCTTTCCTCTTACATAGCTTTTGAAGGTTGGGGCCCTGGTTTTGTCTTTTCTAACCACATTTGCATAGAACTCTTTGATGATGTTTGCATTGATCTTCCCCTCTAGATTAGTGAGCCTTTACCACCCTCTTTGTTCAATTTTCTCCCGAATCTGTGGGCACTCGTCTTCATTGATTTGGAAGGTTAACTTAGGCAATATCTTCTTGATCTTGATCCTTTCAAATTCTTGTTCATGGAAGGCAGTTTTGAATCTCTTCTCATCGAAAGGAATGTTCTCTATTGGTTCCTTCCTCTTTTGCCTCTTGGAGCTTGATGATGCCATGAATTTGAGTTGCTGTGTGAGGGGATTGGAAGGTAAGGATAGATGAGGAATTTGGTTGGTTAAGACGAGGTGTGATGAAGGGGTTTTGGATGCCGAAAGTGTGAAGTGTGGAGAGTGGGAATTTGAATGTGAGGGGTAAGTATGCACTAGGACTCATTTATATAGGGAGATTATGAGTGAGTGGAGGGTGTGGATTGATGGAATGGTTGCTTGATGGACGGTTGAGGTTGTGCATGGAGAAAGGACAAGGATCATCACTTTATGAAGGTTATTGGTTCGGTCTCCAAGGGTCTCCTTTTTTCAATGTTGCATGGCAACAATTTCCAATGCATTCCTTCTTGAGACAAGGGTGTAGTTTCTCTTCATGAAGTGGCCGAACCTTTTTCATTTAATTATCCAATCAATCCCCTTCAATGCTCCTCTCCTTTTCCCTATAAAAATAAAATAAGAAAATTCAATATCATAAAAATTAAACTTTACGGCTAGTATAGTAAAGAAAAAGGATTAGGTTATTTATTCATGAACACCAACTAACTAACTAACTGTGCGTCCTTATATGCATATCCGTGGCACCCTGGGGTGACACCAAACTTAGTTTGGAGCACTGTGATGAAAAGTTTTGTTCAAAGCTCCAAGACTAGCATGCTCTGAGTTGCATCCATGCTTTCTTGGCATGCTTTGAACACCAAACTTGTTCTTCACTATATACTGCATAATAAGGATTTCACCAAGTGTTTGTCAAGTTTGGGTTGGAATTCATGAATATTGACTTATTCACTATTAAAGGCATATAAAACATGGGTTGCCTCCCATGAAGCGCTTCTTTAGCGTCACTAGCTTGACGTTTCTTCTTCATCAGGGAGGTTGATAATGCTTCAAGTCCTCCCCTCTTGCCTTGGACTTATATCCATTGGTTGTATCAATGATCTCTATATGTTCCAAGGAGAGAACTCTGTTGATAGTGAAGACCTTAGGTAACTAAGATGGTACAGTGGGGAGATCAGGGGGGATATCTGGGAAGTAAGCTGAGATCACTTTATCCCCTGGAGAGAAGTCCTCGGTAGGGATCTTCTTGTTCCTCCACCTCCTTGGTACCTTCTTCTTTGTTCCTTTTGATGTTGCCTTGCTCTTTATGACTTCTTCTTCTAAGGGAATTTTGTTGTTATCTTCACATGTCTCTGGTGGTTTAGGTTCCTCCAGCTTTTCCTTGAGCTGTGACAACTGCTTATTTCCTTGTTCATCAAGCAAGGGCTTTCCCAGCTGGGCTGGTTGTGCTTCAATGCTTGCTTCCTCTTTCAGTATCTCATTATGATCTTTGCTTGGTTCTTTGTTCTCTTGGTCTGCTTCTTGTGAGAGTTTAAAGACATTAAAACTGAGTCGTTCATCACGGATCCTCAATATTAGCTCCCCTCGCTCAACATCTATGAGTGCTCTGGCTGTAGCTAGGAATGGTCTTCCCAATATGATTGGGTGAGTGTGACTCTCTTCCATGTCCAGGATGACGAAGTCTGTGGGAAGAAAGTATTTCCCAACCTTTACCAACACATTTTCCACCACTCCTATTGCTTGTTTTTGAGTTTTGTCAGCCAGCCTGATGACTACATCTGTGGGCATTATCTCATTGATCTGCAGCCTCTTCACCAGGGGTAAGGGCATTAAGTTGATGCTTGCTCCCAAATCGCAAAGTGCTCTATCGAACATTGTTTCTCCTATGGCACAGGGGATGTGAAAACTCCCTGGGTCCTTTGTTTTTGTAGGCAACTCTGGTTGAATGAGGGCGCTGCACTCCTTGTTCATTACTATAGTTTGGCCTCCTTTGAGTGAGCTTTTCCTAGGGAGCAGTTCCTTCATGTATTTGATGTATGCAGGCATTTTTTGGATGGTCTTGATGAATGGTATGTTGACATGCAGAGATGCAAACAAGTCAAGAAATCTTGAGTATATTCTCTTCTCAACAGCACCCTTGAGTAGTTGGGGAAATGGTGCATAAAGTCTCAGCAGCTCCTGTTGTGAGATTTCTAGTTCTTGGTGATCTTTTTCCTCCTTCTCTGTTGAGGTGTCTCCAGGTTGTTCTGCCGACTTGTTTGGCTTGTCTTCAGTCTCCTTATCACTTATAGTGACCATCTTGCAATCTTCCCATCTTACTTTCTTTGTTTCACCTCTCGGATTCTTCTCTGTGTCACTTGGGAATCCATCTGTAGGTTTGGGAATCTGCTCAGAGAGATACCCCACTTAGGATTCCAACCTCTTGATTGTGTCTCCCTGGTTCTTGAAATTGGCTCACACTTCCTCCTTGAATGCCTTATTGTCTTGAATCTCTTTGCCTATGCCTTCAAGTAGATTCTCAATCCTTGAGAGTCTGTCATCAAATGATGGTAGATTGGGATTAGAGGTGGAAGGATGAGGAGGGTTATTTTGGCCTTGGTAAAGGTGTTGAGAGGGTTGGTTATGTGGGTGCTGATATGGTCTAGATGTGAAATGTTGGTGGGCTGCATTGTTGTTGGGATTTGAACGTCTTTGATCTATGCCTTGGTTTTGTTGATTTCCCCACCCAAAGTTTGGGTGATTCCTCCATCCAGGGTTATAGGTCTTAGAGTATGGATCATGGTTTTGCCTAGGTGAATTTCCAATGTAGTTGGCTTGCTCCTGACTACCCTCTGCTTCTTCATTCACTCTTTCTTGGGTTGTTGATGAAGTAGTGATTGCTGCTACTTGGTTCCTCTCCATCTTCTTGGTGAGGTCAGCCAGCTGCTGGGTAATGAGCTTGTTTTGGGCCAGCAGAGCATCTACATTGTTTAGCTCTATTACTCCTCTAGTGTTGCCTCTTTCAGAAGCTCAATAGTCTTCTTCTTGTTCAAAGATCCTCCTGATGAATGGTCTACAGCCTTCTTTGATTCATATGACAGGCCTTCATAGAAAATGTGCAGTTGCACCCATTCGTTGAACATGTCAGGTGGACACCTCCTTGTTAGGTCCTTAAACCTCTCCCATGCTTCATAAAGAGTCTCACCATCTTGTTGCCTGAAAGTTTGGACCTCAGCTCTCAACCTATTGATTCGTTGAGGGGGGTAGAATCTTGCTAAAAATTTGTTCACTACATCTTCCCAAGTTGTCAAGCTCTCCTTCGGGAAGGACTCCAGCCATTTGGCTGCCTTATCCTTGAGTGAGAATGGAAATAAGAGCAGTCTATAGGCGTCAGGATGAACACCATTAGACTTCATTGTGTCACAAATTCTAAGAAAGGTGGTTAGATGTTGATTGGGGTCTTCTTGGACACTTCCTCCGAACGAACAGTTGTTCTGAACAAGGGTGATGAGCTGTGGTTTTAGTTCAAAATTGTTGGCATGGATGGTTGGCTTTTGAATGCTACTTCCACAGTTTCCTGGGTTTGGATTGATGTAAGAGCCTAAAACTCTTCTATCCTCCCCAGCATGATTTGCTCGACCTCCTCCGCCATGGTTGTGAGCCTCTTCCTCACGATGGTCTTCCATGTTTTCTTCCATGTTTGGTTCAAAGTATTCCTCCTCTTCCTCAGCACCAACCACTCTTTTTCCTCTTGCTTCCCTCCTTGATCTAAAGAAGATTCTCTCAGGTTCAGAATCAAAGGAAGTTGAAGCCCCGCTTCTTCTCCCTGTCATACAACCAACAAAGCACAAGCAAGGAAAATAAATGCAGAAAGTATTCTGTTAGAATTACTGTTAGTGTGAGTGATGCAATATATCAAACAGTTAGTGGGTTAGTGAACTGAATTGTAAATAACAAAAAGAAACTAAAAAGTAGGGGGAAGGGAAGAAATTAACTAAAACTGAAAGTAAATTACTCAAACAGAAAATTAAATCAAACAAAACAAAAATGCTCAATCTAGTTATCTTCCAATTTAATCATTGTTGATGCACAATCAATCCCCGGCAATGGCGCCATAAACTTGATGCGCAAAAAACTTGTCTCGTAACAAATTTCCTTCGGCAAGTGTACCGAATTTCGTCGTCAAGTAAAAACTCACAATAGAGTGAGGTCGAATACCACAGAGATTGATTGATCAAGCAACTTTAATTAGAGGAATGTTCTAGTTGAGCGAATCAGAATTTGAGTTTAGAATTGCAGAAAATAAAATGGCGGGAAAGTAAATAACAAAAAAAGTAAATGCTAGAAATAAAGTGCTGAAAGTAAATGACGGAAAGTAAATTGCAGAATTGTAAATGGAAATGGGGTAACTGCTCATAAAAGTAAATGACAGAAACTAAAGAGAATGGGTAAGATCAGAAATGGGGAGTTCATTGGGCTCAGGAGATGTTGCATTCTCCGGATCAATTTTATTTTCATCTCTTCCTCAATCAATGCATTCATTGATCTCCTTGGCAATCTTAAGTGATCGAGTTACAATTCCTTGTAATTCAATCTCTCAAATCTTGATCAATAGCCAATTCCTTGGTCAATTGCTCATGAGAAGAGATGAAGTATGGTCACTGATTATACCACATGCATTTTCCAAATCAAGTATTGAGAGGATTATAGTCACATATCCATCCAAACCCAATTTGGTCCAGCATGAGAAAGCATTTCTAGCATTATCTCTTCCTTCCTCTTTCAAGGTTCAGAAGAGATCCAAGTTTGAATAGCTTCTTTTCCAAGATAACTATCAAATTGGATGAAGATCGAAAGCTTTCAAGTAAAATCAAGAAAACAGATAGAAGAAGAATAGTGAAAACTAGTATTGATCCATCAAATTACAACAGAGCTCCCTAACCCAATGAAAGGGGTTTAGTTGTTCATAGCTCTGGAAAATAAAAGCAAAGATGGAGAATACATCATGAAAACAAAACTAAAAGTGCAGAGAATGGCAAAATACAGAGAGTAGTTTTCCCCCAATTTCCAATCTTCCTAATCAACTCAAAGCTACTCCTATATATACTACTCTTCTGATCTTCTAGTTGGCTCCTCAAGTCTTGGGTATGGGCTTTTGGATCTTGAGTTTGAATCAGTTATCTTGTTCATTGGGCTTAGCTTTACTTGCAGAGAGAAAGTGTGAAGTGGGCAGGGACTTTAGCTCAGGACGTTAGTGGTGTTAACGTTAAGTGAAATTATGGGTTCGAGAACGTTAGTGACAATCACTTTTTTCACTAACGTTCCTGACCCAAGTTAGAGCCACGTTAACCTCAACGTTAGTGGCACAAACGTTGCCACTAACGTTGCCTCTTGGTCTTTCGCACACGTTATTGGGACTTACCTTTCCCAATAACGTTGATAAGCCTCCCCCTTTCTTACGTTAGAGTCCACGTTAACTTAGTTAACGTGGCTCTTAACGTTAACTTGCCAACCTTCGAGAACATTAGTGACACTTACCTTTGTCACTAACGTTCCAATGTGCCCCTATCTCCCACGTTAGAGTCCACGTTAACTAGGTTAACGTGGCCTCTAACGTAGCAATGCTAGCCATCTCCAACGTTAGTGACAAAGGTGAATGTCACTAACGTTGGCTCATCATCTCTCTTCTTCACGTTAGCTTCCACGTTGACTAAGTTAACGTGGGAGTTAACGTGGCTCATTGTGGCTTGTGTGGTTCATTCCAACGTTAGTGACAAAGTTAGGTGTCACTAACGTTGGCGATCATATACTTTCTCCACGTTGGCTTCCATGTTAACTAAGTTAACATGGAAGTTAACGTGGCTTGTGGAGGCTTGGCCAACGTTAGTGACAAAGTTAAATGTCACTAATGTTGGCTTCTCTTTTGCTTCTTAACGTTAGAAGCCACGTTAACTAAGTTAACGTGGCAACTAACGTGGCCACTTATGAGCTTGGCCCAACGTTAGTGACAAAGGTAAGTGTCACTAACGTTGGCTCCATTTTCTTTCCTCCACGTTAGAGTTCACGTTAACTTAGTTAACGTGACTCTTAACGTGGGCTATGATGGCTTTGAGGACGTTATTGGCGATTACTTTTCTCATTAACTTTGCAAGCTAGCTCCCATTCCTACGTTAGAAGTCACGTTAGTGAGACTAACGTGGCTGCTAATGTGGTTCTTCCTTGCTTCCTTTATCCTGAAATCAAGCAATAAAGTGCATCAAAGTTCTAGTCCAAGTCATGGGAAATGCAACATCCAATTTGTCATTAATTTCATGCAAAATCCTCATGAAATCATGTAAAGTGCACAATGTATGCTTGAATCAAGATGTAAGTGAATATCTACCCAAAACTATCTTATTTTCTAAGAAAATGCATGAAACTTCCTTAAAAACAGTAAAGAAAATGTCAGTGAAACTGGCCAAAATGCCCTGGCATCAAAAATCAACTTTGGGAGCCTATGGTTTGTGAAGAACTCCATCAAAGCTTGGAGTTATTAACCTTGAATGATGAAGCACAATGAAAGTCCAAGCATTGGTGGATGTTCAAGGATGGATTCAAGCACAAGCCACCTTGATGAAGAGCTCCCCATAAGTCCAACTTAAGGATAATAAACAAAAGTGCTAGGTGGGAGACACCCCACCATGGTAATATCCTTTCATTTTTCTCTTTTGTACATATTGGTAAAATAGGTTTAATTTCATGTTTTGATTGATTTGTTAAGTTTGTTTGGTAGTTTAGTGTGTTAAATAAGATTTGTGGTGTTTTGGTAGTTGTTTGGAGGTTTGGAATGCTTGGTTTGGTGCAAAAACATAGAAAAAAGTTGTGAAAAATAGAGCACCATCCACATGCACGCGGGCTTTACGCGTACGTGTGAATCAAGCCATTTCGACCATCCACGCGCACGCGTCATGTACGCGTACACGTGGATTGAATTTTTCTAATTCTCATACATTCACCCGAGAGTTATGCCTGAAATGTGCCAACTTTGTGCCCCAGGGCACGCGGACGCATACCTTGCGCGTATGTGTCGACTCTCTACTTTGTCATGCACATGTACGCGTCATTCGCGCGCACGCGTCGCTTCCATTTCATCAATCCACGCTTACGCGCACATGACGCGTACGCGTGGATTGCCATGTTTCACCCACCTTCTTTTCTTCTCTTCTTTCCATTTCCTTCCTTCTTCTCTTCTCTTTCCACCCCTCAATCATCACCCAACACTACCAAACACCATCCAACACCATTTCTTTTAGTTAGTTAGTTAGTTTAGTTTTTGTTTTCCATTATAAGTGTTAGATTACTAATCTTGTTTACTGTTTACTGCTGCTTATTACTAATAGGATGTTAGTTTAACATCATTGTTGTTATTGTCGTTGTTGGATTCCTTTGTTGAGGTTGCAATTTATTACTTGGTTTTGAATTTTCATGTTTAACATTTGTGAGTACCAAGTGAATGTTACATTGCCTTTAAGCTTCTTAACTCTTTTGAATTGCATGTTTTGGTCACCATGCATTCATCATCTATTGTTAGGCAATTGTATACTATCATTGCATTTTTTTAGGTGATGCTTGTTTATGGTTTACCCTTATTCACATCACTTATTTCATGCATTGAGATTGTAGAATTGTGAAATTGGATCGAAAGCTTACCTAGTGACGTATTTTTGAGCTTTTCAAGCTTTGTGGACCATGCTTGCTATTTGAAATGATTTTTGACTTCTATATCCTTTTTCCTAAGTTCTATAGCATCCATGTGTTTCACCTCTATGTCACTTAAGTGTTGCAATAACTTCAATATGTGTCATTGTTTGATGTGTGAGCTCTCTGTACCATTTTGTTCATCAAATTTAATTGTACATCAATCAATGTCCATGCATTATCCAATTTCACATTTGCTTGATTTTTGCTTGAATGCTTTTATGCTTCTTCACTACTTGTTTGGTTGCCTTAACCTACAAGTCTTTTAAAGTATCCCAAGCACACTAGAATGAGTGAAGTGCATGTTCTCCTTTGTGTAATTGTGACATCACTTATGTACTAGCGCGCGTGTGTGTTCTAAACCGCGCGCAATTTTAGAACCCACACACCTATTTTTCATTAATGTCACACTAATTCACTCACTCCATTCTAGTGGTTCTTACCTCATTCCAACAATTCACGCTTCCTTGCTTTTGTATGTTTTTATCTTATGGTGTTTATTTTGTTTTTCATGATTGATGCACCATAAGCAAAAATGGAAGCGGAAGGAAGAACACGCAGCACCGGTTAACCCGCCAGTTGAAGGTGGCAACTCGAAAATTCGCCGTACCCCCTTGCTCATTTTTAGTGCACCGAGGACGGTGCAAACTTTTAAGTGTGGGGAGGTCGTCCGACCATTCGGCATTTTTGGGTAACAAGTTTCTAGTCCCAACACTCTTGCATTTCATTTTAGGATTTTTAGTTGCACTTTCTCATTTTGCATATGTATATATTAAGCTTAGTCAAAATCATGATATTTTCCAAGGATTTTATCTATAGGGCACCCCTATTGATTGAAAAAAAAAATTTTTAGAACTTGCTTGATTAATACACTTTGTGGATCATGTTTTGATCTAAGAACACAAGCATGAGAGTTTTGAGCCTAATTGTGTGGTTACATCATATGACCACTTATTTCCATTCTTGTGTGAATTATTCTCTTTCTATGAGTGTAATCTTTGATTTGTTTGATTCTTTATGTCCATTATTTTGTGTATACATGCATCTATATGATTGAGGCCATTGTTTAAATAGCTCACTTACCCAAATAGCCTACCTTTTATCTTCCATTGTTAGCCAATTTTGAGCATATGCTTAACCCACTTATTCTTAATTGAAGCACATTACAAGCTTAAGTGAAAAATAATAAATGTCCCTTGTTTAGATCTTTGATTAGCTTAGGCTAGTGAGAGTGTTCATCATTTGATTTTGAGAAAGTTGGGAACATTGGGTAGAGATAAAAGTGTGTTTTTGTATTTGTGTTGAGAATCTTGGGAATTGGGTACATACTCATGTATTAATCATGTGTAAACCATATGCATTGATGTTCTTGTATACATCTTAGTTTGAAAAAAAGAAAAAAAAAAGAGAAAAGAAGAAAAAAAAGAAAAAAGAAAAAGCAATAAAAAAAGGGGACAAAATGTCCCAAAGTAAAGATCAATAAGAGTCAATGCATGTGAGTTGTGATCAAAAAGAGAATACATGAGTGTGTGTGTGAAAAGTGAAGAATGGATAGCTAGGTTTGTTTAAAATTGTATAGGTTGTCATAGGTTAGGTGGGAAGTTTAAGTTGATCAAAGATTCAAATCTCTAGCTCACTTGACCATATGCATCCTACCTTGACCCTAGCCCCATTACAACCTATGGGAAAGCCCTCATGATATTTGTATGCATGCATGAAATAATTGTTGATTGTTAGATGAAAAACAAATTTTGAAAAGCATGATTAGGGGAGAATTGAGTGAATCAACCCCATACACTTGAGTGCCTAGAGCGGATACACATCCGGCGAGGGTTCAATCGCTCAATTACATGTTTCCACCCATGATCATCTCTTCTTGCAAGTTTGTAAAATATTTCAATGATTCAATTCAATTGCGGGTTGATTTGATTGCTATTACCTTAGTCCTTGTGTTTGTATATGTATTCTTGGAATTTGACTTATTTTGACTAAGTCATTGTATTCATATAGATAGATTGCATTTAGTTAGTTTGCATTGAATAAATGTGATACCCTTTGCTTCTTTCTTGATTTTAGCATGACGACATGCTTAGTTTAAGTGTGGGGAGATTTGATAAACCCCAATTTCGTGGTTTATCTTGTTCTTATTTTAGGGGATTTTATCACCTTTTTCCACATTTATTCAATGAAATAGCATGGTTTTGCAATTCTCCCTTGATTTGTGCTTAAGTGTGAAAACATGCTTTTTGGGCCCTTAAATTGGGGATTTTAACTCACCTTAATTCCATTCGATACCTTGATATGTTTGTTGAGTTATTTTAGGTTCGTAAGGCGAGTATTGGATGGAAGAAGTGAGGAGAAAAGCATGCAAAGTGGGAGAACTCATGAAGAAATGAAAGAACCGCAATGCTGTCAAGCCTGACCTCTTCGCACTCAATCGACCATAACTTGAGCTACAAAGGTCCAAATGAGGCGGTTCTAGTTGCATTGGAAAGCTAACATCTGGGGCTTCAAAATGATATAAACTTTGCTATAGTTGTCTGACGTCTAAGGATGCGCACGTGCACTGTACACGTGCGTGCCGATTGGTGCACGTGATTTACTAAAAGCAACTCGTGGCCAGCGATTTGTAGAGTATTTTGGGCCCAATCCAACTCATTTCTAATTCTATTTCATGAAGAATTCAAGTTTGGGCAAAGGGAGGAGCAATTATTTAGTCAACATGAGCCTTTAGTTAGTTTTTTAGAGAGAGAAGCTCCCTCTTCTCTCTAGAATTAGGTTAGGATTAGGTTAAATTGTCATAGATCCATATTTAATTCCTTACTTTAATCTTGTTTCTTTTATAATTTCTCATGTCTACATCTTGATTTTCTTAGTTGTAATATTAATTTCTCATTTTGCTTTCTTTTGTGATGATGAACTCATGTTGGATTTGGTTTACATTTAATGCAATTTGAGGTTGATGTTTCTTTCATTGATGAATTAAGTTGTTGATTTACTCTCCTTGCAATTGGTAGTTGTTAGATTTTATTATTCTTGCATACTTACCATGCTTTCCTTTATTACCCACCAAGTATTTGATAAAATGCTTGGTTGGGCTTTAGAGTAGACTTTGAGCATTCTTGTCTTGGAAAGAGTAATTAGGCAATCTTGAATCATGAAAACCCAACCTATGTTGGTGATCTAGAATTGTTAGTTAATATCATTTCCATTAACTCTAATCTCTTGCTAATCCAATTAGTGAGTTGATTAGGACATTTGGATTGAGATTAGCTAGTCTTGTTAGACTTTCTCTCATGGAAGATAACCTATATCTTCTTCCATCATTGGGGATGACGTAATAAGATAAATTCTTGTTAATTATTGTTATTAGTGACTAGGATGGAAGGCCTATGATCTCAATTCTTGCCATGAATGTCTCTCTGTAATAATTGTTTCTCTTTATTACTTGTCCTCTTTAATTGCTTGTTTGATTTACTTTTCTTGCCATTTATTTTACTACCCCTTTTATCAACCAAACCCCCTTTTACCCCTTCATAGCCAATACGTATACACTTCATTGCAATTCCTTGTGAGACGACCTGGAGTCTAAATACTTCGGTTAATTTTCATTGGGGTTTGTACATGTGACAAAACCATATCTTAATTTGATGTGAGAGTTGTTTGTTGGTTTGGAGCTATGCTTACAACGAAGTAATTCTTTTCTCTAAGAAGAAAATCTAGACTGACAACAATCTTCTTGCAATCAGATAACCTCTTTTCCAAGAAAACCATCTCTAGGGCACCCTACCAATTCGGAAAATTTTTGTTTGTGTATTAAAACTTTCTTGAAGAATGTGTTTCGGAACATGGTTTTTGAGCTAAGAACACAAGCATGTGAGTTTTGAGACTTATGGTGTGGTTACATCTTATAACCACTTATTTCCATTCTTGTGTGCATCATTCTCTTTCTATGATTGTGATCTTTGATTTGTTTGATTCTTTATGTCCATTATTCCATGTATACATGCATTTATATGATTAAAACCATCATTTAATTTAGCTCACTTACCCAAATAACCTACCGTTCACCAACCATTGTTAGCCAATTTTGAGCCTATTTAATCTCTTTTGTTCTTAATGATTAGCACATCACCACCCCTAAGTGAAAAATAATAAATGTTCCTTAATTTGAATCTTTGATTATCTTGGGCTAGTGAGAGTGTGTATCATTTGGGTATGGGAAACTTGGGACATTGGTTGAGGTAAAAGTATATTTTGTATCTTTGTTGAAAATCATGGGATTGGGTACGTGCTTATGCATTAAATATGTAAAAGCGTATGCATTGATACGTTTGTATATACTTTTTGTGAATAAAAAATGTGAAAACAAATGTAGAAAAAGAAATAGAAAAATAAAAGAAACAAAAAAATACGTAGAAAAAAATATATGCAATAAAAAGGGGACAAAAATGTCCCAAGGTAAAGTAACAATAACAATGCATATGGAATATGAATTAAAGAGAATGCATGAGTATGTGAAAAAGTGGGAATCATGGATAGCTAGGCATTGTATTAGAATTGTATAGGTTGTTATATGTGTTGGGTGAGAGCTTAGGTTAATCAAAGATTCATATTTCAAGCTCACTTAACCATATGCATCCCTACCTTGACCCTAGCCCCATTACAACCTATGCATAAGACCTCATGATAAATGTATGCGTGCATTGAATAATTGTTGATTGTTAGATGAAAAACAAATCTTGGAAAGCAAGATTAGAAGAGAATTGAGTGATCAACACTATACACTAGAGCGACTAGAGCGGATACACATCCGGTGAGGGTTCGATGCTCAAACCCCTTGTTCCCGGCTTTCACGAGTTTCATCATGCAAGTTATGCACGCACGGCTTTAATGTTTGAATTGGTAGGATTCATAAATCATATTTCCATCTTGACCCAATGTGCTCATATTTGTTCTTGGAAGGTTGAGTCGCTTCTGACCAAGTAGATAGATATATTTGCATTAGTCGCATGAATTCATTTAGGTAATTTGCACTTCATGAACCCTTTTCTCCCATGGTCTTTGGTCCTTTTATTTTTAGCATGAGGACATGCTTGGTTTAAGTGTGGGGAGGTTTGATAAACTCCAATTTTGTGGTTTATATTATATAGAATTTGGGGATTTTTGTCAATGTTTTCCACACTTATTCATATAAATTGCATGGTTTTGTGTTCTATTCCTAATTTTGCTTCATGGTGGAAAACATGCTTTTTTTGCCTTAAAATGCCATATTTTGATCATCTTCTATTGCCATTAGATGTCGTGATATGTTTGTTGAGTGTTTCAGAGTTTATAGGGCAAAAAATGGCCTAGAAGAGAGAGAGGAATCATGCACAAGTGGAAGGAACATGAAGAATTGAGCTTTGGAGAATTGGCTGCGACGCGCACGCGTGGGTGCAGAAAGCTGGGTATGGCACGCGAGAGTGACGCATTCGCGTGGATTGGCGAATTCCCCACCAACGCGTACGCATGCTTGACGCGTACGCGTGATGAGCAGCACGTGACCTCATTAATGAAATCGTGGCTATCGATTTCTGAGGAGCTCCAGGCCCAAATTCAGCTGGATTCTGCATGGAAAAGACCCATGAACTCTAGGGGGAAAAGGGGGGTTCATTCATTACACACTTAGACATAATTTTGGCTAGTTTTTGGTTCTTGTTCTTCTAGAGAGAGAAACCCTTATTCCTCTCTAGATCTAGTTTGATTTGATCTTCCTTTGTTGAATTCTGAATTGGGTTTTGTTGATTTCTAGTTTTGATTACTTAATTTGAATTCTCTAGTATAATTTTGTTGAGATCTTGTGTTAGATTTATGTTTTCTTGTTATTTCCCATTTTCCACTCATTTTATGAACTTTGTGGATATTGAATTTCTAATGATACATTGATGTTATCCATGATTAATAGTGTTGTTTGAGTGGTTTTCCATTGATAATTATTAGTGGGTACTTTCAATTTCCAATTTATTTGCAATTTGATCATGTCTTTTATTAATGCATACCATGTGTTTGATGAAATATTTCCTTTGATTATGGAGTAGTTTTCTTTACTCTTGGCCTAGGCTAAGGAAATTGGGTAAACTTGAGTCATTGGGTCTAATTGATTTGGTGATTTGAGAACCCTTGGTGGTCAAGTTGATACCCATTGAAACTAATCCACTACTAAGCCAATTGGTAGTTAGATTAGGACTTATGAGTTGAAATTGACCAAGCCATTTGATGTACTTTAAGTTTAGGAGTAGGCATTACGTACTTAAAGCTTTTGGAAGTAGACTTAATGAGCTTGGTTCCTCATAATTGTCAAGATATGGTTATTAGACAAGGATGGTGACCCAAATTCCTATGCCTAGCCAAGAGTTCCTTTTATTATTCATATTTGAAAACCAAAAATTTCAATTGCATTAATTCTAGCTATAGTTACTTGCTTAGTTCTAGAGCAGAATTATATTGGATGTTCTCTTGTTAGTTTGAAATTGCTCATACCTTGCTTTAGTTACTTGAATTGGTTTCTTGCACTTTAAGATTTCTTGCTTGTTAAGTCTAGTAGTTTAATTTCTTGATCATGACTCCCAACCCCGGAATTCTAACCAATGTTGATGCACATGTTTGCCCATTCCTTGTGAGACGACCCAAGGTTTGAATACTTCAGTTTACTTTAACCAATCTTTAAAATTTGATTTGATGATCGATTATCGGTTTGGACTATACTATTAACGAAATCATTTTGTGAAATTCCGGACCGGTATAAATCCTTGTATCAATTTACTAATATAATTATCTCGCTATATAATAAGTAATTTATATATTAGTAATATATTGTAATTTAAAAAGATCCACGAAGAGAGATAGAAGGAGAGAGAAGATTATTATTGATTGTGTTGTAAAATAAATAAGGAAGATATAATAAATATAAAATAAAAAAATATAAATATGCTCTTATCTCACTATAATATAAGTAATTTATCTATTTATTAATATTATAATTATTTTAGCTTAAAACCACAGAGAAATAAAGAGAGAGAAAAATATTTGTAAGGAAAACCCAATGGTCATCCATATCTTTATCACAACACTCTCCCTTGGATGACCATTTAGAATTATTGCCTTGTTAAAACCTTACTAAGGAAAACCCAATAGGAAAAACTTTAGTGAAGGAAAAAGAGTACAATATCCTTTGTGATGGGAACTGCTTCAATAAAAACATTGTCAAGAAAAACCCAATGGGAAAAAACCTGACCAAGGGAAAAAGAGTACAGTCTCCCCCTCTTGTCGACATTATTTAATATCTCGAAATCGGCGCATCCCAATCTGATGTATCAATCTTTCAAAAGATAATTTTGGGAGTGACTTTGTAAATAAATCTACCAGATTATCACTTGAGTAGATCTGTTGGATATCAATTGTCCCTTGATTTTGAAGATCATGAGTGAAGAAGAATTTGGGAGAAATATGCTTTGTTCTATCACCTTTGATGTATCCACTCTTAAGTTGAGCAATGCATGATGTATTATCCTCGAACAGGACAGTTGGAGCTATCTTATTATCAAACAGTCCACATGATGACAGGATATATTGGATCAAACTCCTGAGCCAAAACACTTGCGACTTGCTTCATGTATCGCTAGTATTTCAGCATGATTAGAGGAGGTTGTTGCTATCGTCTGTTTTGTGGACCTCCATGATATAGTTGTACCGCTATATATAAACAGGTATCCTGTTTGAGATCTCCCATTGTGTGGATCAGACAAGTATCCAACATCTGCATAGCCAACTAATTGTGACTTGGATCCATATGGATAAAACAATTTCATATCCACCGTTCCATAAAGATATCAAAAGATTTGTTTGATTCCACCCCAATGTCTTCTGGTTGTGGAGGAACTATACCTTGCTAGTAAGTTCACAGCAAATGATATATCGGGTCATGTAGTATTAACAAGATACATTAGCACTCCAATGGCACTAAGATATGGTACTTCAGGACCAAGGATATCTTCATTTTCTTCTTTAGGACGGAATTGATCATTTTCCACATTCAAAGATCTTACGATCATTGAGATACTTAATGGATGTGACTTATCCATATAAAATCTCTTTAAAATCATTTCTGTGTATGTTGTTTGATGAATAAAGATCCTATTTTTTGTATGCTCAATCTGTAGGCCGAGACAAAATTTAGTCTTTCCAAGATCTTTCATCTCAAACTCTTCTTTTAGAGTTTTTATAATTGTTGGAATCTCTTTAGGAGTTCCAATCATATTTAAATCATCAATGTACACACCAATTATAATGAATCCAGATGTAGATTTCTTTATGAAAACACATGGGCAGATATCATCATTCTTAAATCCATTTTTGGCCAGATACTCAGTAAGACAATTATACCACATTCATCTAGATTGCTTTAGACCATATAAAGATCTTTGCAATTTGACTGAGTATAACCCTTGTGAATATTCATTGGATGGTTTAGATATCTTTAGTCCTTCAAGGACTTTCATATAGATATCATGATCTAATGAGCCGTATAAGTAGGCTGTTACCACATCCATTAAATGCATATGTAGTTTATGATATGCAGATAAACTGACCAAATAACGCAATGTTATTGCATCCACTACAGGGGAATACATTTCTTCATAATCTATACCGGGCCTTTGTAAAAAACCTTGTGCTACAAGTCGAGCTTTGTAGCGTACAACTTCATTTTTCTCATTTCGTTTTCTAACAAATACTCATCGATATCCAACAGATTTTACATCTTTTGGTGTACAGACTAAAGGTCCAAATACTTCACGTTTTGCAAGTGAGTCTAACTCAACCTTCATGGCTTCTTCCCATTTTGGCCAATCATTTCTTTGTCGACATTCTTCGACTGATCTTGGCTCAAGATCCTTAC
This sequence comes from Arachis hypogaea, assembly GCF_003086295.3. Classification (NCBI taxonomy): domain Eukaryota; kingdom Viridiplantae; phylum Streptophyta; class Magnoliopsida; order Fabales; family Fabaceae; genus Arachis; species Arachis hypogaea. The sequence continues at coordinate 52,302,957 of NC_092046.1, forward strand.
TTTCATGCATGATATTTAATGCCACATTATATGCAAATATTTCATTAACAATTGTCTTATTTCGGTCCCATTTTTCTCCTGCAAAGACATAATTTATCGATATCTCATCATTTTCACAATTTTCAGGTACCTGAACGTCTTCTACCGTTAAAAATATATCAGAATTTTGCGCAACTGCATGTGTCTTTACTATGTCATTTTCAACAGGAATAGTATTTACCTCTTTTCTCTTTCGATGATTTTTGTCTTTGGAACCGACAGGCCTGTCACGCTTCTGGCGTGTATTTGCTTTGCTGTCAATTTGTCCAATTGGGACATCAATTCAAATTGGGGCATTTTCCGCTGGTATATATAATTTGGTTATCCTCTTTGTATTAGAAAATGCATCAGACAATTCATTTTCTATTCTTTGCAAATGTATAATCTTTTGAACTTCTAGTTCACATTGCCCTGATCGAGGATCTAAATGCATCAACGATAATGCATTCCAATTAAGTTCCTTTTTAGGAAGCTTATTCTCTCCCCCTAATGTTAAAAATTTTGATTTATCAAAATGACAATCTACAAATCGGGCTTTAAATACATCCCCAGTTTGTATCTCAAGATACCTTACAATAGAGGGAGAATCATATCCAACATATATCTCCAATTTTCTTTGGGGTCCCATTTTTGTGCGAGAAGGTGGTGCAATGGGAACATATATCGCACACCCAAATATCCTTAAATGGGAAACATTTGGCTGTTGGCCAAAAGCTAATTGAATAGGAGAGAACTGATGGTAACTCGTTGGCCTCAAATGAATAAGTGCTGCAGCATGTAAAATAGTATGCCCTCAAACCGAGGTTGGGAGATTTGTTCTCATAATTAAGGGTCTAACAATTAATTGGAGGCGCATAATAAGTGATTCTACTAACCCATTTTGTGTGTGAACATAAGCTACTGGATGTTCAACACTTATTCCATTAGCCATACAATAAGCATCAAAGGCTTGTGAAGTAAATTCACCAGCATTATCAAGACGAATTGCTTTGATTGGATTTTCTGAAAATTGTGCTTTTAATCGAATAATTTGAGCAAGTAATCTCGCAAACGCCAGGTTGCGAGAAGATAATAAGCACACATGTGACCATCTCGAAGATGCGTCTATTAGGATCATAAAATATCTAAAATATCCACATGGTGGATGAATAAGTCCACATATATCGCCTTGAATCCTTTCTAGGAATTCAAGGGACTCAAATCCAATCTTTACTGGTGATGGCCTTAAAATTAACTTCCCTTGAGAACATGCAGCACAACAAAATTCACTAGATTTAAGAATCTTATAGTTCTTTAGTGAATGTCCATGGGAGTTTTCAATAATTCTCCGCATCATGGTTGTTTTCGGATGTCCCAATCGGTCGTGCCAAGTTATGAATTTATTTGGGCTAGTAAACTTCTGGTTGACAATGGCATGTGATTCAATTGCACTAATATTGGTATAATGTAACCCAGATGAAAGTGAGGGTAACTTTTCTAATATAGTACTCATGATTTCCCTCATTCATTGTCTCAATATGATATCCATTTCGGCGAACATCTTCACTATATGTCCTTGTCATTCTCTTCAAAGACAAATAATAATAAGATAAATAGAAATATTTACACAGTAAAATTATTTCCTTGTTTGAAAATATTTTTCTAAGAAGTATATTAAAAATTTTATTATTATTATCTTGGCACATTCAGTCATTTTAAAATTCATGAATATCATATTTGAAATTCATATGTATAAAATAAAACTTAAGAAGAAGTTTCTTATATTATTTATTCACATGAATACTTAACAAACATACATATTAAACTATTCCATCGTTGATCAAATGATCAATATTTTCTTCAGGATCCTCAAAGAAATCAGATACATCATAATGAGTGGTGGAATTCTCAACAGCATCATTTGAAACGAAATTCGTTTCCTTTCCTTTGTCGTCCTTTTTCAAAGATGTTTGATAAAGATCGACTAGGTGCCTTGGGGTATGACAGGTATGCGACCAATGACCTTTTCCACCACAACGGAAATATTTATCCTCTGTTGATTTATTTTGCTCAGTGTTTCTTTCTTTATCCCACTTCTGGTGAGATCCTTTCTTGTGAACATAATTCTTATTCCTTCCATAATTTTTCTTGCTACCAAAACCTTGCCACTTACCTCTTCTAGGGTAATGATTTGCCGCATTTGCTTCAGGAAATGGGGCGGCGCCAGCTGGGCACGCTTCATGATTTCTCAAAAGCAATTCATTGTTGCGTTCAACAACAAGAAGGCAAGAAATTAACTCAAAATATTTTTTAAATCCTTTTTCTCGATACTGCTGCTGCAGGAGGACATTCGAGGCATGGAAGGTCGACAAAATTTTCTCTAATATATCATTATCAGATATCTTTTTCCCACATAATTTCATTCGTGAAGTGACTCAAAACATTGCTGAATTATATTCATTTATGGATTTAAAATCCTGTAGACGTATGTGCGTTCATTCATATCGGACTTGAGGAAGTATCACCGTCTTTTGATGATTATGCCTTTCTTCAAGGTCTTTCCACAGATCTGCTGGATCTTTTAATGTGAGATATTCATTTTTCAATCCTTCGTCAAGATGAGGACGAAGAAAAATTATGGTCTTGGCTTTATCCTTCTGGGATGTATTATTTTTAGCCTTAATGGTATCTCCAAGATCCATTGAATCAAGATGGATTTCAGCATCTAGTATCCATGATAAATAGTTGTTTCCAGATATGTCAAGAGCATTAAATTCAAGATGAGAGAGCTTCGACATAATAAAAATTTGTTACCTGAGTCTTCCTAAAATTTGATCAGAGTCTCGTGCTGATAACGTGTTGTAAAATAAATATAAAATAGAGAAATATAAATATGTTCTTATCTCACTATAATATAAGTAATTTATCTATTTATTAATATTATAATTATCGTAGCTTAAAACCACAGAAAAATAAAGAGAGAGAAAAAAAATTTGTAACATAAGGAAAGGAGAGAATTATTTTATTGCTGTGTGTAATTCACATGCCATATTATTCCTATTTATACATATACGAGCACTTTATTTTCAACTCTCAATTAATTTGATTTTGTCTTGAAAAGTGATTCCTTTAGTATTGAGAAAGATAGCCATCCAAGACATACATAGTCATCCATATCTTTATCACAACAAATTATAGTGTATATTTCTTTTGCATCAGATCATACCTATTTTATAAGCGTACAAGAACATTGTTATTTGGTTTCATTAATTTTATTTTATTTTAAAAAAATAAATTTTTATATGTGAAAAGAGTGAACCACTTAATAGACATCTACATCATCATACTTATCTCAACAAATATGACCAATTATTTCAAAATTATTAAAACATTAACCCGAGTTGAAAAACAAGAGAAAGTAATTTTGTTGTAAGATTATCCTTTTATTATATTTTATTTGAACCATAAAACCCCCATAAAATATGAACGAACTAGAAGTAGAAGACAAATGGCGAACTGGCGAAGTAGCAATATGGGTATTACGAGGTGAGGTTGAAAGAATGAAAAGGACTTCTGGATAAATTGCTTTAAAAAATATCAAACACATCTCGTACAAAATATTGGAAATGATAATCTCAACTCTTATCCCCATGTTTCAAGAGAAAATTTTCTCAAAAAGTAAAAAAAAAAATTGGCAAAATGAAAAATAATTTAATTGTTATTGAATTTATAATTTTTACCATGTATAAATTTCACTATATTAACTCAATACTCAACAGCGATGATTAGAGTTTTACTTTTTTATTTTATCAATTTTTTATTTTATAAAATTTTAATATTTTTAATATATAAATTAAAATAAAATAATTTATATTTAATTTATATTTATAAAGTATAATCTTTCAAATATTAATTTAATATATTAAAATTTGGATTAATAGACAAATAATTTTTGAAGATAAAAAACTTCAAATTAGATATTAAAAAATGCAACGGTAAATTAGATTTTTTTTTCATTAATTAAATAACAAGACGTTGTATCAATAATTTTATGATATATCATCCTTAAATTGATAAAAGAAATCATTTAATTCACTGTTTTACGGAACAACTTAAAATATCTAAGTTTTTTATTATCAAATTCATACGCACTTAATGTTTAACAAACTATTTTAACTATCAAGGAGTAAAATGCTAAAGAAGTACATACTACTGCAACGAACAACTATTACCATTTACTACCAGTCCACAGACCACAATGATAGTAGCTATAGCTACAAATTGAAGTTAATTACTATTATTAATTTTATTAATTAAACAAAAACTCTAGCAGTAATTTTTGATAATTTTGTCTATTACTTGGTTAATATAAATATTAAATTATTTTTAACAAATAAATTTTATTAATTTACGTGTATAAATTCTAAAAAATATAAATATAAATTATATATTTTTTTATAAATTTCTATAAATACGGGTGTAAATCTAACATAATCGTTATCAAAATAATATTTACTAGTAGTCGGATGGCTCATTTTTTTCTGATATAAAGGTTTTATGTGTGTTGTGCTTTTTTAAGGAGTTTGAGTGTGTTAGACATTAATGTGGTGGTTAAATTTTTAAATTTACGTAGAAAAAATTGGACAATCCAATTTATTTGTTGGTAAAAGTTGGAACACAAATCGGACGATCCAATTTGTATGAAGCTAAAATTTTGAATTTACGTGGTATTAATCGGACCGTTCGATTATAGGCATTTTAAAAAAAAATTAATTGGCGTTATAGCAAATCAGACCGTCCAATTTGCTTAAAAAATAGGGTAAAGTACTAAATTGGTCCCCTACGTTTGGATGTAATCTTGTTTTGGTCCTTAAAGTTTAAAGTGTCTTATTTGAATCCAAAAAAGTTTCATTTAGTTTCAATGTAGTCCCACCGTGAGGTCAAAGTTAAATAAGTAACGGAATGTCATACATGACAGTAGTACAATAACAAGGTCGATAATCTGGAGAACAAGTACAAGCTCTAGAGGCACAAAATCAACCGTGGATGCATCAATACATTTATTTATCATTCTTGTTACAATTTAAATGAAATATTTTCTATAGAACTAAAGAGAATGATAAATAAATGTATTGATGCATCTACGGTTGAATTTGTGCCTCTGGAGCTTGTACTTGTTCTCCAGATTATCGATCTTATTCTTGTACTGCTGTCATGTAGGACATTCTGTTAATTATTAACTTTGTCCTCGTGGTGGGACTACATTGAAGCTAAATAAAACTTTTTTGGATTCAAATAGGACACTTTAAACCTTAAGGACCAAAACATGATTACGCCCAAATGTAGGGGACCAATTTAGTATTTTACCCTAAAAAATAATTTAAATTGCTTATTGAAAATCGGTCCAACCGATTTCTTTAGGTATATATATTCAACACATTCTTTAGTTGTCCAGATCTTTCTTCTTTTTCCCTCAGTCTTCTTCCCTCAACCCCCTCGAGAGTTCTCTCCTCCTCTGGTTGTATTTTCCTCTTTGTTTTAAAATATTACAATTTTAAAATTTATTTTAAGGTGAGAAAAAAATGGATGATAGAGTTGTGTTGAAAGTATATTATTATGGTCAGATTTTGTTACAAATATCTGAAAGAGTAAAATTTGTATGTGAGAATCTGTGTGATATTGTTATTCTATTCACAATCTCATTTGAAGAACTAAAAAGCGTGATTTGTGAGAAGATAGATTCTCAAATGTCAGGAATAGTGTCATGTATTTTATACATGTATCCTATATCGGTATTTGATGGATTTAATTCAATTTTAAACTAAATATGTAACTGATGAAGCGAGCATGAAAGAAATATTTTCAATGTATATTGAAAGTCGTTCCTAGATGTCGTTCATTGATTTGTATATTGAGTTCGAACAATCTGAAACTGATCGAAATATTGAACAGAAAGATTACAATAGTGACAATGAGGAAGAGTTTGAAAGTACCTACGAGGTCGTTTGTTCAGATGAAGATGAAGATCAAACTGACGACACTATAGAGGCAGATGTGACAGAAGTTACAAATGCACTAGCAAACCAACATCTGTTTGAGGAGCCATCTTTCATACGCACGTTGGATTTGGAGGCCATGCATGCACCAAAGTTTCCTAAATATATGAATGCAGATACGTAATTTGGATATTTGTACGATAGATTAAAATTTTATTATTTGTTATATTATTGATAAATTAATTAATTACGTGACATGTGAAAATATAATCGATTAGTATTTATTTATGTCTTTATTTGGTTAAATTTAAGATAAGATTGTATTTTATTGTTTATTTGGTTAATATTAATTAGCATTTATTTATGTATTTATTTCGTTAAAATTGAGATAATTACATGATTTTAAATAAATATATGTATATATTTATATTAATTTAATGAATATTTATTCAAGATGTGTATAAATTTAACATAAGTTCATAATGATTTATTTATGATTTAAGTCTCCCACATAAACTGGACACATCACAGAAACATATGATTACGAACTAAATAATAATGTCGTACCAAATACAGAAACTTATATCATGAAAACATATTTGGCCTTCTTACAGTTTATCTAACGACTTCCTAAAGTGAGCAAGAGAATGAAATCTATATAGTCGGTCAGTACGTTCCCAATTATGCCAACTGATATCATTTATTTTGTTAACAAACCCTAAACCAAAACATTAAGATACAGTGATAACATATAGCTGAAGTTGTTGCTAGATAGGTTTACCTGTTTGCAAGCAGAAAAAACCAGGGGTTGACAGGAATCAGTGTAAGAAATGGTAAACGGATCCAAGGCCAAGTCAGCAAAAGTATTAGGGGACCATCGACCTTCTTCCAGTCGAAACGAGATGTCTTACAAAGAGATTTGTATAAGTGTGCCAGGCAGGCTGATTCCCAACTAAATTCACCGATACTAGAAACGTCGCACAGTAAAGGCAAAAAATTCCAGTGTATCGCTGTCCCAAACTTGTCTCCAAACAGGATCGTCCCGAATAATAACATGATGTGGCACTTTACGTACCTTTAAATCCCAATTTCATCATTCAAGACTAAATGGTTTTTCAGATTCCGTAGCCACATCAACTTTATAAAACTATCTCTACAATCCGCCTTCCTAGGTGCCACCCTAAACTGATCTAAGCATTCAACTTCTAGGACATCGAAACTACTTACGATTACTCTTGTCACTGGAAGACTATTAATCATAAGACTAAGTATCATAGCCACGTCTTCTAATGTGACAGCACACTCACCAACCGGAAAGTGAAATATATGCTATCAGGGTGCCATCTTTCGATTAATGTGTTGATCAATGCTTCCTGACACTGGATTACTCCAATCTAAGAAATGTGAAAAAAATCAGTCTCCCGTATATGCTCTCCATAATAGAATTGTACGAATCCAGCGACAATAAGTAGTTATACGTTAACATCCATGAACCTAGGGCTGCACATGGATCGGATAATATCCACAGATCCGCGGTAACTATCTGCATCCGATCTGAATTTTGCGGATATTATCTGATCCGCACTGTGGTAGGATCGGATTGCGGATTTAGCAGTGATACCTGTGGATCCGATCTGCAGATCCGTACAGATCCTCACATTATATAAATAGCTAATGTTATTGTGACCTAACCCTAAATCCCTAATGTTACCTTACGGCGCTCCTTACCTCTCTCACTCTCTGGACTCTAGACTCTCCTCTCAGTCTCAGACTCTCACTCACTCACTCAGACTCTCAAACTCTGGCTCTCCCTCTTCTCTCTGACTAGCTCTACCTCACTCTATCACCGGCGTTCGCTGTCCATCACCGTCTCCTAAGGTCATCATTTTTTGTTCTTCCAGGCTCCAGTTGCACGGTCGTCGCCTCCTCCATCGACGCGGTGGACGGCAGTCGCGTCGTTCTCCATACGCGTTCTTCATAGGTCGCGTTCTTCACTGGCGCAGTGCTCACGGTCGGTGGTCTCCTCCAGTAGTGCGGTCATCTCCTCTAGCGGTGAGGTCGTCTCCTTTAGCGGCTTGGTCTTCTCTTCCATCGGCGGTGGTTGTCTCCCCAAGCAACTTCGTGAATCTGTAAGAGTCAGACCAGCCCTCCTTTGTCTCCATCGTCTTCGCTCTTCAACTCATCAGGTATTATAGGTAAATTGTTTATTTTTAAATTAAAAATTATTTGTACACAAATGCTTATAGATTAAAGTACTTGAATCATATTGTTATACTGTTATTGTGTAATAAACATAAACTCTGTAAATTTGAATGGTTTATTCAACTGTGAACAGATATGGCACTGAGGGTTTATATGGTTTAATTGTTTGAAAATTAAGATGGTTTATTTAATTGCAGTCATATGGCACTAAGGGTCTGTTGTCTATAAACTGATATAGTGTTATGGCTTATTTAATTGTAGGATTGTGTTAGAAAATTAGAATGGCTGATAAACAAGCGCTTACAACCAATGCAAGTGGGTCTGAAGTTGGGAGCATTCCTACTCCACCAAGTGTCGCTGGATCTACACCAGAAGAATCAACAAGGAGAGGAGAAACAAATACCAATTCAGCTTCAAGTGATTCTCCTTCTTTGGTGACAGCAGCACAATCTGGCCAGTCAGGTAAAAGAAAGTCTACTAGACCTCTTCTATTGTTTGGGATCACTTCAAAAAAAATGATGAGGAAACTAAGGCTCAATGTGAACATTGTTTGAAATGGCTACAATGTCATAGTCGTAGGGATGGGACATCTAACCTAAAAAAAACATATTGGAACTTGTGCGAAGAACCCGGAAAATCATGTTGATAAAAAACAGAAAAGTCTTGTGTTCACAAATTCTAATTTAGAGGAACTACCAACATTAAAGGCAGTAGACTTTAATCAAGATCGGTGTAGGCTTGCACTTCGTAAGATGGTGATAATTGATGAGCTTCCATTTAGGTTTGTGAAAAATACTGGTTTTAGGGGCTTTTGTGGTGAAATGCAACCTCAATTTAAGATTCTGAGTCGTATGACAGTTGCTAGGGATTGTATGCAGTTGTATGTAGAGGAAAAAACCAAACTTAAGTCCCTTTTGGAGCTGAATCATCAGATGGTTTCTTTAACTACTGATACTTGGACGTCTATTCAAAACATGAACTATTTGTGTGTAACAGCTCATTATATTGATGATGAGTGGACATTGAATAAGAAGATTTTGTCTTTTAATTTGATTGCTGATCATACTGGTGTTACCATAGGAAAAGTTTTAGAGAAATGTTTAAAAGATTGGGGTATTTGAAAACTTTGTACTGAAACTGTGGATAATGCTAGTGCAAACTTTGTTGCTGTGACTACTTTCGTTAAAATCATGCGAGAATGGAATTGTTGTACTATGTTGGGTGGAGAATTCGTTCATTTGAGATGTGCTACCCATATTTTAAATTTGATTGTTTGTGATGGTTTGAAAGATCTACAGTCATCTATTGCTAGGATTAGAACTTCTTGTAAGTTTGTGAAGTCATCTCTGTCTAGGTTAGCAACCTTTAGGAGGTGTGCACATGAGGCAAACATTACAAGTCGACAAATGATTATTCTTGATGTGCCGACAAGGTGGAATTCTACTTATATGATGTTGGAAGTGGCCGAAAAATTTGAAAAGGCATTTGCTCATCTTGCTAGGGAAGATGCTCATTTTTAAAGATACCTTGAAGATGATGGGGGCTCCTAGTGATGAAGATTGGAGTAGAGCTCGTATCTTTATACGTTTTTTACAAATTTTCTATCATGCAATGCTTTCATTCTCTAGTTCTTTGAATGTCACTTCAAATACTTTTTTCCATATATTGTGTAAGATTTTATGCACTTTGAATAAATGGATTACGAGTGATGATTTAGTGTTGAATGGAATGGCATCAACGATGAAGGCTAAATTTGATAAGTATATGGATGATTCTGATCATTCTTATACTTCTACTCCTTTAACTTCAGTGAATAAACCATCTCTGAACTATCTATTACTTGTTGCTGTTTTTCTTGATCCGCGGTATAAATTGAAATATATTTAGTTTACTTTGTCTGAGATGTATGGTCAAGGTGAGAAATCTTCAAGGATCTTTAGAAAATTGAAAGATATCATTGCTAAATTGTTTGAGCAATATAGAATATGGAATCCGCGACCCCCTGAAGACACTCAAGATGCTAGCATTTCTTCGGATACTACACCAAATCCTAGTGTAGAGATGAGTGAGAATGATAATATTATGATTGAAGATCCTATGAGCAAGTGGAAGCAAACTCAGAGGATAAAATTAAGTGAGTTGAAGAAAAATGAAATGGATAGGTATTTGGAAGATGAAGTGGCGGAAGATTTTAGTGGATTTGATATATTAACGTGGTGGAGAGGAAAGACTTTGAGGTATTGTGTTCTCTCTTGCATGGCTAAAGATATATTAGCCATTCCTGTTTCTACTGTGGCATCTGAGTCAGTTTTTAGCACGGGAGGTCGTGTCCTTGACCCTTATCGCAGTTGTTTGAGTTCCATCACTATAGAGGCGTTAATTTGCATTCAAAATTGGTTTAAGCCTGCTAAGATATTGGTTGAGCTTGATGAAGGAGATGCCGCTGTTGATTTAGGTATATAATGAATTGGTTCATTTATATTTTATTAATTATTATTCATTTTTTGTCTTTCATTTTAGAGCATTGACATACCATGACATATTTTGTTATTGTTGAATTGAATAGAATTTTCTGGAGTTACTAGTGTCGGAGATCCTGAAGTTTAAAGTGGAATGAAATCTCATCAACCATCTTAGGTATTCAATGGTGCTTGTATTGGTATATAATATTTTATTATTCTAACATGTTTTACTAATTTTTCTCACTTGTTATTTCTTAATAGGAATGAATGCTTGCTGATATAGTGTCAATTGGAAGACTGGAAGAGATATGTCAATTGGAACTTGCTGAGTTGCTGTTTTAGTGTTTTTAGTATGCTCAGATTGCTGTTTTAGTATGATTTAGTGTGCTGAACTGCTTAGTTGCTGTTTTAGTATGTTAAATTATTCATTTAGTGTGTTGTTTCACCAAGTGTTGTCATAAATTTTATGATATTTTATTTTTAATTTTTAATTGCTGAATTGCTATTTTATTTTTAATTTTTAATTTTATGATATTTATGGACATTTTTTGTAAAAACAGACAAAAACAAGGCCTTAAAACAAATTTTTTAGTACACGGATATATCCGATATCCAATCCGATCCGATGCACAAGTATGTGGATCGGATCCGAGCTAAAAAAGCGCGGATATGATATCTGATCCGATCCGATCCGTGTGCAACCCTATATGAACCCCACATAACGTAGCCAAATTTCACATCAGCCAAAGATATTCTTAAAAACTTAATTATCATAAATATATTAATAAATATATGACTAATTAACTAATAAAATTTAAAAGTCAAAGAACTATAGCTCAAATGGCATAGTCTCCTCATACTCACTTAAAAGTCGCAAATTTGAATCTCACTCCTAACTTTAAAAATTTTTTTATAAAATTTAAAAACTAACTACGAATTACATAACTAAAAATATTAATAACTTTCTGAACAACTCTAACATATTAATAATAAATTTTTTATTATTAATAACTAACTTATTAAAATAATTATAAATTTAGTGTTAATAACTATTAATAACTATTCTAAATTTAATTATTCATTAAAAGCACATGTACATGAACCAATAACATATATTAATTGCTTAACTACTATTATTATAATAACAACAATAATTATTATACCCAAAAATTTAAACACTTATTTATAACAAAATAAATATATTAATTAAATATCTAAATAACTCTAATATCACTATATTAATATTTGACATTAAATTTATTAATAATAATAAATAACTTATTAAAAATACCAAATTTATTGTTAATAATTATTAATTAACTAAATAAATTTATCAATTATTCCTTACCAACTTCCGGTTACAAATAACATATATATATTAACAACTTAACTACTATTATTATATTAATAACAATAATTATTATATTCAAAGATTTAAAAACATATTATAATTACAATATCATAAATATATTAATAAACTATCTAACAACAATTTATTACTTACTAATTAAATATCTAACAATAATAAACTAATTATTAAAACACCTAACTTTATCTATATTTATAAACGAATAATCTCTGCATACAAGCGATTATCGCTTACAAGTTTTACAAGTCCTTTACCCTCAAATGCGCGTCTTGTGACATGTGTATTTTACGCACCTCTTTAACAGACTTTTAAATCAATTAACACGCAAATATATAACTTCCTTTTTTCAAAGGATTTCATTTTCTTTTTCGAATTTCTTGCCTTCTTTGTTCGATCTCGTTCGTGCGTTTTTCACTGGTTTCTTCTTCGTCATTTACATGCGTTTCTCTCTCTGTTTTCTTGCTTTGTTTTTCTCGATTTTCATAGTTTCTGAAATCAAGCTTTAAAATCGTTTTGAAGATAATAAATGATTCAACTTCAGATTGTCAGCTGAACCAGGGCAAAGTGGATTTTGAATTTTGAATCGAATGAAGTTCCTGAGGTGTGATTTAGTTTCAGTTAATTATTGAATCTAAATTTGATGCAGTTAGTCCTTTATGATTGTCTAGTTGAATAATGCGTGAACATTGACTGTGAAATTAATGCGTGAACATTGACTGTGAATTGAATCTAATTTACTAGTTTTGATTAATTTTGTGAATTTTATACCAGAAGTTCGGGTGTAGATCAGAACTTTTTAAGTGTATTTTAGGGAAATTTGGGTGTATTTTACAGTTTGTGGCTTTTTTTATTATTTTAGTTGAATTGTTGTCGTTGGGGTGTAGATCAGGAAAATTTGGGTGTATTTTAGTTGAATTGTTATTTTTTTATGACGTGCAGAAACTGTATAGTATATCCTTGTTTTTAACATGGTGCATTTGCAGCCCCTCTGTGATATTGATGACTAGTTTGTTCCCAAGGTCGGAATGACTTTTAACACCCTTGAAGATGCTGCAAAATTTTATAAGGACTATGCGAAGGCTGCAGGTTTTTCTACAAGAGTTCGGAGCACAAATAAGAAGCGAAACGAAATTAAGAATCAATTGATTACATGTAGCAGAGAGAAAAAATAGAAATCTAAAATATCTCCGACCGAGAAGACAAATCCCACAGCTGGTTTAAATTGTCCTACAAGAATTTATATACACACATTGAAGGATGTTGGTGCTTGGATCATTTCGAAGGTTATTGATAAACCCCTATTTTATGATTCATCTTGTGCTCAATTAAGTATTTTTATCAATTCTTCACCCAATTATTCATATGAATTGTATGGTTTTATAATTCCTTCCTTATTTTATGATATATGTGAAAACATGTTTCCTATGCTTTAAAAATATTAAATTTAATTATCTTTTGTTACCATTCGATGCCGTGATCTGTGTGTAAGTAATTTCAGGCTTTATGGGGGCAGGAATGGCTTAGAGGACAGAAAGGAAACATACAAAAATGGAAGGAAAGCACAAAAATGGAGTTTTGAAGAAAAGGCAGCGACGCGCACGCATGGACGACGCGGACACGTGCCTGGCGCAGAACATAAACGACGCGGACGGATGACTGACGCGTACGCGTGACAAGGAAAAACTCCAAATGACGCGAACGCATGACGGACGCCACGTGCAGTAAATTGCAAAAGTCGCCCCCAGCGATTTCTACACCCTTTTTCGGCCCAAATCCATTCCCAGAAACACAGAATATAAGCCAGAGAATGGGAGAATCAAGAAGGAGGATGGACACAACCTTGAGAATACACAATTTTAGGTTTTAGATGTAGTTTTAGAGAGAGAGAGGTTCTCTCCTCTCTCTTAGGCTTTAGAATTAGGATTTCTTTTACTTTATGGTTATTACTCCATTCCAGGTTCAATATTCCTTTAATTTATGTTTCTCTTTTACTTTTAGATACTCTAATGCTTTTACTTGTTAATTACTTATGTTGCCAAATTGGCTTATGAATCTTTCCATGTTAGATTTGAATATTCTATTTAATATAAATTGAGGTATTTCAGATTTATAACTGTTTTATTCAGTTATTGATGCTTTCAATTTAATTTAGATTTTTCTCCTTTTCCTTTGGTTAAGTAATTGGTAACACTTAAGTTATCAGACTCAGAAGTTGATTGAAAATTGGGAATTGCTGATTGATTTGGATCGCTCTAAAGCTAGTCTTTCCACAGGAGTTGACTAGGACTTGAGGATCAAATTGTTTGGTCCACTTGACTTTCCTTTAATTAGTAAGGGTTAACTAAGTGGGAGCAATAACAATTCTCATCACACCTTATAAGGATAACTAGGATGGGATTTCCAGTTCTTATACCTTGCAAGAGATTTTTATAATTATTAATTTATTTTTCTTGCCATTTAAATTACTTGTTCCTTATTTCAAAAACCCAAAAATATACAATTTCCATAACCAATAATAAATCATACTTCCCTGCAATTCCTTGAGAAGATGACCCGAGGTTTCAATACTTTGGTTATAAATTTTTGGGTTTTGTTACTTGTGACAACCAAGTTTTTGTATGAACAGATTATTGCTTGGTTTAGAAACTATACTTGCAACGAGAATTTATTGTGAATTCTAAACCATCAATCTTCAAGTCTCATCAAAATGGTGCCGTTGCCGGGGAATTACAATTGTGTGCCTTATTATTGGTTATTTTAAATATTTTATTTTGCTTGTTTATTTGCTTTTATTTTTGTTTTTAATTTTTATTAGCTACTATGAACCCTCACCCCGTCGCTTTGAGTTTGGTTCTGATATTGTTGCAAGGAATGTGAGCTATAACAGGAACATGCATCAAGGTCAAAACAATCAAAGATGGAAGAAGCCACGAGGATCTGATTAACCCTTTCGGCAACAACACCTTCCAAGATACCATGGACAACAACCATTCTACAATGCATGCCAAGACAATAGTTATGGTGAACCTCTTCGTGACAACCAACATCCACCAAATTACTATGGTCAAGAGCCATTCTGAGGTGCATACCAAGATGATAGATATGGTGGACCCCTTGTAGTTACCAACAAGCCCCACCATATGCCAATGAACCACCTCCTCAACATAGCTTTGAACCACTAAACTCACAAGCCCCTTTACACCATTCACCTCCATATGACCCTAACCCTTATCCACCCCAATTCCAATCCAATTACTCCCAAGAACCACCACTTCCATATGCACCATGCCCATATCCATCAACCCGAGAATCACAGGAACGTCTCAAGGAAACAGTGAATAAATTTCATGCAACTCTTCACCAATTGGATCAAGCGATCAATTGATTAGCTTCCCGATGTTCGGACACTCAAGGAACCCCCATGGCTTCATGTGTACAATCTAATGAAGAACATAGCATGAAGGAGATACTAGAAGCTCCAGTGGACAGTACGGAGCATGACTTTGTACTGGAACAAGTGGAGGAAGCCGTAACTATCAAAGCAGAAGAATTGGTTGAAGACTTAGGAGATGCTGAACCTCCATGGGAATCAAGAATTATGGAGAATTCTGCCAAGCAGTTTTCAATTAATGCTAAGGAGGATAGTACACAACCCCCGAAGCATATATCTTATGAAGAACTAGACAGAACAGCCCAAGAAGCAAGTTTCCTTGGTCATGATCATTATGAATTAAACTCTCCTAGTAATGAACTTGCATCCGCAAGTGAATTCTTTGAGACTGAAGAATCTTCCCCAAGTGAATGTGAAGAGGATGCGGAGGTAGACTTTTCTCAACCTCCAATTTATGACTTGAGTGATGAGGAAGATATCGAAGACTTTGATCAAGACGTGATTGCAGTTGAAGAAGTTTGCAAGGAAGTGGAGGAATTCACAGAAGAATACAAGGGAGTAGAGCTTGTAAAACCACTGGAAATACCTATCCCAAGGCCATTACCATCCAATACAAACTTCAGTCAGTAAAATCCTTAGCCTTTATCTTTACTTTTCCACTTGAATATGGTTTGCTTGAAACAGATGGCCAGCTTAGAGCTCTTTGCGGCTTTAAGAGTAAGAGGGAAATGGCTCGCACTCAGAGCTGGTATGCAAAATTCAATAAAGCTCCACGCTTCAATTTGAGGTACAAGGATTGGTTTCGAGTTCGATTGAATGGGTCTCGGAAGATGTTTGGTCCTTTTAGTGAGAATTCAAATTCCATACTACCCGGCTGGAAAAATGTAAATCAAGACAAAGATGGGTACAGAAGCAAGGTTTGGGATCCTGAAATTTATCCTGATAGTCAAAACTCCTGGAGTCTGAAAACCTGCTTTAATTTGCTCAAAGGCTTTACTTGCCTAGTATGGGACCCCGGAGGCTATTGGAATTGCAAACATTGGTGGAGATTTTTGGATGAGTTTAAGCATAAGCCACCATGACAGGGAGCTCAGCGAATGTCCAACTTAAGGACTTTAACTAAAAGTGCTAGGTAGGAGACAACCCACCATGGTATGATCGTTTCTTTTTCAATTTTAATTTTATTTCGTTTTGTTTGTTTTTCGTTTTATTTTATTTTATTGTACCTGGATTTATTCATAACATCCGCATCAGCATTGCATTTTGCATACTGCATAAAAAAATTTCGCACCCCACGCGTGCGCATGGGCCACGCGTGGGCGTCGATTGCAAATTGGCGTCAACATCCAATGCCCAGAAAGTTGAGCTGGAATCGTGCGGCTGTAATGCGTTAGGCACAAATTGGGCCACGCGTTCGCGTCAATGACGTGACCGCGTCACTTTCACCTCACACACACCATGCGAAAGCGTGGGCGACGCGTCCGCGTCGCGTGAATATTATTGCCCCCCTCAATGGAGACAGAGAGTTGCACGAAAACGATGCTGGAATTGTGCGTTTAGCACAATTCTGAGCGACGCGTACGCGTCACTTTCATTAGCCCTCACTTGCGCGATCGCGTCAATGACGTGTCCGCATCGTTAAGTTTCCGCCTCATCCACGCGACCGCGTGACCCACGCGTCTGCGTCGATTTGAATCCACTTACCCCCGACACGGAAGCCCTAATTCCAGCATCACCCCTTTCTCCCCCAAACCCCTCACCCTTTCCCCTCTACACTCTCTTTTCCCCTCCACAACCACCAACCAGCCACCACCCCTGCCACCACCGCCCCGCCTCGTCGCGCCTCAGCCACCGCGCCGCCCTCGCCAACCCCCCTCCCTTCTCTTCTTCTCCCCTTCTTCTTCCCCTCCCACCCTTCTTCCTCCGCTGCCCCCATCACCGAACCACCACTGCGCCGCCACCACCCAGAACCGCCGACAACCACCACCCCCATAACCAACACAATCCTCGCCCCCTTCTTCTCTTCTCCCCTCTCCCTCTTAGTCCAATTTCTGTTCCTCTGCCCATCAGGTTCCGCCGAACAACGATTCCTTTTTCAGTTAGTTAGTTGCATATTTTTTCGAATTTTATTCAAATTAGGATAGTTAGAGATGCATGATCGTAGTGGATTTTAGGTGGTTAGGTAGCTAGGATGTGGTTAGTGGATTTAGGCCTGATAATTGCACCGTTCTTGTTACTTGTTTATCTGTTTCGCAATTTTGAATTTGCTGTGATGAAAATGCTGTTCATATGCTGTTCTTTACTCTTCTTTAATGCAGATTGAGTTTGTTTATTCTGAATTCATGTGAATTACTATTTTTTACTCTTTTTTGCACTACCTTATTATCATATGAACTGTTTCTGCTGTTGTTTATTACCCAAAAACGTCCAATTTTTAGCCGAAATGCTGCCGAAATTTTTTCAGCAAATTGTTTCACTCAACTTCCATTCATGAATTAGTTTTGGAAATTTCAAGTTTTGCACTAATTGGTATCAACTAAAAGCAA
This sequence comes from Arachis hypogaea, assembly GCF_003086295.3. Lineage (NCBI taxonomy): Eukaryota > Viridiplantae > Streptophyta > Magnoliopsida > Fabales > Fabaceae > Arachis > Arachis hypogaea. The sequence goes on from NC_092046.1 coordinate 52,320,941, forward strand.
TTCATGAATGCACGGGCTAGCTTTCTTATTCTTTCTGGTTCCCTTATTCATTAAATAGCATTATTGATGATTTCAATTTCATTTTGCAATTCTTCTCTTTATATGAATTATCATCAATAATCTGCATTATTTACTTGAATGTGAGTTACTTGTTATTCAAGTTTGTGAAATTTTTGATTAATTAAGAACCACAACACCATGCCACTTACTTTGACTTCACTTTTTAACTCCTAACTGCTTTAACTCTCTAACTTCTCTTTTAGTTTTTACCTAACTATTTTCAACTCATTTCAAGGCATGATTACTGTTGTTCCTAATTAACAAAGAATTCTGCATATCATAAGATTTTGGATTGTGATTTTCATTCTCAAACTTTTAACTTGAATACAGCCCAATATTTTACAATTATTTAACTCACTCCATGCTTATATTGTTCTTTTATTACTCTTTTGCCCCTCTATGCTGATATTGATAAATTCCTATTTGCTTACCTACTTTCCTGCTTTCGTTTCTTAAACTGTATCCTAGAATTTCTACTTTTCTAGATGTCTGACCCTAAAAGCAAAGGAAAGGGCAAGACAACCACAGGCAAAAGTAAAAGAGGAGAATCCTCTACCACCATCTTAGATATCCTCCATGATGATTCCTGGCGGGAGAAGAATTTTACCCCACAGGAAAAGGCTGATCAATTGGTGCCTGCCACAGACCCAGTAAAGTTTGCCAACAGATACTGTGAACTCAAGTATCTGGTCTTTCAAACTTCCAGGAACCTATACCTGGAAAAGACCCTCAAAATTCCAGAAGAACTCAAACAATACACCTCAGACCAAATTAAACAGAGAGGCTGGTTCTTCTTGGAGAGGAACTTGACTGAGGTCAACTCATCCTGGGTCAGAGAATTCTACTACAACTACTTCAAAATAACCCTGGATGCAGTACATCTCAGAGGCAAGCAGATACTGGTTATTGAGGAAGCAATAGAAGATATCCTCCAGCCCCCCACCTAAATCAGATAAACCGGATGGTTATCAGCAGGCTGAAGAGGATATGAGATTCATGAGGTTTGACTGGGACGTAGTAAAGCGGACCATAGCTCTTGATCCTACTGTCCCATGGGTCATGGGCAAGTCCACAGTGGCCCCAAAAGGAATTAAGCTTATATATCTGAATGATGAGACTCGGCTTTGGCAGCAGATTCTGAGTAACTATGTGATGCCGAGCACTCATGAGACAGAGGTGTCAGCTGCCATGATTACCCTCATTTGGTGTGTGATGGAGGGCAAGGACCTATACCTTCCCAAATTTATCCGGTATTATATGGCCAGAGTCCATGTCAGAGGCACTCTGCCTTTCCCATATTTGATCACTCAGCTAGGCCGCCGCGCTGAGGTACCCTGGGAGCTTGCGGATGAGAAGCCAACCACCGCAGACTGCAAGAAGATTATACCTCACAGCAGGAAGTTCCAGGCTTTGGGCTACGGACCTCCATTTCTCATTGCCTCTGCTGAGGCAGCCACATCTTCTGCTGCCCCTTCAGCACCTACTGCCCCAGCCACCACCACTACACCCTCACCTGCTCCCGAGCCCATTTATCACCTCGTGCACCGACTCTTCGCGCGCTTGGATCGTATGAAGCGTCGCAGCAAGCGACGCTATGAGCACTTAAAGTTGATGATCAGATCAGACAGTGACATCCCCTCCGAGCCTGACACACCATCGGAGCCATCTGATGTGGAGGCAGATGATCATGAGGAGGAGGCACGTGCAGCGGCTGAGCAGGCAAGACCTGAGCAGGCTGCGCCACATCATGAGGAGCCCCATCAGATATAGCCAGCAGACCCAGAGGTCCCTCTACAGACTGAGCCTCCGCTTCAGCAGGCAGATCCTCCGACACTCATACAGACTGCAGACCCTCAGGCCACCACAAAGACACCAGCAGTACATCCTTCCGGAGATGCCACTTCTTCACACCCAGCTTGATTGAGCATCAAGGACGATGCTATTATTTAAGTGTGGGGAGGTCGCCATCTCCGACGAACTTTATTTTTGGTGAACCACTTTCAGACTCTTTTTATCCTATTTTGTTTATTTTCTGTATTTTATTTTATTTTATCTTATTTATCTTTTAGTACTTCCGCATTTTCTTTTTACTGTATTTCTGTCTACTTTATTATATTTTACACTTTGGTTTGTATATATCTTAGATATTTAGTTTAGTTTGCACTTTTAGCTTATTAAGTTGTGATATAGAAAATATGGATTAATCAGTTTAGTTTACCCTTTTAGCATACGATAACTTGGTTTAATTGAAACTAAAAAGAGTAAACTAGAAAACTTTAGCTTTTCAGAATCACAACAATCCACACACTTTATATATATATATAGCAATAAATGTGAGATAATTGACAACTTTTTTCAAGGAAAATACCTATTTTTATAAGAGCCATTCTAAGATTCACATTGAGTTGAATGGAAACTCTCAATTTCTACTTGCATGACATACATAACTGATATATGGTTTTTGAGCCAAAGAACACACAACCCGTGAGTTTTTGAGCTTAATTGTATCGTTACATTTAACCATAAATTTCATTCCTGTGTGTTTCGCACTTCTTTTCTATGCTTGCAATCTTTACATTGTTTCAGTCTATATGTCCAATATAGAATGTATTTATATACTTGCATGTGATTGAGGCCATTATTTATTTTTTTTCTCACTAATCCCAAATAAGCCTACCCTTTTATGTCACCCTTGTTAGCCCCCTTGAGCCTTTTTAATTCCCTTCTGTTCTATAACCACATCACTAACCTTAAGCAGAAAAATAAATTAAAAATCTTAAATTGAATCTTTGGTTAGCTTAAGATAGAGATTTTGTATCCACTAAGTGTGGGGAAACATGGGAACATGGGTTGACAGGAAAGGATTAAATTAATTAAATAATCAGAAAATTGGGAGCATGCTCATGTGAAACCAAAATTAAATTAAAATACCATGTGCATTGAAATAAATTCTGTTTATGTTTCTGATAAAAAATTTTTAAATAAATAAATAAGGGGACAAAAAAATTACCCCATTATTAAGTTTAATAGAAAAATCAATTCACATGGGATAAAAATAAAAAATAGACTTGGTACATGGGTATGTGACACAAAAGTGGGAAAATTGAGAAGCTAGGCAAAATTTTAATTTTTTTTTTACAGAATGTATATGTTATGTGAGATCTTAGACTAATCAAAGACTCAATTTATAGCTCACTTAGCCTTATATATATCCTCACCCTTACCTTGGCCCCATTACAACCTTGAAAAAGACCTCATGATGTTTGTATGTATACATTATATATTTGTTGATTGGTTAGATAAAGAACAAAGTTTTAAAAAGCATGACTAGAAAAGAATAGAGTGATTAACCCCAAACACTGAGTGATCATAGAGTAAACACAAATCCAGTGAGGGTTCAATAACTCAATTCCATATATCCATGTTTAATTATTAATTGTCTTGCAAGTTTGTAAATTCTTTTAACTTAACTCAATAGTGAATGTGTTTTAATATAATTTGGCCTTGGTTGTACATATATGACTCCTTGAAAATATGAATCAATTTAACCACATGTAAGCTTTATATATAAAAGTGGATAGTAATTAGAAATTGTATGATTCATTTAGGTAGCTTCCATTTAGAATAGATTGCATTGCATAAGATTCCACCATTCTACCTTCATTCTTTTCTCTTGGATTTAGCATGAGGACATGCTAATGTTTAAGAATGGGGAGGTTGATAAAACCCTATATTATGATTCATCTTGTGCTCAATTAAGTGTTTTTATCAATTCTTCACCCACTTATTCATATGAATTGTATGGTTTTATAATTCCTTCCTTATTTTATGATATATGTGAAAATATTTTTCCTATGCTTTAAAAATATTAAATTTAATTATCCTTTGTTACCATTCGATGCCGTGATCTGTGTGTAAGTAATTTCAGGCTTTATGGGGGCAGGAATGGCTTAGAGGACAGAAAGAAAACATACAAAAATGGAAGAAAAGCACAAAAATGGAGTTTTGAAGAAAAGGCAGCGATGTGCACGCATGGACAACGCGGACGCGTGCCTAGCACAAAACGCAAGCGACGCGCACGCGTGGATGACACGGACGCACACCTAGCAAAAAACGCAAGCGACGCGCACACGTGGACGACGCGGATGCGTGCTTGGCGCAGAACAAAAACGACGCGGACGCATGACTGACGCATACGCGTGTCAAGAAAAAACTCCAAATGACACGAACGCGTGACCCACGCGCACGCGTGACGGACGCCACGTGCAGTAAATTGCAGAAGTCGCCCCCAGCGATTTCTGGACCCTTTTTCGGCCCAAATCCAAGCCCAGAAATACAGAATATAAGCCAGAGAATGGGGGAATCAAGAAGGAGGATGGACACAACCTTGAGAATACACAATTTTAGGTTTTAGATGTAGTTTTAGAGAGAGAGAGAGAGGGAGGTTCTCTCCTCTCTCTTAGGCTTTAGAATTAGAATTTCTTTTACTTTATGGTTATTACTCCATTCCAAGTTCAATATTCCTTTAATTTATGTTTCTCTTTTACTTTTAGATACTCTAATACTTTTACTTGTTAATTTCTTATGTTGCCAAATTGGCTTATGAATCTTTCCATGTTAGATTTGAATATTCTATTTAATATAAATTGAGGTATTTCAGATTTATAATTGTTTTATTCAGTTATTGATACTTTCAATTTAATTTAGATTTTTTTCCTTTTGCTTTGGTTAAGTAATTGGGAACACTTGAGTTATCAGACTCAGTAGTTGATTGAAAATTGGGAATTACTGATTGATTTGGATCGCTCTAAAGCTAGTCTTTCCACAATAGTTCACTAGGACTTGGGGATCAAATTGATTGGTCCACTTGACTTTCCTTTAATTAGTAAGGGTTAACTAAGTGGGAGCAATAACAATTCTCATCACACCTTATAAGGATAACTAGGATGGGATTTCCAGTTCTTATACCTTGCAAGAGATTTTTATAATTATTAATTTATTTTTCTTGCCATTTAAATTACTTGTTCCTTAGTTCAAAAACCCAAAAATATACAATTTCCATAACCAATAATAAATCATACTTCTCTGCAATTCCTTGAGAAGATGACCCGATGTTTCAATACTTCGGTTATAAATTTTTGGGTTTTGTTACTTGTGACAACCAAGTTTTTGTATGAACAGATTATTAGTTGGTTTAGAAACTATACCTGCAACGAGAATTTATTGTGAATTCTAAACCATCAATCTTCAAGTCTCATCAGTCATGTTGCATCATTCACATCCTTGCTGTCCAACTCAAGCATAGTTGCTCAAACAGCACAGGAAACTAAGTATGTTTATTCGTCGTACAATAGAGAATAACGAGGAAGCCGGTATCAGACCAAGCAAAACTTACCAATCATTCGTTGCGGCAGCCGGGGGTCATCGCGAGTTAAATTTTATCGAAAAAGACGTGAGGAATTACATCATGAGAGAAATGCGGAATGTTTTGTAACAAGAAGATGCAAAAGAATTCGAAAAATACTTATTAAGAATGAAAGAGAAGAATTAGTATTTCTTTTTCGAGCTCGAACTCGAGGACGATCAGTCGATTAAGCTTGCTTTTTGGGCCGATGCAAGGAGCAGAGCTGCCTTTGAGTATTTCGGAGATGTTATTTCATTCGACACCACCTACAATACAAACAGGTAACATGTTGTTCTAGTTTATGATGTTGAATTAATGTTGTTTTATGAATCTGCTGTAGAGGTGTATATTGGAGGTTTTTGGGTGTATAGGATCATTATTTGGGTGTATTTTGTTGATTTTAATTCTATTTTGTCATAATCTATTTCAGGTATAATCTGGTTTGTGGTTCTTTTATCGGGATGAATCACCACGGTCAGTCAATACTTCTTGGATGCGCTTTGATGAAAAATGAAGATATTAAATCATTCAAATGGTTATTTCAATGTTGGCTTCGTTGTATGGGAGGAAATGATCCGAAAGGGATACTCACCAATCAATGCGCGTCAATGAAAAGGGCTATAGAGGTTTGTATGCATACAACAATTTACCGTTGGTGTATTTGGCACATCACGGAGAAGATTCCAAGCAAATTAAACGGCTACAAGTGACACGCAGAAATCAAACAAGAAATGAGCCAAGTTGTTTGGAACTCTCATAGCAAAGACTCATTTGATAGGAATTGGAATGATTTTTTGCTGAAGTATGGTCTTGTGCACAACAAGTGGCTTTCAGGTAATGATGTTTAAAATCTGCAGCAGAGGTGTAAATTGCATATTTTTGGGTGTAATATAGTCTGATTTGGGTGTATTATGCAGATCTTTACGAAGACCATCATATATGGGTTCTAATTTATCTGGATCACCAATTCTAAGCCGGAATGAGAAGCACACAAAGGAGTGAGAGCATGCATTCATTTTTTAATAAGTTAATTACCTGGAACAGCTCACTTATCCAATTTGTCAAACAGAAAGAGAATCTGATGTTACAAATTTTCACACCATCATACAGTGTACAACAAAATCCTCCATAGAAGCTCAGTTTCAACATGTGTACACTCACCAAAAGTTTAGGGAAGTCCAAGCACAATTCAGAGGGAAGGCGAATTGCATCACAAGATTAACGAACTCCGCTCTAGGCTATTCAGTATACGAAGTTGGAGAACAAGTTTCCAGCTCAATATTCAACAAGTTTGTGGTTACTTACGACTCAGTAGCAACCCAAGTGAAATGCCAGTATTTATTATTCGAGTCAAGAGGGATATTGCTCCGTCACGCCCTAAGCGTGTTAAGCTTTGAACGAGTAACCCAAGTATCACCGAGATATATATTAGAACGATGGATCAAGAAGGTAAAGAGGCGACACACACACATCAAGAGAAGCCACGACGAGCCACTGTTGGAGTGATGAGCGGATAATTTATACGCTTTTTGGCATTGTTTTTAGGTAGTTTTTAGTATGTTTTAGTTAGTTTTTATTATATTTTTATTAGTTTTTAAATAAAAATCACATTTCTGGACTTTACTATGATTTTGTGTATTTTTCTATGATTTCAGGTATTTTCTGGCAGAAATTGAGGGACCTGAGCAAAAATCTGATTCAGAGGCTGAAAAAGGACTGCAGATGCTGTTGGATTCTGACCTCCCTGCACTTAAAGTGGATTTTCGGGAGCTAAAGAAGCTCAATTGGCACGCTCTCAATTGCGTTGAAAAGTCGACATCCTGAGCTTTCCGGCAATATATAATAGTCCATACTTTTCCTGAGATTTGATGGCCCAAACTGGCGTTCTAAGTCAGCATAAAAATTCTGGCGTCAAAACGCCAGAACTGGCATAAAAGCTGGAGTTAAACGCCCAAACTGACACCCAAGCTGGCGTTTAACTCCAAGAAATGTCTCTACATGTGAAAGCTTCAATGCTCAGCCCAAGCACACACCAAGTGGACCCGGAAGTAGATTTCTGCATCATTTACTTATTTCTGTAAACCCTAGGCTACTAGTTCTCTATAAATAGGACCTTTTGCTATTGTATTTTCATCTTTTAATAATGCTTTGATGATTGAACCCTCTTTGGGAGGATGGCCATTAGGCCATGCCTAAACCTTCTTTTATTTATGTATTTTCAACGGTAGAGTTTCTACACACCATAGATTAAGGTGTGGAGCTCTGCTGTTCTTCATGAATTAATGCAAAGTACTATTGTTTTTCTATTGAACTCAAGCTTATTTCTTCTCGAAGATATTCATTCGCACACAAGAACCTGATGAATGTGATGATTATGTGACACTCATCACTATTCTCACCTATAAACGCGTGCCTGACAACCACTTCCGTTCTACATGCAAACAAGCTTGAGTGTGTATCTCTTGGGTTTCTAATCTAAGATTAAAACCTTCGTGGTATAAGCTAGAATTATTGGCGGCCATTCCTGAGATCCGGAAAGTCTAAACCTTGTCTGTGGTATTCTGAGTAGGATCTGGGAAGGGATGACTATGACGAGCTTCAAACTCGCGAGTGTTGGGCGTAGTGACAGACGCAAAAGGATCAATGGATCCTATTCCAACATGATCGAGAACCAACAGCTGATTAGCCGTGCGGTGACAGCGCATTTGGACCATTTTCACTGAGAGGACAGAAGGTAGCCATTGACAACGGTGAAACCCAACATACAGTTTGCCATGGAAAGGAGTATGAATGATTGGATGAAGACAATAGGAAAGCAGAAGTTCAGGAGGAACAAAGTATCTTCATATGCTTATCTGAAATTCTCACCAATGAATTACATAAGTATCTCTATCTTATTTTATATTTTATTCATCTTTTAATTATCAATTCTCCATTACCATTTGAATTTTCCTGACTGAGATTTACAAGATGACCATAGCTTGCTTCTAGCCAACAATCTCCGTGGGATCGACCTTACTCACGTAAGATTTATTACTTGGACGACCCAGTGCACTTGCTGGTTAGTTGTGCGGAGTTGTGACAAAGAGTTGAGATTACAATTGTGCGTACCAAGTTGTTGGCGCCATTGATGATCACAATTTCGTGCACCAAGTTTTTGGCGCCGCTGCCGGGGATTGTTCGAGTTTGGACAACTGACGGTTCATCTTGTTGCTTAGATTAGGTAACTTTATTTTATTTTTATTCTTCAGAATTTTTAAGAATGAATTCTAGAGTTTCAGATGATGTTTTTATCATCACAAAAGCTGATTGATTATCATCAATTTGGCTGTTGTATGTAATGTCCTGCTGAAGCTTGGCTAGCCATGTCTAATCTTTTTAAACTGAAGCTTTAGACTAACATTGCATGATTCCTGGAATTCTTATTAAGAATTTTGAAATCTTTATTTTCTTTTCCAAATAATTTTCAAAAAATTACAAAAATTTTTTATAAAATCATAAAACCAAAAATAATTTATGTTTCTTGTTTGAGTCTAGTGTCAAATTTTAAGTTTAGTGTCAATTGCATAGTCTTTATTTTTTCTTAAAATTTTCGAAAACTCATGCATATTGTTCTTTATTGATCTTCAAGTTATTCTTGATGATTTTCTCTGTTCTGATCTTTGAATTCTCTTATTTGGTGTCTTTTCCTATTTTTCATATGCATTTTGAATTATTAGTGTCTATAGAATGAAAATTTTTAAGTTTGGTGTCCTGCATACATTGTTTATTTGATCTTAGTTTTCCATGATTAGTTGCATTTTGATTGTTTCTCATCATTAAAAATTCAAAAAAAATTCAAAATTATGTCTTTTCAAGTTAATAATACAGAAAATTGAAGATTCAGAACATACAGCAGAGGAATTACAGAGAAAAAGCTGGACGTTCAAAATGCCCAGTGAGGAAGGAAAACTGGTGTTTAAACGCCAGTCAGGGTACCTGGCTGGGCGTTAAATGCCCAAAAAGGTAGTATTTTGGGTATTAAATGCCAGAATGGATAACATTCTGCGTGTTTAATGCCAAGAGGGCACAGGAGGGAAGATTTTGTTTTCAATTCAAATCTTTTTCAAATTTTCATAATTTTTCAAAATCAAATCTTTTTCAGATCATATCTTTTCAATCATATCTTTTCAAAATCAAATCCTTTCCATTTTTTTTAGTATTTTCGAAAATCCTTGCTACAATTAATGATTTAATTCAAAATTTTCAAGTTGTTACTTGCCTATTAAGAAAGGATCAAATTTTAAATTCAAGAATCATGTCTTTTAATTTCTTGTTAGTCAAGTAATCAACTTTAATTTTAAAACTTTCTTTTAAATTGATTTTCAATCATATCTTCTCAATCACATCTTTTTCAAAATAATTTTCAATCATATCTTTTTTTATTTCTGATTTCAAAATCTTTTTCAAAATCACTTAACTACTTTCTCAATTTCAATTTTCGAAAATCATCAATCAATTTTTCTCAAAATTTCTTTTAATTATTTCAAAATCTTTCAAAATTTAATTTCGAAAATTCTTTTCCCCCTTCTCACCTCCTTCTATTTAAGGGACTAGCACTCTTCCTCAATGTGCAATTCGGACTCCCTCTCTCTATAAGTTCGAATTCTCTCCTTTCTACCTCCTCCTTCTATTCTTCTTTTTCTCTGACATCTCAAGGAATCTCTATACTACGACATAGAGGATTCTATACTTTCTTCTCCTCTCTTTCATATGAGCAGGAGCAAGGACAAAGGCATTCTTGTTGAAGCTGATCATGAACCTGAAAGGACCTTGAAGAGAAAGCTAAGAGAAGCTAAAGCATAACTCTCTGGAGAGGACCTAACAGAAATTTTTAAACAAGAAGAAGCCATGGCAGCCAAAAACAACAACAATGCCAACAATGCAAGGAAGGTGCTTGGTGACTTTACTGCACCTACTCCCGACTTCTATGGGAGAAGCATCTCTATCCCTGCCATTGGAGCAAACAACTTTGAGCTGAAGTCTCAATTAGTTTCTCTAATGCAACAGAATTACAAGTTTCATGGACTTCCATTGGAAGATCCTCATCAGTTTTTAGCTGAATTCTTACAAATCTGTGATACTGTCAAGACCAATGGGGTTGACCTTGAGGTCTACAGACTTATGCTCTTCCCTTTTGCTGTAAGAGACAGAGCTAAGATATGGTTGGATTCACAACCTAAGGAAAGCCTGAACTCTTGGGAAAAGCTGGTCAGTGCTTTTCTGGCCAAATTCTTTCCACCTCAAAAATTGAGTAAGCTAAGAGTGGAGGTCCAGACCTTCAGACAGAAGGAAGGTGAATCCCTCTATGAAGCTTAGGAAAGATACAAGCAATTGATCAGAAGGTGTCCTTCTGACATGCTTTCTGAATGGAGCATCATAGGTATCTTCTATGATGGTCTGTCTGAACTGTCCAAGATGTCATTGAATAGCTCTGTTGGAGGATCTCTTCATCTGAAGAAGACGCCTGCAAAAGCTCAGAAACTCATTGAGATGGTTGCAAATAACCAATTCATGTACACTTCTGAAAGGAACCCTGTGAATAATGGGACAAATCAGAAGAAAGGAGTTTTTGAGATTGATACTTTGAATGCCATATTGGCTCAGAAAAAAATATTGACTCAGCAAGTCAATATGATTTCTCAGAGTCTGTCTGGCATGCAAGCAGCAACAGGCAGTACCAAAGAAGCTTATGATCCTAAGAACCCAGCAATGGAAGAGGTGAATTACATGGGAGAACCCTATAGAAACACCTATAATCCTTCATGGAGAAATCATCTAAATCTCTCATGGAAGGACCAACAGAGGCCTCAACAAGGCTTCAACAACAGTAATGGTGGAAGAAATAGGTTTAGCAATAGCAAGCCTTTTCCATCATCTTCTCAGCAACAGATAGAGAATTCTAAGCAGAGCCACTCTGACTTAGCAACTGTAGTCTCTGATCTATCTAAGACCACTCAAAGTTTCATGATTGAAACAAGGTCCTCTATTAGAAATTTGGAGGCACAAGTGGGTCAGCTGAGTAAGAAAATTACTGAACTCCCTCCTAGTACTCTCCCAAGCAATACAGAAGAAAACCCAAAGAGAGAATGCAAGGCCATAAACATGTCCCACATGGCCAAATGCATAGAGAAGGGAAAGGCAGTGATTTCCACTGAGGAAGACCTCAATGGACGTCCACTGGCCTCCAAGGAGTTCCCTAATGAGGAACCATGGGAATCTGAGGCTCATACAGAGACCATAGAGATTCCATTAAACTTGCTTCTGCCATTCATGAGCTCTGATGAGTATTCTTCCTCTGAAGAGGATAAAGATGTTACTGAAGAGCAAGTTGCCAAGTACCTTGGAGCAATCATGAAGCTAAATTCCAAGTTATTTGGTAATGAGACTTGGGAGGATGAACCCCCTTGCTCACCAAAGAACTGGATGACTTGACTAGGCAGAGATTACCTCAGAAGAGACAGGATCCTGGAAAATTCTCAATACCTTGTACCATAGGTACCATGACCTTTGAGAAGGCTCTGTGTGACCTGGGGTCAAGTATAAACCTCATGCCTCTCTCTGTAACGGAGAAGCTAGGGATCCTTGAGGTACAAGCTGTAAGAATCTCACTGGAGATGGCAGACAATTCAAGGAAACAAGCTTATGGACTTGTAGAGGATGTCTTGGTAAAGGTTGAAGGCCACTACATCCCTACTGATTTCATAATCCTATACACTGGGAAGTGTATGGATGAATCCATCATCCTTGGCAGACCCTTCCTAGCCACAGTAAAAGCTGTGATTGATGTTGACAGAGGAGAATTGGTCCTTCAAGTGAATGAGGACTCCCTTGTGTTTAAAGCTCAAGGATCTCCCTCTGTAGTCATGAAGAAGAAGCATGAAAAGCTTCTCTCAATGCAAAGTCAAATAGAGCCCCCACATTCAAACTCTAAGTTTGGTGTTGGGAGGCCATCATCATGCTCTGAGTATCTGTGAGGCTCCATGAGAGCCCACTGTCAAGCTATTGACATTAAAGAAGCGCTTGTTGGGAGGCAACCCAATTTTATTTAATCATATCTATTTATTTTTCATTGTTATTTTATCTTTTCTGTAGGTTGATGATCATGTGAAGCCACAAAAACAACTGAAAAAGTAAAAACAGAATGAAAAACAGTATTAAAAATAACACACCCTGGAGGAGAAGCTTACTGGCGTTTAAACGCCAGTAAGGGTAGTAGAATGGGCGTTAAATGCCCAATCTGGCACCATTCTGGGTGTTTAACGCCAGCAATGGGAACCAGACTAGCGTTTAACGCCAGAAATAGGCACAGAGCTGGCGTTTAACGCCAGAAAGGGGAGAAAAGCTGGCGTTTAACACCAGAAATAGGCAGCAACCTGGTGTTTAACGCCAAGATTGGCAAGCAAGGGGCATTTACATGCCAACATGGTGTAAGGATGGGAAATCCTTGACACCTCAGAATCTGTGGACCCCACAGGATCCCCACCTACCTCATCTCTCTCTCTCTTCTTCACACCTTCCCATTGCACCCTTCCCCAAATACCCTTCACCGATCACCTCAATACCTCTTCCCCAAAAACCCTTCACCTATTAAATCCTACCCTCTTCTCCATAATTTCTTCACCAATCCACATCCATCCATCATAAAACCCCACCTACCTCACCATTCAAATTCAAACCACTTTCCCTCCCAAACCCACCCATACATGGCCGAACCCTACCCCTCTCTCTACTCCTATATAAACCCATATTCACTCATTCATTTTCACACATCATACACACTACTTCTCCCCCTTGGCCGAACCACAAAACCCCCTCCATCTCCTCTATTTTCTTTTTCTACTCTTTTCTTTCTTCTTTTGCTCGAAGACGAGCAAACCTTCTAAGTTTCGTGTGATAAAAGCGTTGCTTTTTGTTTTTCCATAACCATTTATGGCACCTAAGGCCGGAGAAACCTCTAGAAAGAGGAAAGGGAAGGCAAAAGCTTCTGCCTCCGGGTCATGGGAAATGGAGAGATTCATCTCAAAGATCCATCAAGACCACTTCTATGAAGTTGTGGCCAAGAAGAAGGTGATCCCCAAGGTCCTTTTCAAACTCAAAAAGGATGAATATCCGGAGATCCGACATGAGATTTGAAGAAGAGGTTGGAAAGTTCTCACCAACCCCATTCAACAAGTCAGAATCTTAATGGTTCAAGAATTTTATGCCAATGCATGGATCACCAAGAACCATGATCAAAGTGTGAACCCATACCCAAAGAATTGGCTTACAATGGTCCGGGGAAATGCTTAGATTTTAGTCCGGAAAATGTAAGGTTGGCATTCAACTTGCCCATGATGTAAGGAGATGCACGCCCCTACACTAGAAGGGTCAACTTTGATCAAAGGTTGGACCAAGTCCTTATAGACATTTGTGAAGAGGGTGCTCAATAGAAGAGAGATTCAAGAGGGAAGCCGGTTCAACTAAGAAGGCATGACCTCAAGCCCGTGGCTAGGGGATGGTTGGAGTTCATCCAACGCTCAATCATTCCTACTAGCAACCGGTCTGAAGTTACTATAGACCGGGCTATTGAATAGAGGAAGACATCCTCATTGATGAGGACAAGCCCATCACTAAGAAAAGGATGGAGCAAACAAGAGAGCCCACTCATGGACAAGAGCATGAGGAAATTCCTCATCATGAAATCCTTGAGATGCCTCAAGGGATGCATTTTTCTCCACAAAACTATTGGGAGCAAATCAACACATCCCTAGGAGAATTAAGTTCCAACATGGGACAACTAAGGGTGGAGCACCAAGAGCATTCCATCCTCCTCCATGAAATTAGAGAAGACCAAAGAGTTATGAGGAAGGAGAAACAAAGGCAAGGAAGAGACATTGAGGAGCTCAAGGACTCCATAAGATCTTCAAGAGGAAAAACAAGCCGCCATCACTAAGGTGGACCCGTTCTTTAATTTCCTTGTTCTTATTTTTCTGTTTTTCGAAAATTATGCTTTATGTTTTATTTATGTTTGTGTCTTATTACATGATCACTAGTGTCTAAGTGTCTATGCCTTAAAGCCATGAATTTCCTATGAACCCATCACCTTTCTTAAATAAAAAATGTTTTTAATTGCAAAAATAAAAAGAAGTACATGAATTTTGAATTTTAAAACAGATTAATTATTTTGATGTGGTGGCAATACTTTTTGTTTCTCTGAATAAATGCTTGAATTTGTTGTTCATGAATGTTAAAATTGTTGGCTCTTGAAAGAATAATGAAAAATGAGAAATGCTATTGATAATCTAAAAAATCATAAAATTGATTCTTGAAGTAAGAAAAAGCAGTGAAAAGCTTGCAGAAAAAAATATATGCGAAAAAAAAAGAGGCAAAAAATAAAGAAAAAAAAAAGAAAAAAGAGAAAGAAAAAACAAGTAGAAAAAGCCAATAGCCCTTTAAACTAAAAGGCAAGGGTAAAATAAAAAGGATCCAAGGCTTTGAGTATCAGTGGATAGAAGAGCCCACATGAAAAAAATCCTGGCCTAAGCGGCTAAACCAAGCTGTCCCTAACCATGCGCTTGTGGCGTGAAGGTGTCAAGTGAAAAGCTTGAGACTGAACGGTTAAAGTCATGGTCCAAAACCATAAGAGTGTGCTTAAGAGCTCTAGGCACCTCTAATTAGGGACTCTAGCAAAGCTGAGTCACAATCTGAAAAGGTTCACCCAGTTATGTGTCTGTGGCATTTATGTATCCGGTGGTAATACTGGAAAACAAAATGCTTAGGGTCACGGCCAAGACTCATAAAGTAACTGTGTTCAAGAATCAACATACTGAACTAGGAGAATCAATAACATTATCTAAATTCTGAGTTCCTATAGATGCCAATCATTCTAAACTTCAAAGGATAAAGTGAGATGCCAAAACTGTTCAGAAGCAAAAAACTAATAGCCCCGCTCATCTAATTAAGACTGATCTTCATAGATGTTTTTGGAATTCATTGTATATTCTCTTCTTTTTATCCTATTTTATTTTCAGTTGCTTGGGGACAAGCAACAATTTAAGTTTGGTGTTGTGATGAGCGGATAATTTATACGCTTTTTGGCATTGTTTTTAGGTAGTTTTTAGTATGTTTTAGTTAGTTTTTATTATATTTTTATTAATTTTTAAATAAAAATCACATTTCTAGATTTTACTATGAGTTTGTGTGTTTTTCTGTGATTTCAAGTATTTTCTGGCTAAAATTGAGGGACCTGAGCAAAAATCTGATTCAGAGGCTGAAAAACGACTGCAGATGCTGTTGGATTCTGACCTTCCTGCACTCAAAGTGGATTTTCTGGAGCTACAAAATCTCAATTAGCACTGTCTCAATTGCGTTGTAAATTAGACATCCTGGGCTTTCCAGCAATATATAACAGTCCATACTTTGCCTGAGATTTGATGGCCCAAACCGGCGTTCTAAGTCAGTATAAAAATTCTGGCGTCAAAATGCCAGAACTGGCACCTAAGCTGGCCTTTAACTCCAAGAAAAGTCTCTACATGTGAAAGCTTCAATGCTCAGCCCAATCCCACACCAAGTGGGCCCGGAAGTGGATTTCTGCATCATTTACTTATTTCTGTAAACCCTAGGCTACTAGTTCTCTATAAATAGGACCTTTTGCTATTGTATTTTTATCTTTTAATCATGCTTTGATGATTGAACCCTCTTTGGGAGGCTGGCCATTCGGCCATGCCTAGACCTTCTTTTATTTATGTATTTTCAACGGTGGAGTTTCTACACACCATAGATTAAGGTGTGGAGCTCTGTTGTTCTTCATGAATAAATGCAAAGTACTATTGTTTTTCTATTCAACTCAAGCCTATTTCTTCTCTAAGATATTCATTCGCACACAAGAACCTGATGAATGTGATGATTATGTGACACTCATCACTATTCTCACCTATGAACGCGTTCCTGACAACCACTTCCGTTCTACATGCAAACAAGCTTGAATGTGTATCTCTTGGGTTTCTAATCTAAGATTAAAACCTTCGTGGTATAGGCTAGAATTATTGGCGACCATTCTTGAGATCCGGAAAGTCTAAACCTTGTCTGTGGTATTCTGAGTAGGATCTGGGAAGGGATGACTATGACGAGCTTCAAACTCGCGAGTGTTGGGCGTAGTGACAGACGCAAAAGGATCAATGGATCCTATTCCAACATGATCGAGAACCAATAGCTGATTAGCCGTGCAGTGATAGCGCATTTGGTTTTCACTGAGAGGACGGGAGGTAGCCATTGACAACGGTGAAACCCAACATACAGCTTGCCATGGAAAGGAGTATGAATGATTGGATGAAGACAATAGGAAAGCAGAAGTTCAGAAGGAACAAAGCATCTTCATACGCTTATCTAAAATTCTCACCAATGAATTACATAAGTATCTCTATCTTGTTTTATATTTTATTCATCTTTGAATTATCAATTTTCCATAACCATTTGAATCCGCCTGACTGAGATTTACAAGATGACCATAGCTTGCTTCAAGCCGACAATCTCCGTGGAATCGACCCTTACTCACGTAAGGTTTATTACTTGGACAACCCAGTGCACTTGCTGATTAGTTGTGCGGAGTTGTGACAAAGAGTTGAGATTACAATTGTACGTACCAAGTTGTTGGCGCCATTGATGATCACAATTTCGTGCACCATGGAGCCAAGAAGTAAGAGGTTTGACGAATTAGTGTTTCATTCACAAAATATATGCGAATTTACATCAGAATCTGAGGAGCTGACTGCCATTCTGTACCGTGCCTATGATAACGTCATGGTTGAGATGGAAGAATTGAAAGCCAAAAGAAAGGGGACATGTTCGTTATCTCACGAAGATGCTAACTTGGAATCCATTAACGAGCTTCAAAGCCCTCCAAGGGTTCGAGCAAGAGGACATCCAAAAAATAGGCTAGGTTCAAAGTTGGAAAAACAGATTGCAAATGCCTCAAAGAAGAAGAAAACGAAAGCTCTAAACGAGGTAAAAGTCATGTTCTTTAAATAGGTGGTGATTGAGTTTAATTTTGTTTTTAATATTTTTGCTAATATGTGAGTTTATTATTTTCAGTTAAACATTTTTTATGCTGCATCAGTGGTGCAACCAAATTTCAGCCAATATCACGGACATGTTATCAATTATTAGTTCAGGGAACCAGCAGTAGGGGATAGCTTTTTGGGTGTATAGTAACTGGTTAGGGGTGTAATGCTCAGTTTTTTTGGTGTATTTCTGAATTTACTTGTGTTTGATATTTTACATTTATATTTTTCAGATTCTGCTGTTTAATGTTAGAAATTATCATTCTATTTAAGTTTTTATAGTTTAAGGGTTAGGATTTAGGGTTAGGGTTTAGGGTTTTAGGGTTTAGGATTTAGGCTTTTTGGTTTAGGGTTTAGGGTTTAGGTTTTAGGGTTTTAGTGTTTAGGGTTTTAGGTTTTAGGGTTTCGGGTTTAGTGTTTTAAGGTTTAGGGTTTAGAATTTAGAGTTTTAGGGTTTAGGTTCTAGGGTTTGGGGTTTATGGTTTAGGGTTTGGGGTTTTAGGATTTTAGGGTTTAGGGTTTAGGGTTTTAGGGTTTATGGTTTTAGGGTTTAGGGATCCAACATCAGGGGATAGAATTTTGGGTGTATAGCAAAATTATTTGGGTGTAAAATTCAATTTTTTAGGTGTAAAAATTAATTTGTTAATATTTTTTGAGATGCTGCTGTTTATGTTAGAAATTTGTATTTTTGGGTTTAGGTTTTAGGCTTTAGGGTTTAGGATTTTCGGGTTTTGGATTTACAGTTTAGGGTTTAGTGTTTAGGGTTTTCGGGTTTAGGGTTTAGGGTTTTAGGGTTTAAGGTTTTAGGGTTTAGGATTTTAGGGTTCCAGCATCAGGGGATAGAATTTTGGGTGTATATTGAAATTATTTGGGTGTAAAATTCAACTTTTTGGGTGTATAGTAGGTTTGGGGGTTATTTTCTTCATTTTTTAGAACCTGTAATATAGAGCTTTTGAATGCAGCAGAGACAATTTAATTATGGAAAATTTTTTTATAATAAAACTGGATTATATTCACAAAATTTTACAACAAGTGTTCAAACTATTCCAACAATACATAACACTTAGATTAATCACTGTCAATATCATAAGAATCTATCTGACAATATGGACTCAACAACAGTGAGGATGGCTTGGACAATCTTACTGCATCACTTCCTCTAATGGCTTCAGCTCTGTCTTAATTCATTTCATGGAATAGAATCCGGGAAGTAAATTCTACTCTAAAGTGGTCCACCTCCTCCTACAGTTTAAAAGAATGTTCTTTTTAATCAACTATGTTAATTTAGTAAAGTAATAGAGAGTTATATAGTTTTAAACACAATTACCTGAGTCCAATTGTCATACTCATATTTTTCCCTTTTAACATTTTCAGGCTGAATTATTTCAAGCCATTTTATTACATAAATAGCACAATCATAGCTGAAAAATAAAAAATAAATTAGCAAATTAATATAGGAAAGATTAATTTTCAGAGTGAAAGATTTATACCTCGTCTTTTGGCCTGAAATGTTAATGTATGGTGGTTCAATTTCATTATCCTTTTTCCTGAGAGGTGCCCCCAGCATATACCCTCATTCTTGAAATTACATATCCCTAAAAACAAAAAACAAAGCAAAATATAAGAATAAATTTAATAAAGGAATACACCCAAAGGAGCACAAACTTACACCTTATATTGAATACAAATACACCCAAATATTAAAATACAAAACACAGAAAAAACTTACTGATAAACTACTATTTTATAGTTTATCTTGTACTCAATTGAGTGGTTTTATCAAGTCTTTGCACACTTATTCATACAATTTGCATGATTTTACAATTCCTTTCCCATTTTGTTCTATGATTAAAAACTTGCTTCCTAAGCCTTTAAATTATATATTTTTGATCCCCCTTTTACCATTCGATGCCGTGATCTGTGTGTTAAGTGTTTTCAGGCTTTATAGGGCAGGAATGGCTTAGAGGATGGAAAGGAAGCTTGCAAAAATGGAAGGAGAACAAGAAATAAAGGAGATAACCAGCGAGAAGTGACGCGCACGCATGGCTCACGCGTGCGCGTGAATTGGAGTTTTGCATGGCGATGCCTGCACGTGCCTGACGCGTAAGCGTGACACGCGAAGATGATCAGCGACGCGTACGCGTGACTGACGTGTACGCGTGATATGCACTACCTGTAGAAATCGCAGAAAATGCTGGGGGCGATTTTGGGCCGAGTTTGGACCCAATTTTCGGCCCAGAAACACAGACTAGAGCCAGGGGACAAGTAGAGACTCAACACACATTCTCATTCGCATAGTTTTTAGTTTTTAGTTTTGAATCTTAGAGAGAATTCTACTACTTCCTCTAGGTTTTCTTCACATTCATAGATTTTCTAGTTTTATGCTTTTGCTTTGGATATTGAGAAGAGTTACTACCTCCGTTGAAGTTTTCATCATTCTAGTTTGTTTTCTTATTCCTTTACTCTTTTATTGCCCATTAATCCTGTTCAGGTACGTATGTTGCATTTTGGGAATTATTAATGCAAAAAACTATTTTTATTTTTAATTAATTTTCAGTTATTATTTTATTTAGTTTATCATGTCTTCTTCTTATTCCCTTTATATGCCTGTGAACGTTATATTCATGTCAATGGAGTAGACTCCCAACTTGACTTGAGAGTTGATTAAAAGAAAACCCTTGAGTTGGAATACGCAAGTGTTAATTTTGATTGGAAGTTATTGCTGGCTCTCTAGTCTCTGACTCTAATCCTTCCTTAAGAGAGGATTAGGACTTGGGATTCAGAGTTGGTTAGTTAGTTGCTTGACTTTCCTTTATTAAATAAAGGATGACTAAGTAGAACAACAACCTTTTACTATTACACTTGGGAAAATCCAACAGGGATAGAACTTCCGATTAATCTTCTCCCGGTCAAAGGCTTCTATTTTAATTATATAAATTTTCTCGTTAATTTTCATTGCTTTAATTAATTATTATTTTAATTTCCTGTTCTCCAACTCTAAAAATTCTCAGAAAATTCCTGACTAATAAAATAGCACTCTTTTGTCAACTCGTTGGGAGACGACCTGGGATTCCTACTCCCAGTATTTTTATTCTAAAATTGTGACAACTCTTTCTAAATTGATAAGCAGATTTTCATCGATTAGGAACTGTACTCGCAACGTTATTTCTATATTAATTTCTTAATTGGCTAATTTCCGCCACGTCAATTTTTGGTGCCGTTGCTGGGGATTTGCAATAGTGTGCTACCTTATTGGTTGGTGTAAATATTTTTAATTTTACATATTTGCATATTTTATTTTATTTATTTACCATGAGCTGTATGTTTCTTTCATTGAATGACGCGTTCGCTACCTGACTCAAGCTTAGCCGTGTTTGATCCTGAAATTGAAAGAACTATTTCACGTATTAGGCGAGCTCGGCGTCGGTTAGCCTCTGAGGGTGGTGAAGTGATTAATATCAATTCACCAATCTCATCTGAAGGCGAATCTGAAGCACCATTCGAGGAAGAAACAAGCTCCTCTTCTACTGATTCTGTTGATTTACGTGCAGGTAATATGGCGGACCCCAGAAGGATTACTCTCTAGGAGACAGGAGCTCCAGACTTTACACTGCAACCGTATCAAGTGCGTTGATGAGCGGATAATTTATACCCTTTTGGCATTATTTTTAGGTAGTTTTTAGTATGTCTTAGTTACTTTTTATTATATTTTTATTAGTTTTATACAAAAATCACATTTCTGGGCTTTACTATGAGTTTGCATGTTTTTCTGTAATTTTCGGTATTTTCTGGCTGAAATTGAGGGACCTGAGCAAAAATCTGATTCAGAGGCTGAAAAAAGGACTGCAGATGCTGTTGGATTCTAACCCTCTTGCACTCAAAATGGATTTTCTGGAGCTAAAGAAGCCCAATTGGCGCGCTCTCAATTGCGTTGGAAAGTAGACATCTTGGACTTTCCAGCAATACATAATAGTCCATACTTTGTCCGAGATTTGATGGCCCAAACTGGCGTTAAAAGCCAGCCAAAAACTTTCTGGCGTAAAACGCCATAACTGGCATACTTTTCGGTGTTAAACACCCATTTTGGCACCCAGGGTGGCGTTTAACTCCAATATGAGGCATATGCACGTGGAAGCTTGAAAGCTCAGTCCAAACACTCACCAAGTAGGTCCCAGAAGTGGAATTCTGCACTATCTACACCTAGTTACTCATTTTCTGTAACCCTAATTTACTAGTTTAGTATAAAAACTACTTTTAGAGATTCATTTAGCAACTCGTGACATTTTTTACATTCCATATTGTATCTTTGACAGCATAAGTCTCTAAACCCCATAGGTGGGGGTGAGGAGCTCTGCTGTGTTTCAATGGATTAATGTAATTACTACTGTTTTCTATTCAATCACGCTTGATTCTATTCTAAGATACTCACTCGTACTTCAATCTGGAGAAGATGATGATCTGTGACACTCATCATTATTCTCAATTCTATGAATGCGTGCCTGACAACCACTCCTATTCTATCTGAGCTCAACATAGTCATTGAGCGACAGCTTGAGTGCGTATCTCTTGGGTCTCTGATTCACGGACCGAGTCCGTGAGATCAGAACCTTCGTGATAAAGGCTAGAACCAATTGGCAGCATTCCTGGGATCCGGAAAGTCTAAACCTTATCTGTGGTATTCCGAGTAGGATCTGGGAAGGGATGACTGTGAAGAGCTTCAAACTCATGAATGTTGGGCGTAGTGACAGTGTGCAAAAGGATAGAGAGATCCTATTCCGACGCTAGTGAGAATCGACAGATGATTAGCCGTGCGATAGCTGTACCTGGTATTTTTCATCCGAGACGTGAAATCTGACAGTTGATTACCGTGCAGAGACCGTGCCTGGTATTTTTCATCCGAGAGGATCATACAGCTTGCCATTGAAGGAAGCCATGCGTGTTTGGAGAAGAAGGCAGTAGGAAAGCAGAGATTCAGACGACAGAGCATCTCCGGAACCTCAACATGTTCCTCATTACTGAATCACAAGTACCTCTAAATTCATGTTATTTACTTTTCATAACAAAATCATTTTTATCATTAATCTCCTGACTAAGATTTACAAGATAACCATAGCTTGCTTCAAGTCGGCAATCTCCGTGGGATCGACCCTTACTCACGTAAGGTATTACTTGTACGACCCAGTGCACTTGCTGGTTAGTTGTGCGAAGTTGCAAATGTGTGATTGCAATTTCGTGCACCAAGTTTTTGGCGCCGTTGCCAGGGATTGTTCGAGATTGGACAACTGACGGTTTATTTTGTTGCTTAGATTAGGAAAAATTTATCTTTTTGGTTTAGAGTCACTAAAATTGAGTCTTCTATTATTGTTTTTATTAAAATTTTAAAATCCTTGGTTTCTTTTTCTTAATTTTTTTTCGAAAACTTTTAATAAACTAATAATTGAGTTTTCTGTTTGAGTTTAGTTTCATGCTTTAAGTTTGGTGTCAATTGCATGTTTTAATTTCTCTTTAATTTTCAAAAATATATGCATTGTGTTCTTCATTGATCTTCAAGCTGTTCTTGTTTATTTTCCTTGTTTGATCTTTAGTTTTTCTTGTTTTGCGTCTTTCCTTATTTTTCTTGTGTATTTTCGAATTATTAGTGTCCAAAGTATAAAAATTTTTAAGTTTGGTGTCCTTTGTGTTTTTATTTTCTTAAAAATTTCCAAAATTTGTTCTTGGTGTTCATCTTGATCTTCAAAGTGTTCTTGGTATTCATCTTGACATTCAAAGTTTTCTTGTTTGTTTTCTTTGTTTTGATCTAAAAATTCTAAGTTTGGTGTCATTTTATTGTTTTTCTCTTTCCTCATTAAATTCAAAAAAATAACTTTTCTCTTTATTTTAATTGAATTTTTGAAATTTGCATTTAAAAATTCAAATTTTTATTTTAAAATTTTTTATCTTAGTTTTAAAGTTCAAAATTCAAATCTTTTTCAAAAATCATATCTTTTTCAAAATCATATCTTATCTTATTTCAAATTTCAATTAACTTCCAAAATTCAAAATTCAAAATTTAAAATTTAAATTTTAAAATTTTAAAAATCAAACCTTTTCAAAATTTAAATCTTTTTCAAATCTTTATCTTATATTGTTGACTTTTTCAAAATTCAAAATTCAAAATTCAAAATTCAAAATTCAAAATTCAAAATTCAAAATTCAAAATTCAAAATTCAAAATTCAAATTTTAAATTTCAAAATTCAATTTTCAAATTTAAAATTTAAAATTCAAAACTTTTTAATTTAAAAACGTATCTTCTCTTAAATTCCTTATCTTCCCTTACCTAAGTTATCTTATCTTTTCTAATCTCAAATCCTAAAATCAAATCTTTTTCAAATCTTTTCTCTTATTTATTTTCTTACAAGTATCTTTAATTTTAAGACATATCTTTTTCAAAACTCCCTAACAATTTTCTCTCTCTTCATTTTTCGAAAATCCTCACCCAAAAAGTTTCAAATCTTTTTAATTAATTAATTAATTTAGTTTTCTAATTTCGTTTATTTCTTTTTCTTTTTTTTATTTATTTTTGAAATTTGCATCATTTTATTTATTTACTTTATTTTTAATTTCGTTAAATTCAAAAAAAAGGGGAATAAAATTTTTATTCACAATCCACATCATCTCCCTTTCTCTATCATGGACCTAAGTGGAAATGAACAGTCCAGAAGGACTCTGGAGTCATATGCTAACCCCACCACTGCCTCATATGGGAGTAGTATCTGTATACCCCCATCAGAGCTAGCAGTTTTGAGCTAAACCCTCAGCTCATTATCATGGTGCAGCAAAATTACTAGTATTTCGGTCTTCCACAAGAAGAACCTACTGAGTTTCTGGCACAGTTCTTACAAATTGCTGACACAGTATGTGATAAGGAAGTAGATCAGGATGTCTACAGATTGTTACTATTTCCATTTGCTGTAAAAGATCAAGCTAAGAGGTGGTTGAATAACCAACCCACAGTAAGCATAAGAACATGGAAACAGTTATCAAACAAATTCCTGAATAAATATTTTCCTCCAAAAAGTATGACACAGCTAAGGCTGGACATCCAAGGCTTTAAACAAGAGGATAATGAATCTCTTTATAATGCCTGGGAGAGGTACAGAGAGATGCTAAGAAAATGCCCTTCTGAAATATTTTCAGAATGGGTGCAGTTAGACATCTTCTACTATGGGCTTATAGAAAAGGCCCAGATGTCTCTAAACCACTCAGCTGGTGGATCTATACATATGAGAAAGACAATTGAAGAGGCTCAAGAGCTCATTAATACAGTTGCCAGAAATCAGCACCTGTACTCAAGTGATGAGACCTCCATGAAAGAAGAGGCTAAGGCAGCATCCACTGAACTTAGTCCTCCAGAACAAATTGTTGAACTCAATCAGCAATTATTTTCTATAACAAAACAGTTAGCAGAATTTAAAGAGATGCTACAAGAAACCAAAGATGCTAACCAGAATATGAAAAAATAATTGAATCAGACAAGACAGCAGTTATCTAAATAGATAACAGAAGAATGTCAAGCTGTTCATTTAAGGAGTGGAAAGACATTGAATGTCTCAACTCAAAGCAGCAGGAAGCCAAGAAAGGAACATCTGACAGAGGATGACTAAACCACTGCCCAAAATCCCTCTGAGGACAATAAGAGCCCAGAGAGGAATGATTCTGGCGTTCAAACGCCAGAAAAGGGTCAGAAGTTGGCGTTAAACGCCCAATGGATGGCCAATTCTGGCGTTCAAACACCAATGGGGGATTAGACACCTGAAAGTGCTGATAACAACCCCCTTAGGCAGGCTTCTCCAACAACTTCTATAGGAAATAAACCTGCAGTAACTAAGGTTGAAGAATATAAGGCCAAGATGCCTTATCCTCAGAAACTCCGCCAAGCGGAACAGGATAAACAATTTGCCCGCTTTGCAGACTATCTCAGGACTCTTGAAATAAAGATTCTGTTTGCAGAGGCACTTGAGCAAATATCCTCTTATGCTAAGTTCATGAAAGAGATCTTAAGTCATAAGAAGGATTGGAGAGAAACTGAAAAAGTTTTCCTCACTGAAGAATGCAGTGCAGTCATTCTGAAAAGCTTACCAGAGAAGCTTAAAGATCCTGGAAGCTTTATGATACCATGCACATTAGAGGGTGCTTGTACCAAGACAGCTCTATGTGATCTTGGGGCAAGTACCAATCTAATACCTGCATCCACTATCAAAAAGCTTGGTTTGACTGATGAGGTTAAACCAACCCGGATATGCCTCCAACTTGCTTATGGCTCCATTAAGATTCCATCAGGCGTAATTGAAGACATGATTGTCAAGGTTAGGCCATTTGCCTTTCCCACTGACTTTGCAGTGCTAAAAATGGAGGAGCACAAGAGTACAATTCTCATTCTAGGAAGACCTTTCCTAGCAACTGGACGAACCCTCATTGACGTCCAAAAAGGGGAGATAACCCTGAGAGTCAATGAGGATGAGTTTAAGTTGAATGCTATCAAAGCTATGCAGCATCCAGACACATCAAGAGATTGCATGAGCACTGATATTATTGACTCCCTAGTGGAAGAGGTCAATATGACTGAGAGTCTCAAATCAGAGCTAGAGGACATTTTTAAAGATGTTCAGCCTGATCTGGAAGAATTAGAGAAAATAGAAGAACCTCTGAAAACTCCTCAGGAAGAGGAAAAGCCTCCTAAACCCGAGCTCAAGCTACTACCACCATCCCTGAAATATGCATTTCTGGGAGAAGATGACACTTTTCCGGTAATCATAAGCTCTGCTTTAGAACCACAGGAAGAGAAAGCACTAATTCAGGTGCTAAGGACACACAAGACAGCTCTTGGGTGGTCCATAAGTGATCTTAAGGGCATTAGCCCAGCCAGATGTATGCACAAGATCCTATTGGAGGATGATGCTAAACCAGTAGTTCAACTACAGAGGCGGCTAAATCCAGCCATGAAGGAGGTGGTGCAGAAAGAGGTCACTAAGTTACTAGAGGCTGGGATTATTTATCCTATTTCTGATAGTCCCTGGGTGAGCCCTGTCTACGTTGTCCCCAAGAAGGGAAGCATGACAGTGGTTCATAATGAAAAGAATGAACTGGTTCCTACAAGAACAGTTACAGGGTGGCGTATGTGTATTGACTACAGAAGACTCAATACAGCCACCAGAAAGGATCATTTTCTTTTACCATTCATAGACCAGATGCTAGAGAGACTAGCAGGTCATGAATACTGAGTTAAACCCCAACATGGTCTCTGAGATTGGCGTCGTGCACTAAAATCATCCCTGAGATTCTAATTGCACCAATTACATCTTTGAGATTGAAAAAAGTGCACTATATTAGTCCCTGACCTATTTTTCATTAACGACATGATGACATGGCATGATGATGTGGACTGTAAATGACACGTGTCACTTCATGATTTGGTCACGTGTAATGGTATGATGATGTAGTTACCAGTGACACGTGGCATGCTGACGTGGATGGTTATGCCACATGTCACAATGTTATTTGGCCACGTGTCCGTTTATGCCACGTGTCACAACAGTATTCGTCCACGTGTCATCCATTATGTCATTGTTGTATATACACCAAATTAGTCTCTCACTTTACATTAAGTGACTCATTTTAGTCCCTGAAATTGAATGTCGTGCACCAAACTAGTCCCTTCACCAATTTTTTCTCATTCTTTTTAAATTTAAAATTTTAATATCTTGGATACACTAATTTCAATTCTATTTTTTCATATATCGTTTAAATACAAGTGTTTTCATAAAAAATTTTAAGATTTTACTTTTTAGTTTTAATTATATAATTTTTTTAATAATTTAACATTGGTAAATTTTGTAATATATAAGTATATTATTATAAAAAAATAATTATATGATTGATTAGACACATTTTTTTCATAAAAAAAATATGTTTTTTAAGAATAAATTAATAATTAAAATAAACATTTTTTCTTATGAAATACACGTTTTCGTTATGTGTAAATGAGCTAGATTGAAGGCACTTCAAGCACCCTCACTACCATCTTTGACCTCTACAGTCTAAACGAAAGAGGTCGGAGATGGTAATGAGGGAAGCTTGAAATGCCTTCACGTCAACTCCAAGATAGCGGTTATTAGGGGTATCCGCAAGAAAAAAATATTTTATAAAAGTATTGAAAGAGGTCGGAGATGATAGTGAAGGTGCTTGAAAAGCCTTCACGTCAACTTTAAGTCGGCGGTTAGGGTATTCGCAAGAGAAAAATATTTTATAAAAGTACTTTTATTTGAAGAACATGTGAAAAAATAGAATTGAAATTAATGCATTCAAAAATATTGAGAATTTTGAATTTATAGGAAAAATGAGAAAAAACTAGTGAAGGGACTAGTTTGGTGCACGACATTCAATTTCAGGGACTCAAATGAGTCATTTAATGCAAAGTGAGGGACTAATTTGGTGCATATACAATGATAACATAATGATGACACGTGGACGAATACTGTTGCGACACGTGACACAAACGGACACGTGGCCAAATAACATTGTGACACGTGGCACAACCATCCACGTCAGCATGCCATGTGTCACCGGTCACCACATCATCATACCATTATACGTGGCCAAATCATAAAGTGACATGTGTCACTTACAGTCCACGTCATCATGCCATGTCATCACATCGTTAATGGAAAATAGGTCAGGATATGGTGCACTTTTTTCAATCTCAGGGACGTAATTAGTGCAATTGGAATCTCAGGGACGATTTTAGTGCACGATGCCAATCTCAAGGACCATTTTGGGGTTTAACTCCATGAATACTACTGTTTTTTGGATGGCTATTCAGGTTACAACCAAATTGCAGTAGATCCTCATGACCAAGAAAAAATAGCATTCACATGTCCTTCTGGGGTATTTGCCTACAGAAGGATGCCATTTGGTCTGTGCAATGCA
Organism: Arachis hypogaea; assembly: GCF_003086295.3. NCBI lineage: Eukaryota > Viridiplantae > Streptophyta > Magnoliopsida > Fabales > Fabaceae > Arachis > Arachis hypogaea. The sequence continues at coordinate 52,349,451 of NC_092046.1, forward strand.
CCTGCAACCTTTCAGAGGTGCATGATCTCTATCTTCTCTGATATGGTAGAGAAATTTCTGGAAGTCTTCATGGATGACTTCTCAGTATTTGGAGACTCATTCAGCTCCTGTCTTGACCATCTAGCACTTGTTCTGAAAAGGTGCCAAGAGACTAACCTGGTTTTAAACTGGGAAAAATGTCACTTTATGGTGACTGAAGGAATTGTCCTTGGGCACAAAATTTCAAACAAGGGGATAGAGGTGGATCAAGCTAAGGTAGATGTAATTGAAAAATTACCACCACCTGCTAATGTTAAGGCAATCAGTAGCTTTCTGGGGCATGCAGGATTCTATAGGAGGTTTATAAAGGATTTTTCAAAAATTGCAAAACCTCTGAGTAATCTACTAGCTACTGACACGCTATTTATCTTTGACACAGAGTGTCTGCAGGCATTTGAGACTCTGAAAGCTAAGCTGGTCACAGCACCAGTCATTTCTGCACCAGACTGGACATTACCATTTGAACTAATGTGTGATGCCAGTGACCATGCCATTGGTGCAGTATTGGGACAGAGGCATGACAAGCTTCTTCATGTCATTTATTATGCTAGCCGTGTTTTAAATGACGCGCAGAAGAATTACACAACCACAGAAAAGGAGTTGCTTGCAGTGGTTTATACCATTGACAAGTTCAGGTCTTATATAGTAGGATCAAAAGTAATTGTGTACACTGACCATGCTGCTCTAAAATATCTCCTCACAAAGCAGGATTCAAAACCCGGACTCATAAGATGGGTGTTGCTTCTGCAAGAGCTTGATATGGAGATAAGAGACAGAAAAGGGACAGAGAACCAAGTAGCAGATCACATGTCCCGGATAGAACCAGTAGCAGGAGCGTCCCTCCCTCCTACTGAGATCTCTAAAAACTTTTTGGATGAGCAACTCTTTCCCATTCAGGACGTACCGTGGTTTACAGACATTGCAAACTATAAAGCTGTGAGATTTATACCTAAGGAGTACAGTAAGCAGCAAACAAAAAAATTGGTTACTGATGCAAAGTACTACTTGTGGGATGAATCATATCTCTTTAAGAGGTGTGCAGATGGAGTAATCCATAGATGTGTGCCTAGAGAAGAGGTACAGAAGATCCTATCATTGCCATGGATCACAATATGGAGGAAATTTCGGAGGTGAGTGAACAACCACAAAGGTTCTCCAATGTGGTTTCTACTGGCCTGCTCTCTATAGAGACTCCCGAGAGTTCGTATATAACTGTGACAGTTGCCAGAGAGCTGGTAATCTGCCTCACGGTTATGCCATACCTCAGCAAGGGATCTTAGAGATTGAGTTGTTTGATGTGTGGGTATTGACTTCATGGGGCCTTTCCCACCATCATATTCAAACACTTATATTCTGGTGGCAGTAGACTATGTATCTAAGTGGGTAGAGGCAATTGCAACACCCACTAATGATACTAAGACAGTGATGAAGTTCCTTCAGAAGCATATCTTCAGCAGGTTCGGTGTCCCTAGGGTACTGATCAGTGATGGAGGCACTCATTTCTGCAATAAACAGCTTGACTCTGCTCTGGTCCGATATGGAATTAACCACAAAGTGGCAATTCCATATCATCCACAGACAAATGGGCAGGCTGAAGTCTCAAATAGAGAACTAAAACGAATCCTGGAACGGAATGTAAGTACCCGTAGAAGGGATTGGGCAAGAAGTCTAGATGATGCTCTGTGGACATACAGAACAGCATTCAAGACTCCTATAGGGACCTCTCCATACCAGCTTGTGTATGGAAAAGCCTGTCATCTGCCAGTGGAACTAGAACACAAGGCCTACTGGGCAACCAGGTTCCTAAACCTTGATGCTAAAGTAGCTGGAGAGAAAAGATTACTCCAGTTGAATGAGCTGGAGGAGTTCAGACTCAATGCTTTCGAAAATGCTAAATTTTACAAGGAGAAAGCAAAAAGATGGTATGACAGAAAGCTGTCATCTAGAGTCTTTGAGCCAGGACAGAAGGTTCTGCTGTTTAACTCTAGGCTCAGATTGTTCCCTGGGAAATTGAAATTCCGGTGGAAGAGACCTTATGTGATTACAAGTGTGTCACCATATGGATATGTAGAGCTTCAGGATATTGACTCTGACAAAAAGTTCATTTTTAATGGACTGAGAGTCAAACATTATCTTGAAGGCAATGTTGAGCAAGAGTGCTCAAAACTGAGACTAAATTAAAAAGCTCAGTAAAAGTCCAACTAAAGACATTAAAGAAGCACTTGTTGGGAGGCAACCCAATCTTATTTATCTATCTTAATTACTTTTTCATTTGATTTTCCATTGTTAGTTTATGTTTTCTTTAGGTTGATGATCATGTGAAGTCATAAAAACAGCTGCAGAATTAAAGCAAAATAAAAAAATAGCATAAAAAATAGCACACACTGGAGGACAGGCTTATTGGCGTTTAAACGCCAGTAAGGATAGCAGAATGGGAGTTTAACGCCCATGCAGGCAGCATTCTTGGCGTTCAGAAAAACGCCCAGTAAAGAAGGATTCCTGGCGTTTAACACTAGCCAGGGTATCTGGCTGGGCGTTAAACGCCCAAATAGGCAGACAAGTGGGCATTAAACGCCAGAATAGATAGCATTCTGGGTGTTTAACGCCAGGATGACACAAGGGAGGTAATTTTGTTTCCAATTCAAATTTTTTCAATTTTTCATGTTTTAATTCATAATTTTTTGCATCAAACATATTTTAAACTTTCATCTTTCAATTTCTATTTTCAAAAATTAATAATCTTTCCAATTCTTTTTTAATTCTCTTTTTAATTCTTTTCAATTCCTTCCAAAACGTTTTCAAAACTTACATATCTTTTCAAATTCTTTTCAAATCTTCTTAATTTTTCTTGTATACAGTAATAAGTTTTCAAAATTAATTGCATCATTCTTCTTCTACTCCCTTCTATCTTATTTTGCTCAAGGACGAGCAAAACTTTTAAGTTTGGTGTGGAAAAGCTCAGCTTTTTGCTTTCCATAACCACTAATGGCACCTAAGGCCGGAGAAACCTCTAGGAAGAGGAAATGGAAGACATTTGCTTCCAACTCCGAGTCATGAGAGATAGAGAGATTCATCTCAAAAGCCCATCACTAGAAAGATGATGGAGTAAACAAGAGAGCCCACTCATGGACCTCAACAAGAGCACTCCATTATCCTCCATAAAATCAGAGAGGACCAAAAGGCCATGAAAGAGGAGCAACAAAGGCAAGGAAGAGATATTGAGGAGCTAAAGCACTCCATGGGATCTTCAAGAAGAAGAACTAGCCGCCATCACTAAGGTGGACCTTTTCTTTAATTACCTTGTTCTTATTTTTCTGTTTTTGAATTCTATGCTTTATGTTTTGTCTATGTTTGTGTCTTTATTACATGATCATTAGTGTCTAGTTTCTATGTCTTAAAGCTATGAATGTCCTATGAATCCTTCACCTTTTTTAACTGAAAAATGTTTTTATTTGCAAAAGAACAAGAAGTACATGAATTTTGAATTTTATCTTGAAATTAGTTTAATTATTTTGATGTGGTGGCAATACCTTTTGTTTTCTGAATGAATGCTTGAACAGTGCATATTTTTGAATTTGTTGTTTATGAATGTTAAAAATGTTAGCTCTTAAAAGAATAATGAAAAAAGAGAAATGTTATTGATAATCTGAAAAATCATAAAATTGATTCTTGAAGCAAAAAAAAGCAGTTAAAAACACAAAGCTTGCGGAAAAAAATTCAAAAAAAAATGGCAAAAATAATAAAGAGAAAAAGAGAAGAAAAAGAAAAAGCAAGCAGAAAAAGCTAATAACCCTTTAAACCAAAAGGTAAGGGTAAAGAGGATCCAAGGCTTTGAGCATTAATGGATAGGAGGGCTGATGAGCGGATATTTTATACGCTTTTTGGGGATAATTTCATATAGTTTTGAGTATGTTTTAGTTAGTTTTTAGTCTATTTTTATTAGTTTTTAGGAAAAATTCATATTTCTGGACTTTACTATGAGTTGTGTATTTTTCTGTAATTTCAGGTATTTTTCTGGCTGAAATTGAAGGAGATGAGCAAAAATCTGATTCAGGCTGAAAAAGGACTGCTGATGCTGTTGGATTCTGACCTCCTTGCACTCAAAGTGGATTTTCTGGAGCTACAGAACTTGAAATGGCGTGCTTCTAATTGCGTTGGAAAGTAGACATCCAGGGCTTTCCAGCAATATATAATAGTCCATACTTTGCACAAGAATAGACAACGTAAACTGGCGTTCAACGCCAGTCCTCTGCCCAAGTCTGGCGTCCAGCGCCAGAAAAGGATCAAAAACTGGAGTTGAACGCCCAAACTGGCACAAAAACTGGCGTTCAACTCCACAAATGGCCTCTGCACGTGAATTGCTTAAGTCTCAGCCCCAGCACACACCAAGTGGGCCCCAGCACACAGAAGTGGGCCCCAGAAGTGAATTTCTGCATCATCCATCATAGTTTATCCAATTTTTGTAAACCTAGGCTACTAGTTTAGTATTTAAACAACTTTTAGAGACTTATTTTGTATCTCATGACATTTTTCAGATCTAAACTTTGTATTCTCTGATGGCATGAGTCTCTAAACCCCATTGTTGGGGGTGAGGAGCTCTGCTGTGTCTCGATGAATTAATGCAAGTATTTCTGTTTTCCATTCAAACACGCTTGTTCCTATCTAAGATGTTCATTCGCGCTTAACTGTGATGGAGGTGATGATCTGTGACACTCATCACCTTCCTCAATTCATGAACGTGTGTCTGACAACTACCTCCGTTCTATATACGATTGAATGAGTATCTCTTAGATTCCTTAATCAGAATCTCCGTGGTATAAGCTAGAATTGATGGCGGCATTCATGAGAATCCGGAAAGTCTAAACCTTGTCTGTGGTATTCCGAGTAGGATTCAAGGATTGAATGACTGTGACGAGCTTCAAACTCCTGAAGGCTGGACGTTAGTGACAGACGCAAAAGGATAGTAAATTCTATTCCAACCGGATCGAGAACCAACCGGTGATTAGCCGTTCTGTGACAGAGCGCGTGAGCGTAGTTTTCACTGGAAGGATGGAAGGTAGCCATTGACAACGGTGATCCACCAACACACAGCTTGCCATAGGAGGACGTGCGTGCGTGAATCAGAAGACAGAGGAAAGCAGAGATTCAGAAGACAAAGCATCTCCAAAACTCCAACATATTCTCCATTACTGCACAACAAGTAACCTTTAATTTATGCTCTCTTGGTTATTCACAATTCAACTGACAAACATAATTGACTTCCTGACTAAGATTTACAAGATAACCATAGATTGCTTCAAACCAACAATCTCCATGGGATTCGACCCTTACTCACGTAAGGTATTACTTGGACGACCCAGTGCACTTGCTGGTTAGTGGTACGCGTTGTGAAAAGTGTGATTCACAATTCGTGCACCAAGTTTTTGGCGCCGTTGCCGGGGATTGTTCGTGTTTGAACAACTGACGAATTATTTTGTTGCTTAGATTAGGAAAAAAATCTTTCTTTTTGGTTTAGAGTCTTTTATTATTTATCCCTTGTTAAAACACTTTAAATTTATAGCTCAGTTAATTAGAACGTGGTGTTTATGTTCATGATAATTGGCTATCTTATTTTTTAAAACCTTTTTCAAAAATAATTTTTCTATTAAATCCTGTGCCAAACTTTAAGTTTGGTGTTTTCTTGTTGATTTCCCTTTGGTTTTCGAAAATTTTGGTTTCGTTTTCTAAAAATTTTAAGTTTGGTGTTCTTTCTTCATGTTCTTGTGTTCTTGTGAGTCTTCAAAGTGTTCTTGAGTTTTCCTTGTGTCTTGATCTTAAAATTTTTAAGTTTGGTGTTCCTTGGTGTTTTCCCTCCAAAATTTTCAAAAACAAGGAGCATTAGATCTAAAAATTTTAAATCTTGTACTATCTTATTGTTTTTCTCTCTCCTCACTAAATTCAAAAATATCTTTTCAAAATATCTCTTCTAACTTCCTAACTTCTTATCTTTTCAAAATTTGTTTCAACTAACCAACTAACTTTTTGTTTGTTTCTTAACTTTTTCAAAACTACCTAACTAACTCTCTCTCTCTCTCTCTAATTTTCGAAAATATATTCCCTCTTTTTCAAAAATTTCTTTTTTATTAACTAATTAATTTTTATTTTTTTTATAAAAAAAAATTAATTTCAAAATTCAAATTCTTTTTAGTTATTTTATTTTATTCAAGTATTTACTTCTTATAAAATAAAATAAATAAAAAGATAAATCAGTCCAAATTATATCCATATATCCATCATGGACATAAGTGGAAATGAACAGTCCAGGAGGACTCTGGGGTCATATTCTAACCCCTCTTCTGCTTCATATGGGAGTAGCATATGCATACCCTCCATTGGAGTTAGTAGCTTTGAGTTGAATCCTCAGCTCATTATCATGGTGCAGCAAAGTTGCCAGTATTCCGGTCTTCCACAGGAAGAACCTACAGAGTTTCTGGCACAATTTTTACAAATTGCTGACACAGTACATGATAAGGAAATAGATCAGGATGTCTACAGACTATTACTGTTTCCATTTGCTGTAAAAGATCAAGCTAAGAGGTGGTTAAATAACCAACCTAAGGCCAGCATAAGAACATGGAAACAGCTGACAGAAAAATTTCTGAATCAGTATTTTCCTCCAAAAAGGATGACACAGTTAAGGTTGGACATCCAAGGCTTTAAACAAGGAGATAATGAATCTCTTTATGATGCCTGGGAGAGATACAGAGAGATGCTACGAAAATGCCCCTCTGAAATGTTTTCAGAGTGGGTTCAGTTAGACATCTTCTACTATGGGCTTGCAGAAGGAGCTCAGATGTCTCTAGATTACTCAGCTGGTGGATCTATCCATATGAGAAAGACAATTGAAGAGGCTCAAGAGCTTATTGATACAGTTGCCAGGAATCAGCATCTATATCTAAGCAGCAACCCTTCCATGAATGAAGAGGTTAAAACAGTAACTGCTGAATTCAGTACTGTAAAACAAGCTGCTGAATTCAATCAGCAATTGGATTTTCTAACAAAGCAGCTAGCTGAATTCAAGGACAGGCTACAGGAGACAAGGATAGCTAATATACATATGGACGAACAGTTTAAGCAAACAAAGCAGCAGCTATCAAGGCAAATAGCAGAAGAATGCCAAGCAGTTCAATTAAGAAGTGGGAAAACATTAAATACCCCACCTCAAGGCATCAAAAATTCAAGAAATGAGCGACCCACCAAAGATTCACCTGAGGACAGTAAGAGCCCAGGGAAAAATAATTCTGGCACTAAAACGCCAGAAAATGGGTGGAAGGTTGGCGCTGAACGCCCAGACCATGCCCAAAACTGGCGTTCAGCGCCAGAAACAAGGCAGGATTGGCGTTCAACGCCAGAAATGGGCAAGAATCTGGCGTTGAACGCCCAAATAGGGCAGAATCCAGCGTTGAACGCCCAAAATGGGTACATTTCTGGCGTTCAGGCGCCAGGAACAGACAGTGAGCTGGCGTCTAACGTCACTCCAGCTTCTGATTCTGGCACTCAATTGCCAGTGAGGGATCAGACACACACAAGTGCTGATAACAACCCCTCTAAAAAGGCTTCTTTAACCACTAAGGTTGAGGAATATAAAGCCAAGATACCTTATCCTCAAAAACTCCGGAAAGAGGAGCAGGATAAGCAATTTGCTCGCTTTGCAGATTATCTAAGGACTCTGGAAATAAAGATTCCATTTGCAAAAGCACTTGAGCAAATACCTTCTTATGCTAAGTTCATGAAAGAGATCTTGAGTCATAAAAAGGAGTGGAGAGAAACAGAAAGAGTTCTCCTCACTGAAGAATGCAGTGCAGTCATTCTGAAAAGCTTTCCTGAAAAGCTTAAAGACCCTGGGAGTTTTCTGATACCATGCATATTAGAAGGTGATTGCACCAAGACAGCTTTATGCGATCTTGGGGCAAGGATCAACCTGATACCTGCATCCACTATCAGGAAGCTTGGCTTAACTGAAGAAGTTAAACCAACCCAGATATATCTCCAACTTGCTGATGGTTCCACTAAATACCCATCAGGCGTGATTGAGGACATGATTGTCAGAGTTGGGCCATTCGCCTTTCCCACTGACTTTGTTGTGCTGGAAATGGAGGAGCACAAGAGTGCTACTCTCATTCTAGGAAGACCCTTCCTAGCAACTGGACGATCCCTCATTGACGTCCAACAGGGGGAAATAACCCTGAGAGTCAACGATGATGAGTTCAAGTTGAACGCTGTCAAAGCCATGCAGCATCCAGACACATCAACAGACTGCATGAAAGTTGATCTCATTGACTCTTTGGTAGAAGAGATCAACATGGCTGAGAGTCTCGAATCAGAGTTGGAAGACATCTTTAAAGATGTTCAGCCTGATTTGGAGGATTCAGAGGACATGAAAGAGCCTCTGAACTTTCTTCTGAAAGAGGAAAAACCTCCTAAACTCGAGCTCAAGCCACTACCACCATCCTTGAAATATGCATTTCTGGGAGAAGATGACACTTTTCCAGTGATCATAAGCTCTGCTTTAAATTCACAGGAAGAGGAAGCACTTATTCAAGTGCTAAGGACACACAAGACAGCTCTTGGGTGGTCCATAGGTAACCTTAAGGGCATAAGCCCAGCTAGATGCTTGCACAAAATCCTATTGGAGGACAATGCCAAACCAGTGGTTCAACCACAGAGGCGGCTAAATCCAGCCATGAAGGAAGTGGTGCAGAAAGAGGTCACCAAGTTACTAGAGGCTGGGATTATTTATCCTATTTCTGATAGCCCCTGGGTGAGCCCTGTTCAAGTCGTCCCAAAAAAGGGAGGCATGACAGTGATTCATAATGAAAAAAATGAACTGGTTCCTACAAGAACAGTTACAGGGTGGCGCATGTGTATTGACTACAGAAGGCTCAATACAGCCACCAGAAAGGATCATTTTCCTTTACCATTCATAGACCAGATGCTAGAAAGACTAGCAGGTCATGATTATTACTGCTTTCTGGATGGCTACTCAGGCTACAACCAGATTGCAGTGGATCCCCAGGATCAAGAGAAAACAGCATTCACATGTCCATCTGGAGTGTTTGCTTATAGAAGGATGCCATTTGGGCTATGTAATGCGCCTGCAACCTTCCAGAGATGCATGCTCTCTATTTTCTCTGACATGGTGGAAAAATTTCTGGAAGTCTTCATGGATGACTTCTCAATATATGGAGACTCATTCAGCTCCTGTCTTGATCACTTGAAACTTGTTCTGAAAAGATGCCAAGAGACCAACCTAGTTTTAAACTGGGAAAAGTGTCACTTCATGGTGACTGAAGGAATTGTTCTTGGGCATAAAATCTCAAACAAGGGAATAGAGGTGGATCAAGCAAAAATAGAGGTAATTGAAAAATTACCACCACCTGCCAATGTTAAGGCAATCAGAAGCTTTCTGGGGCATGCAGGATTCTATAGGAGGTTTATAAAGGATTTTTCAAAAATCGCAAAACCTCTAAGCAATCTGCTAGCTACTGACACGCCATTTGTGTTTGACACAGCATGCCTGCAGGCGTTTGAAACGCTGAAAGCTAAGCTGGTCACAGCACCAGTCATTTCTGCACCAGACTGGACATTGCCATTTGAGTTAATGTGTGATGCCAGTGATCATGCCATTGGTGCAGTATTGGGACAGAGGCATGACAAGCTTCTGCATGTCATTTATTATGCCAGTTGCGTTCTAAATGATGCCCAGAAAAATTACACAACCACAGAAAAAGAACTACTTGCAGTGGTTTACGCCATTGACAAGTTCAGATCATACTTAGTAGGATCAAAAGTGATTGTGTATACTGACCATGCTGCTCTTAAATATCTACTCACAAAGCAGGATTCAAAACCCAGGCTCATCAGATGGGTATTGCTTCTACAAGAGTTTGATATAGAAATAAGAGACAGAAAAGGGACAGAGAACCAAGTGGCTGATCATCTGTCCCGGATAGAGCCAGTGGAAGGGACGTCCCTCCCCTTTCTTGAGATCTCTGAGACGTTCCCTGATGAGCATCTATTTGCCATTCAGGAAGCACCATGGTTTGCCGATATTGCAAACTATAAAGCTGCACGGTTCATACCCAAGGAGTACAATAGAATACAAAAGAAGAAATTAGTCACTGATGCAAAGTACTACTTGTGGGATGAACCCTATTTCTTTAAGAGATGTGCAGACGGAATTATCCATAGGTGTGTCCCCAGAGAGGAAGCACAGAGAATCCTATGGCATTGCCACGGATCTCAATATGGAGGCCATTTCGGAGGTGAGCGAACAGCCACCAAGGTCCTCCAATGTGGCTTCTATTGGCCCACACTTTATAAAGATTCCCGAGAGTTTGTACGTAATTATGACAGTTGCCAAAGAGCTGGTAATCTGCCTCATGGTTACGCCATGCCTCAACAAGGAATCTTGGAAATTGAGTTGTTTGACGTATGGGGAATTGACTTCATGGGACCTTTTCCACCATCATATTCAAACACTTATATTCTGGTGGCAGTTGACTATGTATCAAAATGGGTTGAGGCTATTGCCACACCCACCAATGATACTAAAACAGTGCTGAAGTTCCTCCAGAAACATATCTTTAGTAGGTTTGGTGTCCCTAGAGTGTTAATCAGTGATGGGGGCACTCACTTCTGCAATAAACAGCTTTACTCTGCCATGGTTCGGTATGGAATTCGCCACAAAGTGGCCACACCATATCATCCACAAACCAATGGGCAAGCTGAAGTCTCTAACAGAGAATTAAAGAGAATCCTGGAACGGACAGTAAATACCCGTAGAAAGGATTGGGCAAGGAGCTTGGATGATGCTCTGTGGGCTTACAGAACAGCATTCAAGACCCCTATAGGGACCTCTCCATACCAACTAGTGTATGGTAAGGCATGCCACTTGCCCGTGGAACTGGAACATAAGGCCTACTGGGCAACCAGATTCCTAAACTTTGATGCCAAATTAGCAGGAGAAAAACGATTGCTCCAGCTAAATGAGCTAGAGGAATTCAGATTCACAGCTTTCGAAAATGCCAAGCTTTATAAAGAAAAATCAAAAAAATGGCATGACAGAAAGCTGTCATCTAGAATCTTTGAACCAGGACAGAAGGTCCTGTTGTTTAACTCTAGACTCAGGCTATTCCCCGGGAAACTGAAATCCCGGTGGAGGGGACCATACGTGATTACAAGTGTGTCACCATATGGTTATGTGGAGCTTCAAGATATTGATTCTGATAAGAAGTTCATTGTCAATGGACAGAGAATCAAGCATTATCTTGAAGGCAACATTGAGCAAGAATGCTCAAGGCTGAAGCTAGATTAAAAGCTCAGCAAGGTCCAGCTAAAGACAATAATGAAGCGCTTGCTGGGAGGCAACCCAGCCATGGGGCATCAATCCTCTAAGCATTTTTGCCCTATTTTTATTTTTATTTGTTTATATAAAGTTCACTGACACTAAGGTACAGAATCATTTGTATAAGTTTACAGGGTTACAGAAGGAATCGGCACACAAAACAGAGTAAAAGAGCTCAATGGCAAGAAAACGCCAGTAAAGGGGCATTTTGGGCGTTCAGCGCCCAAAATGGGCATCCACTGGGCGCTGAACGCCAGTAATGGTAGCAATCTGGGCGTTCAACGCCAGAAATGGCCACCCACTGGGCGTTGAACGCCAGTAATGGCAGCAACTGGGCGCTGAACGCCCAGGAGATCAGCATTTGGGCGCTGAACGCCCAAAACAAGCAGTGTTTGGGCGTTCAAACGCCAGGAAGACAGGGAGGAGCCAAATCCATTTGTCCCACACGTATTTCCATTTTAATTTCAAATTTTATGCTTCAATGCATGATTTTTACATGAACATGTCAAGAACCCTGATTTCTAAAATCCTTAATTTCTAAAAATCCATCTTTCCAAATTCAATCCAACTCTTTTCAAAATCTTTTCTGAAAACAAATCTATCTTTTTCACTCAAAAATCTTTTCAACTAATCCATATCTTTTTCAAATATCCATATTATCTTTTTCAAAATCCAGAGTTATCTTTTTCAAAAATCTATCATATCTTTTCAAAATTAAACTCTATCTTCTATCTTATCTTTTTCAACTCAATCTTTTTATCTTATCTCTTCCATTTTTTCGAAAAGCCACCCCCCACCCCTTTAAAATTGGGTTCGGCCTCCCCCCTCCTCCATCAACAAGTGCACCTCGATCTCCTTCTATCCCTCTCCTTTCTTTTCTTTTGCTTGAGGACAAGCAAACCTCTAAGTTTGGTGTGTTTTTCCGAGATCACTAAGATCATGGCTCCCAAAGGAAAACAATCCACTCCAAGAGGCAAGAAAGAGAGCGTTCCAAAACCACTTTGGAATCAAGGGAAGTTCTTATCTAAAGAACATTCAGACCATTATCTTAAAGTAATAGGTCTGAGATCAGTGATCCCGGAAGTTAGATTCGATCTGAAAGAAGACGAATATCCGGAGATCCAGGAGCAAATTCGAATCAGGAACTGGGAAGTCCTAGCTAATCCTGAAATAAAAATAGGAAGGAACATGGTCCAGGAGTTCTATGCTAATATGTGGCAGACTGACAAGCAAAGACTATCTGGAACTGCCTGCTACGAATTTCGGACCATGGTCAGGGGAAAGATTGTTCATACCACCCCTGACAAGATCAGAGAGATATTAAAGCTACCTCAGCTAAAGGATGATCCAGACTCCTTCAACAGAAGGATGATGAGAGCAGACATTGGCTTGGATAAGATTCTAGAGGACATATGTATCCCTGGAGCCAGGTGGACCACCAACACAAAGGGCGTCCCAAATCAACTCAAGAGGGAGGATCTCAAACCAGTTGCCAGAGGATGGCTGGACTTCATTGGGCGTTCTCTGTTGCCCACTAGCAACCGTTCTGAAGTCACAGTTAAAAGAGCAGTGATGATTCATTGCATCATGATGGGAAAGGAAGTGGAGGTTCATCAGCTGATTTCAACTGAGCTCTATAAGATTGCTAACAAAAATTCAAAAGAGGCCAGGTTGGCTTATCCAAGCGTGATTTCTCTGCTCTGCAAGGACGCTGGAGTCAAGATGGGAATAACTGAATATATCCTAATTGAAAAGTCAATCACTAAAGCATCAATGGAGAGACAACAAGCACAGGAGGATCTTATCAAGAAGAGAGCACAGGAATTCCTCCCAGAGATTCCTCAAGCGGAATATTGGGAATATCTTGAGACGTCTGTCACCAAGATACAGGAAGCTATGGAGCAAATAATAAAACAACAGAAGGAACACAGTCAAATGCTGACCCATATATTTAAAGAACAAGAGGAGCAGGGACGTGACTTAAGGGAACTGAAGCGCCAAAAGTCTTCTGTAATACCAAGCATCCCAAGGATCAGAGGAACCCCCATACCCTCAGAATAAAGGTTGTTAATTTCCAATTTCTGCCTTAACTCTGTGACAGTGTCCTTATAAAAAGTTTACCTTAGAAGTCATATAATAGTAATTAGTATCTATTTGATTTTATCTCCAATTAAGCTATATTTTATTTTTCTCATCATCATTAAACATGAATAAAATAGTAGATCTTTTGAATAAGAAGCAATAAAATTTCGAGTTTAATAAAAGAAATTCTAATTGGTTAAATGTGGTGGCAATGCTTTCTGTCTTCTGAATGAATGCTTGAACAGTGCATATGTCTTTTGAATTTGTTGTTTAAGACTGTTAAATATGTTGGCTCTTGAAAGAATGATGAACATGAGACATGTTATTGATAATCTGAAAATCATAAAAATGATTCTTGAACACAAGGCCTACTGGGCAACCAGGTTCCTAAACCTTGATGCTAAAGTAGCTGGAGAGAAAAGATTACTCCAGTTGAATGAGCTGAAGGAGTTCAGACTCAATGCTTTCGAAAATGCTAAAATTTACAAGGAGAAAGCAAAAAGATGGTATGACAGAAAGCTGTCATCTAGAGTCTTTGAGCCAGGACAGAAGGTTCTGCTGTTTAACTCTAGGCTCAGATTGTTCCCTGGAAAATTGAAATTCCGGTGGAAGAGACCTTATGTGATTACAAGTGTGTCACCATATGGATATGTAGAGCTTCAGGATATTGACTCTGACAAAAAGTTCATTTTTAATGGACTGAGAGTCAAACATTATCTTGAAGGCAATGTTGAGCAAGAGTGCTCAAAACTGAGACTAAATTAAAAAGCTCAGTAAAAGTCCAGCTAAAGACATTAAAGAAGCACTTGTTGGGAGGCAACCCAATCTTATTTATCTATCTTAATTACTTTTTCATTTGATTTTCCATTGTTAGTTTATGTTTTCTTTAGGTTGATGATCATGTGAAGTCATAAAAACAGCTGCAGAATTAAAGCAAAATAAAAAAATAGCATAAAAAATAGCACACACTGGAGGACAGGCTTATTGGCGTTTAAACGCCAGTAAGGATAGCAGAATGGGAGTTTAACGCCCATGCAGGCAGCATTCTTGGCGTTCAGAAAAACGCCCAGTAAAGAAGGATTCCTGGCGTTTAACACTAGCCAGGGTATCTGGCTGGGCGTTAAACGCCCAAATAGGCAGACAAGTGGGCATTAAACGCCAGAATAGATAGCATTCTGGGCGTTTAACGCCAGGATGACACAAGGGAGGTAATTTTGTTTCCAATTCAAATTTTTTCAATTTTTCATGTTTTAATTCATAATTTTTTGCATCAAACATATTTTAAACTTTCATCTTTCAATTTCTATTTTCAAAAATTAATAATCTTTCCAATTCTTTTTTAATTCTCTTTTTAATTCTTTTCAATTCCTTCCAAAACGTTTTCAAAACTTACATATCTTTTCAAATTCTTTTCAAATCTTCTTAATTTTTCTTGTATACAGTAATAAGTTTTCAAAATTAATTGCATCATTCTTCTTCTACTCCCTTCTATCTTATTTTGCTCAAGGACGAGCAAAACTTTTAAGTTTGGTGTGGAAAAGCTCAGCTTTTTGCTTTCCATAACCACTAATGGCACCTAAGGCCGGAGAAACCTCTAGGAAGAGGAAATGGAAGACATTTGCTTCCAACTCTGAGTCATGAGAGATAGAGAGATTCATCTCAAAAGCCCATCACTAGAAAGATGATGGAGTAAACAAGAGAGCCCACTCATGGACCTCAACAAGAGCACTCCATTATCCTCCATAAAATCAGAGAGGACCAAAAGGCCATGAAAGAGGAGCAACAAAGGCAAGGAAGAGATATTGAGGAGCTAAAGCACTCCATGGGATCTTCAAGAAGAAGAACTAGCCGCCATCACTAAGGTGGACCTTTTCTTTAATTACCTTGTTCTTATTTTTCTGTTTTTTGAATTCTATGCTTTATGTTTTGTCTATGTTTGTGTCTTTATTACATGATCATTAGTGTCTAGTTTCTATGTCTTAAAGCTATGAATGTCCTATGAATCCTTCACCTTTTTTAACTGAAAAATGTTTTTATTTGCAAAAGAACAAGAAGTACATGAATTTTGAATTTTATCTTGAAATTAGTTTAATTATTTTGATGTGGTGGCAATACCTTTTGTTTTCTGAATGAATGCTTGAACAGTGCATATTTTTGAATTTGTTGTTTATGAATGTTAAAAATGTTAGCTCTTGAAAGAATAATGAAAAAAGAGAAATGTTATTGATAATCTGAAAAATCATAAAATTGATTCTTGAAGCAAAAAAAAGCAGTTAAAAACACAAAGCTTGCGGAAAAAAATTCAAAAAAAATGGCAAAAATAATAAAGAAAAAAAGAGAAGAAAAAGAAAAAGCAAGCAGAAAAAGTTAATAACCCTTTAAACTAAAAGGTAAGGGTAAAGAGGATCCAAGGCTTTGAGCATTAATGGATAGGAGGGCTGATGAGCGGATATTTTATACGCTTTTTGGGGATAATTTCATATAGTTTTGAGTATGTTTTAGTTAGTTTTTAGTCTATTTTTATTAGTTTTTAGGAAAAATTCATATTTCTGGACTTTACTATGAGTTGTGTGTTTTTCTGTAATTTCAGGTATTTTTCTGGCTGAAATTGAAGGAGCTGAGCAAAAATCTGATTCAGGCTGAAAAAGGACTGCTGATGCTGTTGGATTCTGACCTCCTTGCACTCAAAGTGGATTTTCTGGAGCTACAGAACTCGAAATGGCGTGCTTCTAATTGCGTTGGAAAGTAGACATCCAGGGCTTTCCAGCAATATATAATAGTCCATACTTTGCACAAGAATAGATGATGTAAACTGGCGTTCAACGCCAGTCCTCTGCCCAAGTCTGGCGTCCAGCGCCAGAAAAGGATCAAAAACTGGAGTTGAACGCCCAAACTGGCACAAAAACTGGCGTTCAACTCCACAAATAGCCTCTGCACGTGAATTGCTTAAGTCTCAGCCCCAGCACACACCAAGTGGGCCCCAGCACACAGAAGTGGGCCCCAGAAGTGAATTTTTGCATCATCCATCATAGTTTATCCAATTTTTGTAAACCTAGGCTACTAGTTTAGTATTTAAACAACTTTTAGAGACTTATTTTGTATCTCATGACATTTTTCAGATCTAAACTTTGTATTCTCTGACGGCATGAGTCTCTAAACCCTATTGTTGGGGGTGAGGAGCTCTGCTGTGTCTCGATGAATTAATGTAAGTATTTTTGTTTTCCATTCAAACACGCTTGTTCCTATCTAAGATGTTCATTCGCGCTTAACTGTGATGGAGGTGATAATCTGTGACACTCATCACCTTCCTCAATTCATGAATGTGTGTCTGACAACCACCTCCATTCTATATACGATTGAATGAGTATCTCTTAGATTCCTTAATCAGAATCTCCGTGGTATAAGCTAGAATTGATGGCGGCATTCATGAGAATCCGGAAAGTCTAAACCTTGTCTGTGGTATTCCGAGTAGGATTCAAGGATTGAATGACTGTGACGAGCTTCAAACTCCTGAAGGCTGGGCGTTAGTGACAGACGCAAAAGGATAGTAAATCCTATTCCAACCGGATCGAGAACCAACCGGTGATTAGCCGTGCTGTGACAGAGCGCGTGAGCGTAGTTTTCACTGGAAGGATGGAAGGTAGCCATTGACAACGGTGATCCACCAACACACAGCTTGCCATAGGAGGACGTGCGTGCGTGAATCAGAAGACAGAGGAAAGCAGAGATTCAGAAGACAAAGCATCTCCAAAACTCCAACATATTCTCCATTACTGCACAACAAGTAACCTTTAATTTATGCTCTCTTGGTTATTCACAATTCAACTGATAAACATAATTGACTTCCTGACTAAGATTTACAAGATAACCATAGATTGCTTCAAACCAACAATCTCCGTGGGATTCGACCCTTACTCACGTAAGGTATTACTTGGACGACCCAGTGCACTTGCTGGTTAGTGGTACGCGTTGTAAAAAGTGTGATTCATAATTCGTGCACCAAGGGCCCAAAGGAATAAAATCTTGGCCTAAGCAGCTAAATCAAGCTGTCCCTAACCATGTGCTTGTGGCATGAAGGTGTCAAGTGAAAAGCTTGAGACTAAGTGGTTAAAGTCGTGGTCCAAAGCAAAAAGAGTGTGTTTAAGAGCTCTGGGCACCTCTAAATGGGGACTCTAGCAAAGCTGAGTCACAATCTGAAAAGGTTCACCAAGTTATGTGCCTGTGGCATTTATGTATCCGGTGGTAATACTGGAAAACAAAATGCTTAGGGTCACGGCCAAGACTCATAAAGTAGCTGTGTTCAAGAATCAACATACTGAACTAAGAAGATCAATAACACTATCTGAATTCTGAGTTCCTATGAATGCCAATCACTCTGAACTTCAAAGGATAAAGTGAGATGCCAAAACTGTTCAGAAGCAAAAAGCTACTAGTCCCGCTCATCTAATTGAAACTAATCTTCATTGATATTTTGAAATTTATTGTATTTTCTCTTCTTTTTATCCTAGTTTGTTTTTAGTTGCTTGGGGACAAGCAACAATTTAAGTTTGGTGTTGTGATGAGCGGATAATTTATACCCTTTTTGGCATTGTTTTTAGGTAGTTTTTAGTATGTCTTAGTTACTTTTTATTATATTTTTATTAGTTTTTATTCAAAAATCACATTTCTAGGCTTTACTATGAGTTTGTGTATTTTTCTGTAATTTCAGGTATTTTCTGGCTGAAATTGAGGGACCTGAGCAAAAATTTGATTCAAAGGCTGAGAAAGGACTACAGATACTGTTGGATTCTGATCCTCCTGCACTCGAAATGGATTTTTTGGAGCTACAGAAGCCCAATTGGTGCGCTCTCAATTGCGTTAGAAAGTAGACATCTTGGGCTTTTCAGAAATACATAATAGTCCATACTTTGCCCGAGATTTGATGGCCCAAACTGGCGTTAAAATCCAGCCAAAAACTTTCTGGTGTAAAACGGCAGAATTGGCATACTTTTTGGTGTTAAACGCCCATTTTGGTACCCAGGGTGGCGTTTAACTCCAATATGAGGCATATGCACATGGAAGCTTGAAAGCTCAGCCCAAACACTCACCAAATGAGCCCCAGAAGTGGAATTCTGCACTATCTACACCTAGTTACTCATTTTCTATAACCCTAAGTTACTAGTTTAGTATAAAAACTACTTTTAGAGATTTATTTAGCAATTCATGACATTTTTTACATTCCATATTGTATCTTTGACGGCATGAGTCTCTAAACTCCATAGGTGGGGGTGAGGAGCTCTGGCGTGTTTCAATGAATTAATGCAATTTCTACTATTTTCTATTCAATCACGCTTGATTCTATTCTAAGATACTCACTCGTACTTCAATCTGGAGAAGATGATGATCCGTGACACTCATCATTATTCTCAATTCTATGAACGCGTGCCTGACAACCACTCCCGTTCTATCTGAGCTCAACGTAGTCATTGGGCGACAGCTTGAGTGCGTATCTCTTGGGTCTCTGATTCACGGACCGTGTCCGTGAGATCAGAACCTTCGTGGTAAAGGCTAGAACCAATTGGCAGCATTCCTGGGATCCGGAAAGTCTAAACCTTATCTATGGTATTCCGAGTAGGATCTGGAAAGGGATGACTGTGACGAGCTTCAAACTCACGAATTTTGGGCGCAGTGACAGTGTGCAAAAGGATAGAGAGATCCTATTCCGATGCTAGTGAGAACCGACAGATGATTAGCCGTGCAGTAGCTGTACCTGGTATTTTTCATCCGAGACGAGAAATCTGACAGTTGATTAGCTGTGCAGAGACCGTGCCTGGTATTTTTCATCCGAGAGGATCATACAGCTTGCTATTGAAGGAAGTGACGAATGGATTTTTGATGGTATAGAATTTCACAAATGAATTCTCGTTGCAAGTATAGTTTCTAAACCAATCACTAATCCTTTCATACAAAAAGTTGTTTGTCACTAGTACAAACCCCTAAAATTTATAAACCGAAGTATTGGACCTCGGGTCGTCTCTCAAAGGACTTGCAGGGTAGTGTTCTTGTTATTGGTTATGGACTTGTTTATTTTGGGGTTTTGGATGAGGAATGTGAATAGTAAATGGTAGGAAAACTTTATTCACAAAATGGTCTTGGCAAGGTTTGGTTGTCAAGGGTCTTCATCATTATCACTAGCCACAAGTATGGTAGTTGCAAGGATTAATCCCACTTAGTCATCCTTAAATCGATTAACAAAGGAAAGTCAAGTGAGTTATATCAATCCTAGTCCATAAGTCCTAGCTTTCCACTAATTGGATTAATGAAGGCTAGAGTTAATGGCTATCAACTATCAATCAATTGGACACTAGTGACTCAAGAAATCCTAAGTTACCTTCTCAAGCCAAGAACATAAAATTCTAGTCTAACATTCTTCCAAGCATTTAATCAAACACTTGGAAGGCACAAAAGAAAAGTATAGTCAATCACAACAAGAATGAATTCTAACTACAATTGAATGTAAAGAATTAACAACAACAATCAAGGAAATCACAATTATCATGAATTACCTCAAATTGCATTATTGAAAGAAAATAAAGAGAACAAGAGTATCTCAATTACAAAACCTAGAAACAAAATAAGAGAAATTACAACAAGAGAATAGGGATAGAGAGAAGAACCAAAGTGTAGCAATCATCAATTGAAGGTAGAAGTAGAAGGAGACTTGAATTAAACCTAGAACTATAAGATCCTAATCTAACCCTAATTCCTAAGCCTAATTCTAGAGAGAAGGGAGAGCTTCTCTCTCTAACTCTAACTACTTCTAAAACTAAACTATGACTAATGATTAAAAGTATATCCATTCCTCTTCAATCCTTGGCTTAAATAGCATCAGAAATGAGTTGGATTGGGCCTACAAGGCTTCTAAAATCGCTGGCCACGTGTTGCATTAAGTGAGTCATGTGCCACCAACGGCGCGCCCGCGTACCGTGCGCGTGCGCGCCCCTATGCGCGATGCAACTATGGCAAATCTTATATCGTTTCGAAGCCGCGGATGTTAGCTTTCCAACCCAACTGGAACTGCATCATTTGGACCTCTGTAGCTCAAGTTATGATCAATTAAGTGCGAAGAGGTCAGGCTTGACAACTTTTTGGTTCCATCGTTTCTTCATGAGTTCTCAAACTTTACATGCTTTTTCTTCATTCCCTTAATCCAATCTTTGCCTCATAAATCTGAAATCACTTAACAAACATATCAAGGCGTCTAATAGAATCAAGGTGAATTAAATTTAGCTACTTTAAGTCCTAAAAAGCATGTTTTCACTCTTAAGCACAATTAAGGGAGAAGTTATAAAACCATGCTATTTCATTGAATAAATGTGGGTAAAAGTTGATAAAATCCCCAAAAATCAATACAAGATAAACCCTCAAATTGGGGTTTGTCAGGAAGCCATGCGTGTTTGGAGAAGAAGGCAGTAGGAAAGCAGAGATTCAGACGATAGAGCATCTCCGGAACCTCAACCTGTTCCTCATTACTGAATCACAAGTACCTTTTAATTCATGTTATTTACTTTTCATAACAAATCATTTTTATCATTAATCTTCTGACTAAGATTTACAAGATAACCATAGCTTGCTTCAAGCCGGCAATCTCCGTGGGATCATGGTGTGCGGAGTTGCAAAGGTGTGATTTTTATCATAGCTTGATTTTTTATCATACGACCCAGTGCACTTGCTGGTTAGTTGTGCGGAGTTGCAAAGGTGTGATTGTAATTTTGTGCACCACGCGTCACCCAAATCTGGCTGCAGATTTTGAACTGAAGATTGCACTAATCAACTTACTGCCCAAGTTTCATAGCTTACCTGCTCAAGAGCCTATCAAGCACCTCAGGGATTTTCAGACAGCCTGCTCAACTACTAGGCATCATGGTGCAGAAGAAACTACTATTTGGCTGTATGCCTTCCTATTTTCTCTTGAGGGAAAGGCAAGGGAATGGTTCTACACTCAACCTGAAGCAGTCGTTACCAATTGGGATCTTCTCAGGAGGGAGTTCCTAAAAAAATACTTTCCAGCTGAAGTCACAGATAGACTAAGGAAGGAGATTTCCTGCATTATCCAAGGCGAGTCAGAGACCCTTTATGAATACTGGGAACACTTCAGGAATCTCCTGAACTCATGTCTTCACCGCAAGATTGACCAGATGGTATTGATCAGCTACTTCACACAAGACATGAAGCCTTAGGATAAAACTACATTAGATGCTGCAAAATGGCTCTCTGAAGAAGTACAAGACGGCGACAGAAGTATGGCAGCTGATCGGCGATATAGCTGAATCTACCCGGAATGCTAGGCATAGGACCAACCATCCCAAGGCTGTTGCGAGGGTTTCCTTTAGTAGTGAGATTGCTGCTCTCACACAGACTCTGGGAGAGATGACCAACATACTGAAGCAGCTACAGCTGAATCAACAACATCCTCAGCCTCCCCCACCATAACAGAGTCAACAGTTAGTTCATCAAAGAGTGTGCGGAATATGTGCCTGTTATACTCATTACACTGATGAATGTCCACAGCTCCAGCAAGAAGACAACACCTTGGCAGATACTCATAATTTCTATGACCGCCCGAACCAAGGATACTATCTACAAGGCGGCAATTATAACCAAGGTGGGAACTATAACCAAGGCTAGCAAGACAATTCCAACCAAGGGTGGAGGGATAACTATAACAGAGGAGGCTGAGACAACCAGGGAAATCAGAGGTGGAATAATAACTACAATCAGAATAACCGATATCAGCAGAACCCTCCCTATCAACAACAGAACCAAAACCAGCCTTACAGAGCACCTCACCTCAGGCAGTCCCAAGCACCTCAGAACAACCAACAGTAGACTCCTCAGATTACTTACCCCTCGTCCTCTTCTAATGATGAGATGCTTCGTTCTCATGCGCAAGGACAGCAAGACATTCAGAATACACTTAGCTCTACCATAAACGGTCTGAATGCCACTTTACAAGCTCTTGTCTCCCGGATGGATTCATTATCTACCCCCAACAATCAGCTTTCAAGCTCCAGTACAATTCCTTCTCAACCTTTACCCAACCCCAAAGGTGAAATTAATGCCATCACTTTGAGGTCCGGAACCACACTACAAGAGAGAAATCATGAAGAGCTAAGCTCAAAGGAGAACATTCAAGTTGAAGATATTGTTGAAGTGGAGGATGCTGAAGAGGAGGATGAAGTACAAAACATGGTTGAAGAAGAAGCAGCTCAACCAGAGATTAGCGCACCAAGGGAAGCTGAAGCTACAAAAGACGCCATCCCTATCCCCTTTTTGCACCTTGCTAGGAAGTCTAGAAAGCAGATGGAGCTCGACCCAAAGATGGTGGAGGTCTTCAAAAAGGTTGAGGTAACCATTCCCCTTTTTGAGGTTATTAGCTAGGTACCTAAATATGCGAAATTTTTAAAGGATTTATGCATGCATAAAGATAGAATACAAGATTTAGAAACCATTCCCTTAGGTAGCTCAATATCTGCTTTAATGGGTGCCATACCAGAAAAATGTGGGGATCCGGGTCCATGAATGGTTAGTTGTGCCATTGAGGGTGTAACATTTTTTGACTGCATGTGTGATTTAGGAGCGTGTGTTAATATTATGCCATTGTCTATATATGATGCTTTGAGGCTCCCTCCCTTAAAAAGGTCGGCAGCTTGTTTTATTTTGGCAGATAAAAGCATAGTCACAGTGGTTGGAATTGCTAAGGACGTGCTGGTGAGCATTAAGGGGCTCACATTTCCTATTGACTTCTATATTTTGGAGATGCCCCATAATGACTCAGGAAGACCATCATCCATCCTGCTTGGAAGGCCATTCCTGAAGACTTCAAAGTTCAAATTAGATGCCTTCTCAGGAATTTACTCCTTTGAGATAGATGGCAGAGCAGTCAGTTTCAACTTGGATGAAGTCATGAAGCATCCCCCAGAAGATCATTCCATCTTCCAGTGCGACATCATTAATGAGACTGTGGCTGCAGTTCACCAAGAAGAAATAGAAGAGATGCACATGGAGCACGGTCCAAGTGTGGGGAAACCCTCTGAACACAATGAAGACACTTCGCCATCATCACTAGCTCCAGATGATCCAGTGCCTAACCATGAGCAAAAAATGGAGTTGAAGCCCCTTCCACCCCACCTCAAGTATGCTTACCTTGAGGATAATCAGAAGCTCCCAGTTATCATTGCAAGGGAACTCACTTCTCAATAGGAGGAGCAGTTGCTTAGTGTGCTGAGAAGACATAAGAAAGCAATTGGGTGGAGCTTGGCGGATATTGTAGGCATCAGCCCTCAAGTTTGTGAGCACAAGATATTTTTTAAAGAGGGAACAAGGCCTGTCCGTCAACCTCAAAGGAGACTGAATCCCACCATCTTAGAAGTTGTTAAGAAGGAAGTGACTAGACTGCTTGAAGTTGATATCATTTATCCAATCTCAGATAGGGAATGGGTCAGCCCAGTACAAGTGGTGCCCAAGAAGTCTGGAGTCACAACAGTGAAGAATGAGCATGGAGAGCTCATAACAACTAGAGTGCAGAATTCATGGAGAGTCTGCATTGACTACAGGCGTCTCAACCAGGCCACCCGCTAGGATCACTATCTCTTGCCATTCATCGATCAGATGGTTGATTGCCTGTTAGGTAAATCACACTACTGCTTTTTAGATGGTTATACAGGCTATTTTCAAATTCATATAGCTCTTGAAGATCAGGAAAAGACTACTTTTACATGTCCCTTTGGAACGTATGCATACAAGAGGATGCCTTTTGGCTTATGTAATGCATCGGCTACTTTCCAAAGGTGCATGATGAGTATCTTCTCAGATCTTATTGAGAGCTGTATGGAAGTTTTCATGGATGACTTTAGCGTTTATGGTGATTCATTTAACCTTTGCTTGGATAGTTTAGCTAGAGTATTAGACAGGTGTGTTAGTTCAAACATTGTTTTAAAGTTTAAAAAATATCACTTTATGGTTAAACAAGGTATTGTACTAGGACACGTTGTTTCTAATACTGGTATTTCTGTAGATCCAGCAAAGGTAAATGTTATTTCTAGTTTACCTTACCCCTCTTCCGTGAGGAAAGTCCATTCGTTCCTTGGTCATGCAGGTTTCTACCGGAAATTTATAAAGGACTTCAGTAAGGTAGCATTGCCTTTATCCAGACTACTGTAGAAAGATGTTGAGTTCGAGTTGAGTGAGGACTGCATGAATACATTTGATAAGTTGAAGATCACCTTAACTGCATGAATATATTGATTTCTAATACTTGTATTGTTGTATAAATATATTTATTTTTATTGAATTAAATTAAATTATTAATTTAAATTATAATCATCTAAATTTTAAATTAAATATTTTTATAATTTTAAAAGTTAAAATTATTTGAATTAAATTGAATGAAATAAAAAAATAAAAATCAAACAAACATAACATTAATTCAATTATACACACAATTTGATAACTGAAATGCCAATTAAAATTTTGTGTATATCTCGAGTACTGAAATCTTTATTAATTTTGCACATATCTAGCATACTCAATACCCCTAATTAGCTTTTGTGATACAGATTGAAATTTGAGTATCCAAAATCTAATATGAGACATTATACGTAATTAAGCTATATGCTATATTTTATGTATTTTTGTAAATTTTATATTTATTTAATTTAAATTAAAAACAAAAATCGATGGGTAGTATTCTGTGAATTAAAATATGCCTTTGGATCTGGCCTATTCCTAAGTGCATAGTCTTGAATTGTTAGAAGTTCAGTGAAGAGTGTGTGTGGGAGAGAGTCAGACAGACAGGGAGTGAGTGAGTAGAGTTTTCCGAAAATCGAGAAAGACAGAAATGAGGACGGTAACATTGCAATCTCCGCCATACGCGGCTCTCTCAATTCCCCCAGCACCTTCTTCTTCTTCCTTCTCCTTCCGTAATTCCACTCTTTTCTTCAACACTTGCCTCCCTCAGTTTCGCGCTTCATCTTCAGCTTCAACTCGCTTCGCTCTCGATGCTTCATCTATCCAAACCGGTACAACTTGCTCTTCTAATTGATACCTTTTCGTGTGTGTATATATATAGATGCATTTCATTCTTACCATCATTGCTTGGCTTCTTCAGCTTCCACCACTGAATTGGACGCGGTTTCAGCCTTTAGCGAGATCGTTCCCGACACCGTCATCTTCGATGACTTCGAAAAGTAACACCGTTCACTTCTCTATTCATTCTTCTTCCTTCAATTTTTGAATCAAAATTGCGATCTTTTATTTTCTTTTTCTCTGTTTAGGTTTCCTCCAACAGCAGCTACCGTTAGTTCCTCGCTTCTCTTGGGAATATGTGGTCTTCCAGATACTATTTTCAGGGTTAGCTCTTTCTTCTACGAATAAAAAATTGACAACTGAATTTTTCTCTCTTTTGATATTTGAGTGACTTAGGTTACATTATTTTTACTTTGGTAGAATGCTGTGGACATGGCTTTGGCTGATTCCGAGTGTTATGGGCTTGAAAACACTGAAGCTAGATTGTCTTGTTTCTCCAGCAAGGTAATCTCGTATTGGACAATTCTACGATGAAGAGGTTTTTGTCCGGAGAGAACGAAGATGAGTGTAGAGTCTACTTTAAAAAAAATTATAAAATTAAAAACACATTATCCTAAATAAATACTTAACTATCTATCAAAGAGATTCTTCATCTCTTCATCATTTTTTCTCATCACTATATCATGCACCTTTCTTATTTGGTTTCTCACTCTAACTTCATTACTTGCTGATTATGTATATTATTGTCTTTATCAATAGTATTGACTTGAATGTTGATTTTCTAGTCAAACATTGTTTAAGTGGTGGGTTTGGTGTTTGGAATTGTAGGCTTTGGTGAATGTCGGAGGTGACATGGCGAAGTTGGTCCCTGGTCGTGTTTCGACCGAAGTGGATGCACGGCTTGCTTATGACACACATGCCATTATTAGAAAGGTATTGCTCCCTTCTTTTTATCAGCCACCATCTTCAGAGTGAGAAACTTAAATTTGATAACGAAAAGCATTACAATCTATTGGTATGCGTGTGCCTTCAACATAAGATTATCATGTTGAAGGAATTTACAGATTTAATTCAATGCCTTCTTTGCGGGAGGTGCCAAATCCAGAGTCTTCTGATTCTGAAGACTTAAAGAGTTATGATATTCATTTTCATTGTTGTCTACCCCAGCCTTGAGCAAATGCAATAGTACCTTCTAATTTTAAGTTCACTATTCTGATGTAAGCGATGCCCAGATTGAAGAAACTAGGGCCTTTGTGGATGTGTGCGTAAACATGTTAGACAATTTTAAGTGTTTCTGACATTGAGTGGCTATTAATCGGTTTAGATAATATAAATAACCTTTACATCTGTATCTCCTTAATGCTAATGCAAATTACATGGTAAGAAAACACCCATCCTTTGTGAAATTCGATGTTAACCTATTGTCAAATGTTACAGGTGCATGACCTGTTGAAGTTGTACAATGATATTAGTATCCCTCCTCAGCGTCTTCTGTTTAAAATTCCTTCAACTTGGCAGGTGAGTTATCAGGCCAAATGGAACTGCTGAGCTTAGAAAGACAGATGCTTCACCTAATTTGCTAATTGATTATTTTCCTTTGTGTAGGGAATAGAGGCTGCAAGATTGTTGGAGTCCGAGGGCATACAAACCCACTTGACTTTTGTTTACAGGTATTTGTTTGGGGTGATATTCTTATTGAATGCTCTGAGTTTTGAGGTTCATATGTGAAGGATGTCATTTGATTAAACATCCCAAAGGCACATGTCTGTTATTTATATTCCTTAGGTTAGGTGTGCAATGCATTAAGGATGAAGAGGGTCAAGTTTTGTTCATAGAGCGAGACATCAAAGATAGATGGAAGAGTTTTTACGAGTTATTTAGTGAAGAACATGGGACCGTTAGGTTAACTACCGTGGCAAATGACAAAAAAGATACCTTCTATAGTACAATTTTGAGATAATAGAAGTCTGCAGAATTTCAAATGACCAGGCTTATGGGCCATATTGTAAAGTTGTGAAAGAGGATAATTGAGAGATATTGGAAGGACCAGAGAGGTTTACATGTGGTTTTCATTATTTTGGAGAAGGGTATGGAAAGGTTTCTAGAGAAGCCCTATGGAACATTCTAGAGAAGAAAAGCATTTAGATTGCTTATATTCTAGCAATCAAAGATATATCTCCTGGGTTAGACTAGTAGTTCTTTTCTTTTTTCTTCTTTCCAAGGATAAAATTTTGATATAAGGAATTTGTTCACTGTTATCCATTCCTATTCATTCTATATTATTCTTCAGCTTTGCTCAAGCCGCTGCTGCTGCTCAAGCTGGTGCTTCTGTGATTCAAATTTTTGTTGGCCGCTTAAGGGTAATCTCATACCTTTTTTCGGGAAAGTATTACTGGATGACATTAGGGTATCTTAGGTATAAATTTTTCAGGACTGGGCGCGCAATCATTTGGATGACCCAGAGATAGAATCAGCTCAGCTGAAAGGAGAGGATCCTGGGTTGGCATTGGTCTGTCATTCAACCTTGCTATAATGTTTCTTCGTCTTGCTCTGTGCTTAGAAATTTTTTGTAAATAAAATAAGAAAGCTCTTCTTGAACTAAGTCTGCATTCTGCAACGTTGGTATGACTTGTGGAAATAAAAACAACTGGTGCCTTGGTTTACCCAATAATCTGAATCTAGGCTGAAATAGCTATAATGAACATCTGACAAGTCCCATACCTGAAAGAATTTTTATTAATTTCAGGTGACAAAAGCTTACAATTATATTCACAAGTATGGGCATAAGTCAAAGTTGATGGCAGCTGCAGTTCGCAACAAGCAGGATCTATTTAGTCTTCTGGGGTATTTAAAAACTTAACAACATTCGTATTTCCAATTTAAGATCTGATTTTAGCTTTCTTTGTTTGATATTCTATGAACTTTTTTTGCTTTGTATTGCTTCTTGTGTAGGGTTGACTATATCATAGCTCCATTGAAGATCTTGCAGTCTCTCAAAGAATCTATTGCTTCTCCTGATGAGAAGTACTCTTTTGTTAGGAAGTTATCGCCTCAGTCTGCTGCCAGCTATGTGTTTAGAGATGAAGAGGTATGGATCAAGTCTCTAGCATAATTGTTTAAGATCAAATTACAAGACTGCGTTTGTATCAACAGATCTCGACCTCACAATTACTTGACAGTGTCAAACTGTCAATGCCAATTAGCCCCTTTGCAAATATTATAGGAAAATCAAACAGATTAGGTGAAAGAACAACTTCAAACTACTTGTTGCATGTTATGCTGATTTACCTTCCTCTTTGCTACCTCAATCAATATTGCTCTTGGTCAAGCATCTGCCACATTTGCCAAATGATTGGTTGTTTGTAATTACTGATTAGTTTGCTGCTGCTGCTTCTTCATTTTAATCTTTCCAGCTTGTTAAATGGGACCAAGCTAGCCTTGCAGCAGCCATGGGGCCAGCAGCTGTGCAGCTTCTGGCTACTGGACTAGATGGTCATGCCGATCAGGCAAAGCGAGTTGAAGAGTTATTGGGGAAAATTTGGCCACCCCCAAATGTATGAATTCAGTTTTTCTTTTGTCTCTCAATAGATCTTTTGCTTCAAGGAATAACAGAAGGTGCTACACCTGAAGGGAAATCCTCCGTTTGTTGTGTTTCTTTAGTTTCCCCTAACCTTGAAATCTTGGAGAGTCCGGTCTTGCAGCTGTACATTTTCTTCTGAGTATTTCCCCTGGTTTTTTCATCCTTCTTACCCGTATAGTTCTACTGGTTAAAATCTGGTTATGTGGCATGTTCTTCGATCTTCAAGCATTTCTGCTTGTTTGTGAAATGAAAACATCATGGTATCTTTAGAATATAACAATTCCATTTGACCCTAGTTTACAGTTTACAAATGTGGTTATGTTGTTATCTTAATAATCCATTGGAGTTGCAGTTGATATCTGGTTCATTATTCAAATTAGTCGAGAGAGAAAATTGAATAAGGTGCGATTGAACGCACAACTTAATAATTTTTGCATGTCTCGTTTAAGTATGCTTAAAACTTGTGTTAATGGGTAATATGATACTGAATATACTGGGAGTAGGGTGCACAATCTTCTAACACAGTTGCGAAGCCAGGTTCCATGTAGGATTGAAGAAAGTTTCTAACCTCATCTCCATTGGGAAAAGCTCATTACAACCAATGTTAGGGTTGCTCCGTTGCAATTCGAATTTCGAACCGAGACTAGACCCAATTATCATAATAATGATATATAATCCACATCAGTATATCACATGAACACTATGCATGATTTCAACATTTTCTACTAATAAATATGGCGAAAAATTGATCAAAAGACCAAATTAAAACTGAGAGAAATGATATTACTCTTATTTTTTATAACGCCACTTTAAACATGATCACATATGATGTTGTTTTATATTGTATGTTTGTATGGATTTATGAAAAAAGATTGACATTATCAAAATAAGAGTGATAATATAAATTCCCTAAATGCGTAATATAAAGAATCAAGCTAAAACAAGTCATTATTTATCAAAAAGTATATGTGCCCTGGTACTAGGGTTTTTTTAGTGCTCTACTAGAATTTTAGGAGGAATTCTAATTGTGATTTGTGAGTTTTTCACTGAGTCTGATCAAATTTGGATGGTAGCGACTGCTGCCCTCATGCTAGACAATAACCCTGCGATCAAATTTAAAGCATTACAAGAAAAATGTTGAGTACCGTCGGAAAATTAATTAAATTACCGTCAGATTTATTATCAGAATGAATTAAATGGTATAAATGTCGCTGGTAAATGGTTACTGTCGGAATTTTTTCGTCTAACAGTAATTACTGTCGGTTTCTGTGACAGATTGCCAACTCAAAAAATCAATTCATTACTCGCAGATTTTTCCGACGTATTGTTGGCACCAAAAAAATGTTTCGCGTACTATTACCGTCAAATTATTCCTACGGTAAATCCGACGGTAATGTCAATTTTTTTATTAAAAATTTTGAAATAAATGGTCAATTTTAATTTTAATTTTAATTTTAAATTTATTTTTCACACAATTAATGTTGAATTCATATAATGAAAATCTATCATTTAAAATAAATAATACAATGTTCAAATAAATTAAAAGTCAAGTACATCAAATAAATACAATCAAACAGTAAAATGAAACACTAATAACACAAATCTAGGTAATCGTCGTCGTCGTGGGTCCTGTGGCCCTGAGTCGGCGGCGCAGAAGACAATGATGTCCGTGCGTCACCAGCAAGGTCGACACCAATGGCACTCATCTGGGCCTGGTACACCTCCATCTGAGCCTCCATATACTGAAGCCGCTCCAGCGACTCCCTCCACTCTAGCCTGAGCTCATCCTAGATGTCACGCGGGTGAAGATCTCCTGATACCTCTCCTAATAATCGTTCAGCTCCTGATCTGCAGCATCACTACCTGTCGTCATGTCTGCAAATATCATACCAATTAACAGAAATTCAGCACAACAAGTCAACAATAAATTATAACAATAAACTGCAAGTATGAGGAACAAGTTTAACACTAATGTACTTCCTATAATCAATAGCACAAGATTGATTTCAAGAATTAAAAATCGTTTCTAATATAACCTAAAACCAAATAAATATCCAAAATTAACATACTTGGATTATATAGAATCAAGGAGCTTAAAATTGTATTAATCTTGTACTATTAGACAAAGAATCTCAATTATGCAAAAATTAATATTTTGGTCAATTAAAAGCATTTCACATCCATTCATCAAGGCATATGTGAAGGCAAGCATTGATTTTCAAGGATTGAACCAAAGTTTCATTAATAACTCGTTGAGGCATATTGTTGAACACTTGGTATATTAAGTGTAAACAATACAAAATGATACTAACAAGCATCCTTTCAGTACCAATTCAAAATCTCAACATCAATAACACCAAACTAATAGCATAACTCATGAACTCAGCAACAAATCAATCAAAACAGCTTTATCAGTGAATTAACGCAATTAAAACCAGCAATAAAACAGAGAATGTTCATACAATCAAATAATTATTAAACAATCTTAGTAACAATTTCTCAGAAAAATAGTCATCAACGCAGCAATTAACACAATTCGACAATTCCAAACACTACAACATTTTAAAACCTAATGTATTGAATCTAACATAACTTAATCAACCTAAATTCACTAAGACTAGAAACCTAAACTGAACTACTTTTGAAACTGATTCAAAATTAAAATTGAAATTCTAATCAAACTTAAATTAAATTAAACTAAAATTAAAGGAATTAGAAAAGAGTTGTTCGAGAACCTGTAATGAGGAACAGAGCAAGAAATAAGAAAAGAGGTGGATGTTGCAGCGGTGGTCACCAAAGTTGTGTTGAAGCTTGCTGAAATGAAGGGGACTACTGCAGCTTCGGTTATGTGTTAATGAGACAGAGAGAGCAGGAGGCAGCGGTTGAGCCTAAGAGGAAAAAGAAGGGAAGAAAGATAAGGGGCTCGCGGTGGGGGCAAATGGTAGTGACGATGACACTGGAAGAAGAGAGAGAGAGAGAGGGGAAGAAAGAGAAAAAAGAGGGGTCTGCGGCGGGTTTCCGGCGACGGAAAGGAGTTGCCAACGGTGGTGGTCTCGGTGATGACGACAGATGGTCGTGACGGCGACTGGAAGGAGAGAGAGAGAGGGATGGTGGCGATGGTTTCAAATGAGGGGGAAGAAGGTTCGTGATTTGAATTTACACCCGTTTACCGTCGGAGTTACCGTCGAAAAAATTCGACAATAAACCCGTCGGTAACGGACGCACCAAATTAATTTATTTTTCCTCTAGATATTACCATCGGATTTACCATCGAAAAATAGAATCCGATGGTAATTACTTAACCTTACAAATTCGATGTCGTTATTGCCAGTAAATTCAACGGTAAATTCGCCGCTACTCTGCATGCTAAATCCGACAGTAAATCCGACGGTACTCAAGATTTGTCTTGTAGTGGAAGAATATCAGATCATGCAATTTGCTGATGATAATATCAGGGGAAGGTGTTGAGAAGTGTTCTAGGAGTTTGGTTGGAAGATTGTTTGTTGATCGTGACTTTAGTGCCAACTTTACAATCTGGAGGCAACTAGAGGGATTTAAGTTGATAGACCATCGAGAAAACCTACTCCAATTTCTTTCATAGTGAGATGGATCTTCTTAAGATTAAGAAGGGTGCTTCCGACTGTTCAAAAATTACATATTCAATATGAGGAGATGGAATGAAGATATGACAATCAAAGAGGAATATTTTGCTCATGTTCTTGTCTACTATGGGGTTTACCTGAGCCTTGATAAACTAGTAGTTTGGAGAGAAAGGTAGGAGAAGAATTGGAAAAAGTCTTGGATTCAGATTTATTTGTGATAAGAGATAAGGAGGAAAAGGTCTTGAAAATCTAAGCTATAATGGATATTACCAAGTCTCTATGTAGATCACTTAAAATTGTTGGCAGCAATAGCAAAGTAATTTATTTTCAAATCAAATAAGAGTACATTTGTAATTTCTATCAAAACTATCTTCTATCACAACTATCTTCTATCACATAGGATATGAAATAAGAGCCTACATTTTACATTTAGAGGATCCGGTTGGGGGAAGAGTTAAAGAAGAGCAGTGAGGACCGTGGCTAAAGGCTAAGCAAATTTGCTAGAGGAAAGAGAAGATGAAAGAAAATCAGAATTCTAATAGGAAAAAACATAGAAAATCTACGTCTATTAGTTTGATAAAAGGGGATGATAAAAGGCAAAAACATATAAAATCTACATTTGTCAGTTTGATTCGAAGTTTTACAAGTCTATCTATTTAAGATGACAATTCATGAGTCAGTGGGGGTGGGAATGAAACAAAGGAAGGTAATTGGAGGAAAGGGGATGATGAGGTAAGAGAAGAAGTGGATAATAGTAGAGGGATTATAGAAGAAGGGAGAAAAGAAGAGGATGAAGTGGCTAAGGCTAATGCAAGCAAAAATCCATAAATTTATTTTTTTTTGTTGGTGTTATCGAAGAGAAGATTGATAACAATAGAGCTAGAAGATAGAATTTAAATCAAATGGCGAGAAAGGGGTAAAAATAAAAATCTGTCCTAAGGGTGAAGAGGAGTTCAACTGATTATGGCAATTCAACTAACAACAAGCAATATTGTCAAGAAAAAATGACACCAGCTGTAATGGAAGTGGGTGCCATCCAACAAAAGGCACCCAAAAAGGTATGAAAGCGATGATGTGGAACTGTTGCCATTTGAAAAAATCTCTAGTAGTTTATAACATCAAAAGAATTCTTAAATCTCATTCTCCCGAGATAGTGTTCCTTTTTGAAACTA
Organism: Arachis hypogaea; assembly: GCF_003086295.3. Taxonomy (NCBI): domain Eukaryota; kingdom Viridiplantae; phylum Streptophyta; class Magnoliopsida; order Fabales; family Fabaceae; genus Arachis; species Arachis hypogaea. Next base: position 52,383,378 of record NC_092046.1, read on the forward strand.
AGAACAATACCTGGTTTGTAGAGGGTGTGATGAAGAAGGATGGTTTTCAATCTTGGAAAATGGTAGATCCTATTGGTTTGTCAGGAGGGCTGGTGATAGAATAGAAAGAGGGAAAAATGTGCAGATTTTATATTAAGAAAGTTTCTATATCTATTTTAGTTGTGGTAATCAACAATTTGCACAAAAATGGGAAGCTTTAAGGGTATATTTAAGTATGGATAAAGGTAGGAGAGATGAATAATTTTGTAAAATTCTAAAGATTATGGAGGATGACAACAACAAAATGATAGCATTAGGCAACTTCAATGCTATCCGAGCCAACCACAAAAAGGAAAGAGTTAGGTTTAAACCTATCACTTTTATCCAATATTTTAATGATTTTATCAATATGAGTAGACTGATTGATTTTATGAAGAAAATAAATTTTACTTGGTACAACAAACACTTTGGAGGTAATCTAATCAAAGAAATGCTTGATGGGTTTTTGGAGACTAATAATTGGAGAAAGAAGTTTCCAAATGCTTTTGTTTATTATATGAATGATCTTGGGTCCGATTATAGGCCCTTACTTCTTAGTATAGAAAGGCAATAAAGAAGAGTAAAAAAGAGGTTTTATTTCTAAGAACGATGGTGTGAAAATTCGAAAATGACGAATCTAATAAAGGACTATTGGAATCATGTGACTGAAGGGTCCCCCATCTTTAGACTAGCTAAAAAATTGAAGATGTGTAGACATAAGCTGGTGGAGTGGCAACAAAGTAATACTACAAATTCCCATATTAGAATCTCTAATTTAAAAGAAAACTAATTGTTGAATCAAGTAAGGTGACTAAGTCAACCCGTTGATTGTTCGATGCTTAGAGGCTGAGTTAGAAAACAAGTTGGAGCAGGAGGAGAGATACATGAGAAAGAAATAAAAGGTACAATGGGTCAACTAAAAAGATTGAAACACAAAATTCTTCCATTCCAAGTTTAAAATAAGATTCATATGCTGGAAGATGAGAGGGGACATTTAGCCACGGATGCAGAGGGAATTGCTTCCATTTCTTAGAATTATTTCACAAAGCTATTCTCCTCTAGTAATTCGAGAGGCCCCACTAAAGAAATACAAGATATTCAAACTAAGATAAATGCTTCTACCAATCACATGCTTATCAGACAGTTGCTGATCAATGAGTTAAGTTAGTCATGTTCTCTATTAATCCTTTCTCAACTCTTGGTAATGACAAATTTATTGCTAAGTTTTTACGATTTTCTGGGAAACGATAAAAGATTAATGTGGTGCAAGCGGTTAAGAGCTTTTTTGTTAGAGGTAAAATTTTGGTAGCTTTTAATCATACTCATATATCACTAAGTTTTTTACAATTTTTCTTCTACTTCATTTAAGTAAAGTATGATTAATTGTACTCTATTATCAAAATTTCTCTTGAAAAAAACATGAAAATTATAATTTAAATTCTTGATAAAATTTCAAATTTTGCATTATATTACATCTTTATGGAGCTACCTTTTTAATAATTCCACAACTTAAATAATTTTAGAGATAAGTGTTAGGAAATTATTTTAATTTTTTAATTTGTTTGTCGGCAATACATATATTAATTATAATCACAAATTATGCTATTTCAAATTAAATGACTTATATAATGGTGATCTCATTTATTGTTATAAATGTTAAATTGAATAAGTCAATATTACTTTTGATTTGGAATTAAATGAGAATAAAACCAGATATTATCTTTTGTTCCTTAGATAATTATCTTTTGGATTTTAGATATATTATCTTTTGGACTTTAGATACTATTTTATTTGGGCTTTAGGGTTTAATGGGCACCATGCTCAAATATAAATAGGCCTTCAGAGTTTCGGTCCCCAATATACCAAAGCCGCCTTTGTTGCTCTTTCCCCATCAAAAGAGTTGCAATTTAGCTGCCTAGGGATACAGAAGGTTTTGGTTGAGGAAGATCGAAAGAACCACAAGACTGAGACAATTCTTCTGTCTGATTTCTAATTACTACTAGTAAAAGTACGCTTCCGCATTATGATATATTTTTGATGACTCAATATGAATGATCTGAACTAATAAAATAATTTATTCCAACAAGTGGTATTAGAGCCATCTATGATTTAGTCATCAAAAATATCAGTTTTATATTATTTTGTTTGGATCGGTATATATGTGTATGTGCGCGTCATATATAATTGGTACTGATCCACGAGCATAAAGATTAATTTTTAATGCGAACGCCTTGAATTGCAATTATTTATAGGTGCACACTATGGTACAGATGTTGTTTTACAGAGATTCTTTTATTATTGGGGATCTAGCGACACGTGTCCCATGTGGGATATTCTTCTAAATGCAAGTTGAGGCTTATGGACAGACGACGCTTACACCTTCCATTACGGCTCGACTTGGGAATTTTTAGGAAAGTAACTTCGTTTGTATTTATGGGCTGGCAAGACTTTTTTGAAGGATAGGTGGATCTGGTTTTGGGCTGGGTGGGTGTTGGGGCTGGGTAGGATTAAAAAATCCATTAATAGTGTTAGGAAAGAAGACTTGTAACAACTGCAATTGAGCTACCAGCACCGAATCTTCAACCTACCTGTGAGAGTATGAGTAACGGTGAGAGGATTTTGCACCGCCATGACCAGTTCGACGGATAACCATAGGAGTGTACTCGATGGCTGTGGACAGAGGGGGCTTCTCTGAGCGGAACAGGTAGAGGTGGGCTGGATTGCGTTGAGACGCAGTGAGCAGAAGCGAAACCGTAATCGAGCTTTTGGCTCCGGAGGCCTGATCGGAACTCGCAGTCATCATCTCCTTCTGCTTCGATTTCTCATCGGCAGTCCACAATCACTGGTATTCTCCTTATTTCTCATTACGTTGCAAATTCACATAAGATAGTGCACTGTTATCTATTGCATAAGGCATGATGCCATAATTATGTTTTTAGGGTTTGCATTGTAAATTAACAACGCACCATTTTTGCTGAAATAGATTAGCTATTGGCATAGATTTCTTATACAGAAATTCATTAATATTCTTTCGTAGAATGGGCGTGATGTGAAAGGGAAATTATTGGATATGTGTAGCTAAAGTTTTGCTGATTTTTTTTTCCTTAACATAGCTGGAACATTTAAAAATATGCTTCTTAATCTTCCGTTGAATTTTTGAACTTTTGCACTTTCAGTTAGAATTTAAAAAATATGCCATTCGAGCTATACTAATTGATGGATTTCACCCAAGGTTGTCAAACTCGTGAGTCTAGGTAAACTCGTGGAGCTGACCTAGACTCGACTCGTAGACTCGTACGAGTTTACCTGTTATACATTTTTTATAAAAAAATATATATAGCATGTATAATATATATATTTACTCAGATATAGACATTCAAACCTAACAATTTCAACATCAAAACACATAATAAATTAACATAATACTACAATTACAAGTTACAACAAGTACTTTGGATCACACATTTAAATCCTTCACAAGTATCTATCTAGTTCAACATAAAACACACAATTACACAATCAAAGGTTCATAAGACACAACCAAAACACAAAAGAAAACAACAAAGCAACAATTAAATTTCTAATAAACTCTAAAACTCAAATCCTCCAATATCTTCATCTTCCATGGCATCAACATCATCATCTTCACCATCTTCAATACGCACTTTATCACACAACAGATACATTTTCATTTAAACTAACAATTCAGACTTCAGAGTTCAGTAAGATATTTTAGAGTTTCAATTCAGACTTCAGAGTTTCAATTCAGACTTCAGAGTTTCAATTAAGATATTTTAGAGTTTCAATTTAGACTTCAGAGTTTCAGTAAACTAAACATAACTACATAAGTACATAACAGAAGCAGAAAACAAAAGAAAAAAAAATATATAACAGAAGCACTATCCACACATTTTAACCATGATTGAAGCATGAAGCATGAAGCACAAAAGCAGGCAAGCAGCATCAGTTTTTTTTCGCACATTAATTTTTTTTCAACAGATCAAACGCAGATCAGGGCCTTAATAAATTTTGCAGAATTGAATAATTGATACCAAAATTGTTAGCATTTGAATAATTGAATTAGTTTAACAAAATTACCTTGGATATCGGCAGACTTGAAGCAGATCAGCAGTGATTCAATGAAGAACAACTGAACAAGGCCGACGAGCGCAGAACAGGGGAGGGGAGGCAAACAGCGTGGATGCGTGGTGGTGGGCTCTGCGAGACTGCGACTCTGTGTGGTGGTCCTTCACTGCGTGGTGGTCCTTCACTGCGTGGTGGTGACCTAGTGGGCTCTGCGATGCCGCGTGGGTAAGCAGTGGGGGATGAGGGATGAGGCGAGGGGAGGTGAGAAAGCGAGGGATCCGTCTGGACTCTGGCGTCCGGCCTCTGCGTGGCGGCGCAGACAACGGCGCCAGTAGATGGTGGAGGGAGTGAGGAGTGAGGCTGGCCGTGAGGGCTTGGTGGAGGGAGTCACTGAGGGTTTCGAACTTCACTTCTTCATTAGTGGGTGTGGGTTACACTTACCGGGTTTGGGTTAGCCACTTAGCTGTAGGGTTTTTTTTTTTTTTGGGCCAAAACGACGCCGTTTTGGCGAAAATGGTCAACGAAATTAAACTCGCTGACTCGCTAGCAAACTCGCGAGTTTGAACGATTTTATTCGAGTCTAGCCGAGTCAACCTGAGTCTACCCAGAAACGAGTTTATGTCCGAGTCAACTCAATTCCACTACCTAAACTCGTAAACTCGTACGAGTTTATGAGTTAACTCGCGAGTTTGACAACCATGATTTCACCTGCCACTCTATCGAGCTAACTAGAGCACATTTCAAATTAACTGGACTTTAGAAAAATGCATCTTGCCCCCTTTGAACTATATGGTTAGAGACTAAAGTTAAATAAGTAGAAATCTAACGGAGTAAAATGTACTTGCTATATATTGAAGTGTTCCCATTTTCATTGCATTTGGCCGCTTTTCCACATTATTAAAAAATTCATATTCTCAAAAATCTTGAATGTCTTGTTGCCACTAATCACTAGCAAACATATAATCTTATCAAAAACAACATTGTTCCTATTATATTTTGCTTGTGTGCTAGTTAATAATTCTTCTCAGAAAAAAACTTTCCCTAACAATATCAACCACCAATTTGATTTCATAACATGATAACATATTCCATGCCCATTTTCTGTTTGTGTTTTGTCTTCACTGAACAAGAAAAGCTCCACCAATTATCTTGTATCTTGAGTTCCATTTCAATTGTTCTTGGAAATTACTGTTTTATAATTCAAAGCATATACGTGTTCTTCTTGTCCTTTAAAATCCCATGATTATTAGATGGCTTTTACTAGTACTAAATATTAGTATATAGTTATTTTTTTTGTTACAAGGTTCTAAGGTTCTGGCATCTCTTGGCAACCCAAGAACTTGGGTTCCTTATGACTGTGTTTGGTTAATGGGTGGAAGAAAATAAGACATAGACATTTGAATACATATAATTTTTTGGTTTGTTTGGTAATAATACATAACACAAGATACAAATCATAATTAAATTAAAATATGAATATCATTCTTCTTTTTCATCATGAATACCATATTACAGTAACACCACATGCACTATCCCCACTTCAATTTGTTACTTTTTCTTTTAAGATTGACACAGTCACTACCGATATTTTTAATAACTCAAATATAGAAGTAACATAACCCAGATATAGATTATTATAAAAAAAATAGGGGAGGGAGGGATGAAGGGAGGAAGAGAGAGAGTTGTTGTCATGGGAGAGAAGCAAAAGACAGCCTCTTGGTGATAGTGAAGGAGAAAAAGGGAACTGTTAGGAGAAGGATGGTAGATATGGGGAATTGACAAAATATTAAAGGTAAAAATAGATACAAAATTTGTGTTCAACACAAAAAATTTGTGTTTGAACTTCCTGAAGAGACACAAAATATGTGTATATTGTGTGCAGCTGTGTACCACCATTTCCTTCAAATAATTGTGTCTCCCCAACAAAATTGTAGATGTGTGTCAAGTGGGAGCCTCATGCATTAGCTGCCCGTAAAAGTTACACCCCAAGGACCTCTTATTTTTTTGTTTTACTTCACCGTAATTGTTTTTTAAATTTTCTTAATTTGTACTTCTCTGTTAGTTAATGATATTTGTTTCTTTAAAGTAAATTGGTTGCTGGAAGTTACAATTTTTAGTATTAAGTGCAAGCTGTTAAAACTGAATTTAACAATAAGGGATTTGTACAACTATGTTCACAGTCAACGGCGAGCACGAATCTTGGATGGGGATGCAGCTGCAACTATAAGCTACTTAGAGGGGAAGGCAAATGCGGACCTTATGTCAGTCACCAGATACATAACGACTGCAGATAATCGGTTGGGTAACTTATTTTGGGTGAACGGTATCATGAAATCCGATTATGAGTTGTTTGGTGATGTCCTTGCATTTGACGCGACATACCATGGGAACAAGTACAAGAAACCTCTGGTGGTGTTCTCTGGGACAAATCATCATAGGCAAACTTGCATTTTTGGATTTGCCTTGCTTTAGGATGAGGAGGTGCACACTTACAAATGGGTTCTGTTGAACCTTTTGGATGTCATAGGTCAAAGAAGACCGAACCTTGTTGTGATGGATGGGGATAAGGCAATGCGCGCTGCCATTGCGGAGGTGATGCCTTCAGCCAAGCACAGACTCTGTGCATGGCATCTGGAGAAAAATTGTGTCCAACGGGTAAAGGAAGTTGAATTTCAGAAAGTATTCAAAAAGGCTATCTATGCAAACTTTGATGTTGACGAGTTCGAGAGATATTGGAGGACCTCAATCGAGTCTCTCAGTCTAGGCCAAAATACATGGGTGCAATCGACATATGACATTAAAGAGAGTTGGGCAACGGCCTATCTGAGGGGGACCTTTTGCGCCGGATATAGGACAACGTCAAGATGTGAAGGAATCAATTCTTTCATTAAAGCGTTCCTAAAGTCAACGGATAGCATTCTTGAACTGGTTCACAGCTTGGATAGGGTTGTGAAAGATTATCGGAACAATGAGGTGTTACTGCACAATTTTACTCCACTTATTACACACCCGTGTTAAGTACTGGATTAGATGCAATAGAGTTGTCTGCGTCAAAGCTTTATACAAGAGCTATTTTTAGGGAAGTTAAGAAACAAATCAAGGGTGTTGTAACGCTATTGTTTCAGGGAAGGGAGAGCATCAGCACGACCATTGTGTATAGCTTTAGTAAAATGGGTAGACCGGACCGGGTATTCAAGGTTCTATATGATCCGAATGACCGAAAGATTGAGTGTCAGTGTAAGATGTGGGACAATGATGACATACCGTGTTCCCATATATTTTGTGTCATGAAGTACGAGGGTATGGAGGAAATTCTTGAAACACTTGTCCTTAGGCGCTGGTGTAAGATTGCAAAAGACTGTACAACGTTGAAAATGGGGAATGATTCAAGGGATCAGGCAAGACTGCTTCGATACAGTGCACTATACTCAGCTTTATCCCATGTTGTTACACTTGGTTGCGAAGAGGTTGAAGATTTTGCGCTTGCACAGGATGCTATATCAAACCTGGTTGATATATTGCAACGGCACCGTGTGGAAAAGGATGGTAACATGGTTTTGCCCAACAACAAAGGTGGGGTCAAAGACCCTACGATGGCAGCTACAAAGGGTGCACCGAAGCGGGGAAAAGCCAATTTATGTGCCTCCGAGGAGGAGCCGAAACCGAAGAGGCGTTGTTGCACTAAGTGTGGGGTTCCCGGACATACAAGAAGAACATGTGCAGGCCACGATGCGAAGGCTGTACCAGTGGGATCAGAAGCACCATCATCAGCTTTCGCTGAGTCTTCATTCGCCAATGTAAAATCCACGGAACAATCCACGTCATTACGCAGGGAGGGCCCCTTCGAAGAGGCGACTACTGCAACTATATTTTTTATTGGTTTCAAAAACTATATTAGATGTGTTCTTACGAGTAGAGAAAAATTCAGATGTAGGCTGCATTACATTATTTTTCTTAATATATTGTTAGGAATGATTTAGTCTTCATTGTTTGTGGTTCTGGGTACTCGTGTTTTGGTTTTCAGGGACAGAAGGTCACATCTAGCCTTAGCCAAGGAGGTGCACCATTAGGCATGACCCCTACTCAATCGAACGTGTCGCGGTTCGCAAATTCCGGAGGTGGAGGCAATATATTCTTGGGTGGGCAACGCATAGACAATTTTTATGCAACACCTACCTATGGACCAATGTCATCCGTCCCATGCTATTCTCCTTCTTTCGTCCCAGGTGTGAGTCATAGCGGACCCCATGGTGCCTCGACAAGTCTTGGTAGCGAGGAAATTGAGAGGTGGATTTTGGAGGTAACTCTTTGAAAGCGAGTCTTAGTGCTGTTGTAGGGTATGGAATGTGGTTGCTTTTCATCTGTAAGCTACTTCATTAAGTCGTTGCATTAGTGACAAGCTTAATTGTTTTCAATTTTTATAATGCCTTGTTTTCAATAATGACACTTACTTATTAATTGCATAATGTAATTGGTCTAGGGTCTTCAGTGGAAAAGAATGGTGCTCTTCGATGAATTTATTGTTAGTATCTACTACAAAGTGAAGGCGTTCTCTTGTGGCATCTGGTGGATGCTATGGTATGGTAGTTTCATAATTCCATTGCAAAGATGTTATGTTCAAGCTTGCAAGGCTCCCAAATATTTTGCTTTTTTTTTTCTCATGCACGTACCTTTGCCATGTTGGTGTTGCCTTATTAGGATGTTAAAGAATTAGTTGCGGAGGTTGCTTAAAAGATATGGACGTTGGTATGCGAGTAGAAGTCGTCTCCAATTAAAGTATTCACTTGAATGAAACGGGAATGACATTATATTTGGATATTTGCTATTATTTTGTGTTGTGGATAACGATTTATTGTATGGTGAGAATTTCAATCTCGTGGACTATAGATACAAGAACATGGCTGTATTATAACTATGGAGAGTATAGATAATATGGAAATAAGGGTTGTGCTAGAGTTATGTCATACGTGCAGGTGGAACATGGCTGTATTATAATAGGGACCTTTCTCTTCAGTCTCTAATAAGAGTTTTCACCAACCAAATCATACACATTTCAAATCCTTTTGCCAGAACAAGCTAATGAGAGCGAACGCCTCTTTAAAAATAAATGTCTTGAAGTTAGGAATTATTATGTGATATTAAGTAATATCTATACCCCCTGTAAGTTATTCTATTCCATTTTTTTTATGTAACAACAATAAATAAAGAGACATGAACAAAGTAATATTACTAAAAACTTATAATAATAATAATAGATTGAGTCACCTATATAATTTTTAAGAACAAGTTCATCTTCTTAGAAGCAAAAATCTACCCAACGGTAGCACACACATGATCTGGTGACCATTATTATATCCGCAAGTCCACAGCTACATAAAAAACACAAATATGGTCCAATGTATTGAGCCCAAGACACAATAAATTTCTTACAAGAATACTATCATTTTCTTAATAATCTTATTAAGATGCCACAATAACTTGCTAAAAAAAAGCGTATAAATCTGCCTGCATATTGTCAACAAGAGTGAAAAAAGCTTGGTGCAACTGCACAAACCCTATCATCACAAAACTCAGGTAAATACAGAAAGAAGCTTGGTGCAACTGCACAAACCATATCATCACAAAAATCATAAGCAGATAAGTACAACACCACCCAAAAAGAATAGTGCAGATAAGTATGGTCATACCTTATATAAGTTAACTAATTGAGAATATTAACAGTGGGTGTAATGATGATCATAATAGCATATTCTTTGTTTGAGTACAAAATATAGAACTCAGTGTCTATAGAAAAGCCTATGTGGAAGATCTTCTGACCCAGTAAGATAATGGTGAAGGCCACAAAATAAGAAATAACACCATACCCTGGAACCTATTTAGACGACCTTTCACCAAGTAAAACCGCAGTGAAAGTGTGAAAAAGGCCATTTAAAATATTAGTATAACAGGCTACTTGGTGAGTGTGATGCAAACATCAATTATATGTAATTACAAAAAATTTACATGTATCTCACTATTAATGCAATGGAAATTAACGATCATACTTCATTTCACATTTAACCACCAAAAAACAAAATATGAGGCACCTCCTCAAAGGGTTGCTCCCATTGACTTCCTGCGCCAGTGAGACATTGCTTTTGCAACTAATGCCTTTGCATTTCCGTTGTGTTCTTTTAAAACCAAATCATTGGCAAGCCGCATCCACGTTGCAACATTAACTGTCTGCAACACAAGTAAATTATTTAATAACAAATTTCATAAAAAAAGATAAGCACGTACATTATGCTCAGTCTATTATGGGAGTTAGGATAATTAGGACATCATAATCTTTCCAGAGTGCCCCCCGTATCATCTATTGCGAAACCCATACTCCGCAATCCATGCTGCACCAGAATTGGGAATCGGTTAACTGAGCGATCAATTAAATAATGACATTAAGACCAAAAAAAAGGAACGATGATTGTTTTAGTCTCTAGGACGAAGACTATGACATAGTAGGAACAAGTACACTTACTAAATGAACAGAAGGGTAGGGTTAGTCAAATTAGAATTAAATTTAAAGTACGTGATTCAATATATGAGTAGGGTAAATTAATAAGAAAATAGGATGCATACGATCCATGAGCTTGTTGTGGGACATCAGCATCTTCGATGTCGTATGTTGAGAACCTTGGGCGCACCCCATCATTTGATGATAGCCATGCTTGGCCGAGGGTTATGGATTCAAGGTATAGTGTCTGCTCACGAACCGTAGGTGCAGAAATATAGAAGCTTGATTATGAGTGGCCAATCAGCTAACGAAATAATAACATGGCTGAGTATAAGCAAAAAGATAGGCAACATCGAAGGTGTTCTCACCACTTTAGTCATCGCCGTTTGCCTGTCTTCGGTCTCTTCCGGATTAACTAGTGAATCTAAGTAAATTAGTTTACGTCTTACGTTGTCAATGATGATCAGGTATCAATGCCCGACAGCCCACATCGGCACATAAATCTGTTTGCAATAAGAAAACAGTATGTGTTAGAACCATAATGAGTTATTGCACTATCAACTACATGATACCGTATAGTGTAACCCCAATCGGAACACCATGAAGGAATTAATTATACCCAATGCACTTCGTCAACCTTCGATGGCATATGCTTTGCCTTGATCGTTGCAAGCGTGCCCTTCGATAGAGATCGCATTTCCAGGGCGGCTTGCTAAGAAGAACAAAAGGAATGACAAAGAACCAATAAATTTTTAGCACAACAAGTAGCAGCATGCATAACTGTGATGACAAGACTAGGATAAATTAGGGTAGTTGGTTCTATCGTGCTTGAAGCTTTTGCTTGATGTGTAGATGAATTTGGGCCTTCAGAGCTTACCCTGACCCAAGTCGTTACATTGGGTTGTTTAGAGCCACGGCTTATGACAGGTTTTGTTTCATAGTTTAGGAACAGCCAGATTTAGCAACGAAGAGCCAGTGGAGGTAGCCATGGATTTTGGCGATCAAGAGCATCAGAGGCCTACGACAAGAACTCCAGTGCAGAAGCGGGTTTGGGGTATGGCCGAGCTTGATGACGGTCTAGGTTTGGATTTAGTTATTTTGGTTAGCCCAAAAGAAGAAAAAAAAGATTGGGCTGAAACAAAATTAAGGGATATCGGGCCAACAATCATTTTATGCTGTTGTTACTTTTTGGTGATGATACCTTTGGGACGTCTGATGAGATGTCTTGTTTGGTTTGTTGTTACTTTGTGGCCCATTTTTGTAGGCCCAACATAGTTTTGTTGGTAACGGGTAAGAAGGACCAAACCCTGTCATGAACTATGCAGCGTGCTCTGCCGCTGTTGGGGTTTACGATGCTGCACCCATGACTCAAGCGTCGGTGGGTTACTAACACTGAGACGGAGCATCTGTAGACATTATTTTTGCAATGCGAAGGGTGTTCGTTACGCAGAGACACCACAACATTAACGGCTCCGTCATCGCTGTTCATCCAATTCTGATAGCTATAACCAGGCACTCACATGGATGATAGTAAAGCAGAATAAAGCAGCGATGCATACAAAGTAGAAAAGACAAGTCAGGTACACTCACATGATTCGCAATGCATAAAAAGATCTCGAGAAATAGTGCGCATCAATGTGCCCTCCAGCTATATGTCCAGTGTCCTTTTCTTCTCTGTAAAATCATGCATGCCATGGTTGCAGAGATTCGCAAGTGCAAATATTCGTCAACCTAGCCTTGTATTGGTCATGGGATTGAGAATCAATGCAAATCTTCACCCTGATTTCTTCATTGAACCCCCACTCTCACACCCAAAGAAAAGACTAGAGGTGAATGGATGGGTGTTCACGAGAAAGTCTGAGTAAGAGGCAACCCAGTTGAGTAATTATCTTTCTTTTCCTTCAAATACCCTTTACTGAGTTGTCTGAGGGATAGAAAAGAGTTGCACAAGATAAAGTTGAGGGCAGTTTCGGACATTACCAAGAATCACGCTTCCTGAGGCATGTCTTCTCATGTGTCCCATCTACGCTTCCTCAATCAAATTTCCAGTACCCACCAGTTACTTAGTTAGGGTGGGAAAAAATTGGACATTGGCGCCAAATTATTTACTTATGGAGAAGGGTGGGCTTATAATTCTGCGAGGTCTAGTTATAGGAGTAATACAGAAGGGTTTGCCATAGTTGAATATAACTACAACTATAGTTGGGTTTATGTTTGGTCTTTTTAATCTTTTATTATATTTTTGCAATGTCTATAGTTATATCAAATTAAAAAAATTTTACTAAGAGTACTTGACATTAAAATTTGTAGAATATAATTTCTTTAGAAATATTTAAATTTACTAGAAGACAATTTTAAACAGATTATGAGTACTCTTTTGTCAATATTTTTATACCAATTAAACCCATGTTTAAAAAAATACATCATTATACCTTTAAAAACAAAACATAATAATCCTTATAATTTTTTTCTTTTATTCTTATACCAGTAACTCAAGTGAATATAGATAAATACTTTGTTATGAAGACTGATTTAATTAAGGAAATAAAAGTTTGAAGACTAATTCAATTTGGTTATTAAAATCTGTCGAGAATTAAAGCATTCAACTAAATTTTTTTTATGAATTAGCTTTGTGGTATTATTCATTAAGTTAACTATAGGAAGACTGGGCTTATCGGGACAAGTTCAATTAATTATACTATGTAACATAAAAAAAATATTATATTTTTTAGAAATTCGGTGAATAACTTGTAAATTAATATTAAACTTATAAAGCTTATTTATACAAAATAATGTACATTCACATCAATTTAATCTTTTGGACGTAATTCATCATAATTACTGAACAAAGATAAAAGCACGAGCAATTATACAATAGCCACAATCATAGTTATTAGAACCGAACCGGTGATCAAACCGATCAATCTACTAGGTCGCTGAATTATTGGTTCAACCGGTGGGTCACTGGTTTAACCGATTGACCCGGTCCTATATAAATAAAAAATAAAAAATAGTAAAAATTTAAAACTAAAATTTAAAATATATATTTTCACTAATATTTTAAGAATATCTAGCTATTCTAAAACAATATAGAACAAGAACAATAAGTATTTTGTTAATTTTATTCTACCATAAATATTTTTTTATACTAAAATAACTATTATTTTCAAATTTTAATAATTTATTATTTAGTTTATATTTATTACACTATTATATATTACAAGTATTTATTAAAAATAATATTACTATCTTATATAATTATGAAAAGGAAAAATAAGTGACTTTATAATTATTTTTAAATAAAAATATAATTAATTTAAAAATGAGTGAGTTTATAAGTAAAATTAAAATAAATTAAATAGAAGTAAACTTATTGATGAAAGATATATATATATATATATATATATATATATTATAATTTGCATATTTATTATTGAAAAACAGGATAGTTCGTTGGAAAGGAAAGGTTTTGATCTCACAGAAGATAGTGGTTTAAACCCCATGTCACACATTTTGGATAATTTTGACTTTCAAGCGGTTCGGTTCGATCGGTCTTATCGAGATTGACCGGTTTTTACCGGTTAACTCTGGATTTGGCCGGTTCGTTTCAGTTCCGTACCTTATACGGTCTAAATGTCTGACTATACCGGTATTAGATCCGGTTCTTCAATTTTTTAGTCGAACCGACTGGTCCAGTCTGATTTTAATAACTATGACCACAATAAAAAAGCCTTCTGAAATTGATATCTTTATCAGTTCTTATTGATTTGTTTGTTTTTCTACTATCTATATATATTAGATAATAGACTTTAAAATTTAGTACATTCAATCTAAACAGATAAATTTATTCATATAGACTGGTGTGAATTATTAATATTAGACTTTATATTCTTTAAATCATTATTATCGATTTATGGTACACAATTATATTAACTTATTATCTTAGAAATTCCATTGTTACTATCAATGGAAAAATTGTTGATAACTCATATACGATTTATATGTATGTGTTTTAATTGAAAAACAAATAGTAAGATACTTGCATGCGATTTTGATTATATTATAGAAATGCAAAATATTATGGATTTTTTCATAAGTTGCTAAACGACAAACTTACAAAAGCAACTTGGGTTTTATAAATACCATTTAAATGATATCTCTGTCTACACCTCAAACACATAAATATGTAACTCATGTCCACATACATGGGAGATGTGAATAATGCCTACTTTCGGATCATGTTATACTTTCATATCCTTAACCTCTTCTGCCAATATAACAAGCTACGCGTCTCTTGATGGTCTACCGCACACATGGGAATGAGTGAAATTGGGAATTCATAGAATGTAGACATTATGTTCACATCCGAAACTAGAAGGATAACGGTTTCAGTATGCTTTCCAGTAAGTTGAAGAGGGAGCGGTCGACGGTAAATACAAGTTATCTTTGGCGGATGTCCACCACTATTTTGGCAAGCTCCAATGCTGAAAATAATTTGGTCAAAAGAAAATTTAATAATTAAAAATTTTTTGAAGGGTATCTTAGAAAATACTAACTAATAAAAAAATAATTTATTAAAGGCTATGTCAGTAAGCAAAATTTAATAACAAAAATTAAAATTTTCGCTATAGGCTATTTTTGTAAAAAATAATTTACTTTTCTTGAAAAAAGTTAAAGTTAACATTAGTTAATACAAAAAAATTTTAAAATAACTTACAGAGGAGATTTTTTGAAAGTTAAAATAGAGGAAAATATGTATTTTGCTTATGGAGAAGATGATAGTGTCATTTTAGTCACAGTCAACGAAGAGAAGTAGAATTGCCTCATCAGAATATTATATAAAAAAAGGGCAAAGGCTTTATTTCAAAGGATAACTACCACTTCCTAAAATTTAATAGAAAATGAACATAAAAATTAGTTGTTATAATGCATAAATTCACTTCCTAGTCTTACACTGAGGGAGAAATAATGAAATTAACGTCAACACAACCTACTTGTCACTTTTTTTTTGTGGTCCCCATTTCACCTCCCATGCACAACCATATATAGGAATGCACCCTCATGGTCATGGTCTTGCCTTCTCAATTCAAAATTTAAGCTTTCCCAAATATGCACGCTGTGCACGGTTCTCTCAACCATACAAGATTAACACCTCGTCTAAGGCATCCACAAGTGATCACGACGGTGCCGTGACTAGACCACGATTAAAAGTGTGTGGTGCACAAGTTCTTTCTTACGTCATGGATCTCATCTCATTTTATGCACTGGGATTGGGTGGCATTGGAAAAATTGTACCAAACCATGTACGGACTAAGGCGGAGACTTGTCAGTCAATGCGTTTATTTCATATCCGAATAAGGAGTGTGGTTTAAAAGCTCACGCATTCCCATGTTTAATAAGGTATTGAGAGTTGCCACAATAGGGTTTGTTTAGTACATTAAGGGTTACATTTCTTCAATCCTTGACAAACCCTATTTAACGATCTCGATCCCAATTTTGGAGCCTCAATCTATTACACATTTAGAAAGGCTCCTTTAATTTTATATATAACTTGCTATGGTCTATGAAATTAATTATTTTAGCATGACGAGTAAAGTAAAAACGTACTGTGTACTCTCCTTCAATTTTATATGTAACTTATATTAAAGCATAACAGATTGATTCACTCCCGTAAGTGTGTCACCCGTAATAGTTAATTTCTGTCTATTTTACATTCTCAAATAGTTTTTGAGTATTTTTGTTATCAGCAATAAACAAATATAACCACAACATGTTTGATGAGGTTCTTATGGATATTACACCAATTTTCTACCACTCCTTTCACACAAGAAAGGATTCTGATTTTGTAATATAAACACAAATTATTAGGACTCCTCCTGTATCTATCTTAAGAATTTTATTCTCTTAAAAAATGTTAACAATAAAAATAGGTGTATCGAAAAAAGTATAATAATTTCATCAGGATGTTCGTTTGATACTCTTTTAATATTAAAATTAACTCGTTCTTTATAGAAAGAAGAAATTAAATCAACTTGAAAAAATTTTATACTAACAAATAATAATAATAATAATAATAATAATAATAATAATAATAATAATAGTAATAATAATTCATCTACTTAATAAAGTAGCGTTCTACGTTTCAAGAAAATTATATGAGGTAAAGAAAATATTTATTTTTTCCCCTTTTTTTTTCCTCTCATTATTACATGAGATACACTTTCTCTATTTTATAGGAAGGTGTGCAAATAAGAATTCCAGTATAATATACTCTCATAACGTGATCAGAAGAAAAAAACAAATTACAAAATCATGTAAGGATGTAGCGATCTCTCTACAAAAAAGAATTGGTTTTATTCTATAAATACTGTCAAAAAATTTTGTTAACCTTTTTAATGAAGATTGGTGTTATTGTTAATATACTGAGTTTGAACGAAGAAAACAGTGAATTAGTAACCCTACCTATTAAGTTCGATCATTGGTTCTATTCTTATGACCATGTTTGTCGTGCTCGGTGATGAAAAAATCATAATGATTATATCTGAATGAATATATTTGACTCTATTACGATATTGTTTTTTTGGCGACTGAAATTAAAGACAAAATTATTTTTGGTAAATATTTGTATAAAAAGTTATGTTGTTCAATTTCATGTGTATATGCATGTATTGGGTTAAATTTAATTTAGTATCCATAGAAAAAAAAACAGTGCTGATAATTTTCGTCTTAATTTTTTTTTTTGTGAATGTTCCTCGTGAAATTAGTCAATCAGATCATTGCTGGACTGATGTTTAATTTTTTAAATAGAAGTAAAATTCTTCTTCTCAATCAATAATTACTTCAGATAAGAAAAGTGTTACTACTTATCCACTAAATAAATAAAATTTTTATACTACATCTAATTATATACGTTTTTAGTTTCAAATTAAAATTTATTATTTTCAATTAATAAATTTTAAATTTTTTTAAAGTCAAAAAGAAATTCTAATTTATTGACCACCTAGTTAGGTTCCCATAGCTTGGTCTTGAGTCTAGCCCTACGAAGCACGAAACAAGACAAGTGGAAAGAAACTCTTCCCCTGGTGTACATATAAAATTTGGCAGCCCGTTCTCTTCACGTCATCTCTCTGTAGGAACGGAGCAACTATAAATTCCTTTAATTCCATCCTGGTAAGGGACATCAACCCGCACTAATCACGTGATCACACCTCCACATACGTAAAACTGAAAACGTACTGAATTATCAACTTATGTGGAACCCAACCCACCACTCCCCAAGCGTTGCTGAGGTTGCTGTCATTCAACACGTCTGGGGGCTCAAAGCTCAAGCAATACAACATGAAGGAGGTCCTTCCACACCTATAGTTCTACGTACACAACCAAGACTACCACAATGGCCGGACAAAACTCTGCGTCAGCTGTCAATTGTTGAACGCGAGCAAGGAGGTCAGTCTCTCTAACTTGAACCTATATGTTCTGTAATATTATTAAAATCCGAATGACATCGTATCCTATGTCCGCTTCTTTTTGAGACCCGACGGATTACATTCCTTTTCAAATGACAAGTCTCTGCTTCGTACCGGAGCGTGACTGGAGTAAGGTCGCCATATGGACTAGCCGACAGACTTCTCTAAGACTACTTTGCAAGGAGATAAACCGTCCACCACCGATTTTTAAGTCACAGCTAAGGGAACTCACGGATAGGGAACTAGTCCAAAGGTTTCTCATCTCCGTCCCACTAGGTCCTGGTACCCCGGAGATGACCGCAACGGGGAGATACTCTACCGACCAACACTTGGCACGTGAGGATGCCGCCGCGGCTATGATCACGAAGCTGCTCAACCTTTATGGAAAACACATCGACGACTACAATCATGATTTGCAGGACGAGGCCACAACGGTCATCGAAAGGCTCCAACAAGAACTAGATAGCTTGAGGTCCCGATATGAAAGGATGAGGTCAGCTTACAAGCATCATCGGCGTCTCCTTCAACGTGAGTTTCCCTCCGATTCCGAATCCGACGCGGTTTAGTGTTGTGGGGCGCATGCCCTGCTCATGAACCACATGCGAAGCCAGAATATTGCGTGCAGTAGGGGTGTTCAAAACCGATCCGGACCAATCTAAACCGACCAACCGAACAAAAAAAACTGAAAACCGAAAAAATAGAAAATCGAAAAAACCGAAAAAAAATACATTTTGCTGTTTTTATTGCAGTTTAGTTCGGTTTTCGGTTCTGACAATGAAAACCCTAACCGAACCGAACCGAACCGGTATGTTAAAAAAATCATAAAAAACCAAACCCCCCTCCCCCGACCCCACCCCCAGACGTGACTCTTGAATTGTGACCTAACCCCCCACCCCCAAATGCAAACCTAGCTCTAGCTGCTCTCTTCTCTCAGTCTCACACTCTCGCTCTTTGCACTAGAGTCTCGAGTAGGAAGCCCTTCCTCCCATCACTTGGCAGCGCCGCCGAAGACTTCTTCCCAGCGAGCACTGACCCAGCAGCTTTCTTCCCAGCAGCGCCGAAGCCGAAGCCTTCTTCCCAGCGAGAACCGACCCAGCAGCGCCGAAGCCTTCTTCCCACTGAGCCACCTAGCACAGCACCACCCAGCAGTGTTTTCGGCCACCCACAACACAGCACAACACAGCACAGCACCGACTACCAAGCCACCCAACCATCGATTCAAGTGAGACATGGAGCCCGACCCTCTGAGTCAGGTATGTAATTAAGTAATTTGACTAATTTCTGTTCAATAATCATTGTTCAGTGATTCATTGTTGCTGGCTGTTGTTAACTTGTTATTGTTTTATTTGTTTCTCATTGTTTAGGAAAATTTATTGTTTTATTTGTTTTATTGTTTTACTTGTTATTGATTCACTGATTATTTGATTTCATTGTTGCTAGTTGTTGTTTTCTTGCTGGTTCAGTGTTCATTATTTTTTTTGTTGTTTATTGTTTAGGGAAATTGCTTCTGATTGTTAGTTCACTTATCATTGTTTAATTTATTTGTTATTCTGTTTTTAATCTATTTGTTGTTATGTTTTTGCTCTTGAATTATTAGACCAAAGAAATTAGATTGATAGATAAAAATGATAGTAAAAAATGATAGTTTGTCCTGTTTGTTATAACCCTTGTAGCTTTGGTTACGATGTATTAGGAAAAAATATGCATGCACGCTTCCCCTTTCCCTGTATTGGAAGATATCACTGGATCACAACATGCACAAAAATGATATCACTGTATTGTTGCTACGTGCTGTTTACTGGTGGGTGCATTGTTGATTTGATGAATTATTTTATTGTTGGTTTTGTTGCTGGCTTGCTGTCTTACTGGTTGCTGTTTATTGTTGGTAATTTGCTGGTTGCTGTTTATTGCTGGTTGCTGAATTATTTTATTGTTGTTCTGTTTATTGTTGGTAATTTGGTATTACTGGTTATTGAATTATTGTTCAGTGTATTGAGATCAGTGTATTGTTCAGTTTATTGTTGATAATTTGGTATTGCTGGATTGCTGGTTATTGATTTATTTTTTAGTTTATTGCTTGATGCTGGTTATTGATTTATTGTTGAATGTTGATAACTTGGTAATTGGTATTGCTGGATTGCTGCTGGTTTATTGTATTGCTGGATTGCTGCTGGTTTATGGTATTGCTTGATTTATTGTATTTACCCTGTTGTGCTATATATATATTTTGGTCTTTTCTGATTGCTGGTTCACTGATCATTATTTAATTTATTTGTTGTTCTGTTTAAGGAAATTTATTTGCTAGTTCACTGATCATTGTCACCTCTTAATTTGAGCAGATTTGAAGGTTTTTTTATGACAGTTCCATTGATGGAGTTATCAAGGAGAGTTTTACGGAATAGTTTGTCTTGTTTGTTACACTTGTAGCTTTGGTTATAATGAACTAGGAAAGAATATGCATGAATATAAATATCTTTATAAGAATGGAATAGTTTGTCCTATTTGTTATATAACACTTGTAGCTTTGGTTATGATGTACTAGGAAAGAATATGCATGAATATAAATATCTTGATAAGAATGGGATGGATTGTCAATTCTTTGAATCAGTGATTGATTTCTTATTTTAAACTCAGTGACTTTGAGATCATGGGGAAAAAACTCTAAAGGTGGCTTCAAGACTTTCCTTTTGTTGAAAATTATAGTTGCATTAGTAAAATGATCACAATTCACAAATAGGTAGAAAAGGATGAAGAGGCAACATTTTTAAAAACCGAACAAACCGAACCGAACCAAACCGATTTTAATTGGTTTGGTTTGGTTCGGATGGCCTCAATAAAAAAACCGAACCAAACCGAACCGCAGTTTAATTAAACGATTGGATCGGATGACTTTTCTCTCAAAAACCGAACCAAACCACACCGCGAACACCCCTAGCGTGCGGCCTCCTTGGAAATTATGCTTTCTTCTTATCTAATAGACATCTCTTAGTTTAGGTTGACCTTGTTACCGTAAGCTGTGTTGCGTCAGCTGCAACTTTCTCTTTCTATGACTAATGTTTCGTTGTATGTGAAGCCTAATAGAACCGTATGCATAATGTTACATAGAAATAGTGCATCTCATTTTCTAAAGATGTTTGTTACTGTACGATGATAAATTTATATGTACCGATACGTTTAAAATATGGATCAATAATAACAAGTCATGTGGAATTTATTTTCCACATCAGCATTTAATTTATTTTGTTTAAAATATATATTATATCACCACTTTTACTAAAACACCCTTTTAATTAAATAAAAATAAAAAATATCTTTTATTTAATTTTATAAAAAAGTCTTAAACATCTTTACTCTATTTGATTAGACAAAAATACCTTTCTAAATCAATCAAATTTTAGAATTCATCCTATCCTAATTTTATATTTTTAAATAATTTAAACAACAAAACAAAAATATATCTAAAAAACAAATAAAAAATAAAAAATTGTTTGTGAAATCTGGGTTTCAGAGACCTCTTCATCTTCTCAAGTTCTTCACTCCTCTTTGTGTCTCTCTCTCCCCCTGGAGCTCGGTCTCTCTCATCTCTCTCATCTCTCTCACCGTGACATCACCGTTGCTCTCTGTGTCGTTATCGTCTTGCACATAGTCGGGCGCCTTCGTTGCGCTCTTCGTCGCCGGCGGCAGAAGCAGCAGGTCTTGGGGCTCGTCGTCTTCTTGCTTCGAGTCTCACCGTCAGCCTCCTTCGCGCAATCAGAAGATGCTTCATGATTTGGTGAGTTCTAACAAAGGTAGGATTTTATTGTTCCAAGTCAGTTGAAATATGAAACCGTGACGCTGATGTTTTCTTCCCTTTTGATTTGTGGGGTTTGTTCAAAACGGCGTCTTTCACCATCCCTTGTCCCAAGTGTCTCTCTTTTTCACATTTGGAGTTAGTAGTCCTTTGGCAGTAATCATGGAAATTGGAATGTGTTGGCTCCTAGCTTCTCATAGATGGCTACTTTTATGTGCTATACAGAGGAAATAGGATGGAGAGAAGTTGAAAAGCACCGCAATTCATTGTCTGTGCCGTCTTCGAGGTCAAGCTATTGATGAATCAGCTCATCGGCAAGTGGATGAAATTCTGGCTGAGCTTGCTTATGTGGGTGAAGAAAAAGAGGTTATTTTCGGAGAAATATTCAAAGAAAAATGCTTGAAAGCCCTTACCATTGGTGCAGGATTGGTCTTGTTTCAACAGGTATAGCAACTGCTCAAATAAAATAGTAAAAATCATCATAACAACTGCTCAAGTAAAATAGTAAAAAATCATCATAGTTCCCAGATTTTCATTGTATTCACAATGTAGACTGAAATTTGTGACAGATCACAGGGCAACCAAGTGTGCTTCAGTATGCTGGATCAATCCTTCAGGTATTATATAACACAAATTCATATGATCTATTTATTACTTGTCACTAGTGGAAGTTTGATGAAATTGTAACCGAATCCAATATGTAGAGTGCAGGATTCTCCATTGCATCTGATGCAACCTGAGTCTCTATTCTCCTTGGTTTTTTCAAGGTAGATTTTCCCCCTTATGTTTGCAATATCTGAATAACAATGTTAGCAAGGAAACTTTTTGTAAGTTTTATTAGTAAGATGTGGGTGAATGTTTTCCAAAAAATGCAAAATTGCTGGATTGGGCCAGAAGTTATTGTTCAAGCTATGTCAATTGTCATTTTTCCGTAACTCTTCTCTTGCTCTGTTACTGTGCAATGAGCCAATTGTATCTTCATGCTGTATCCATAAGTTTGTGTCTTAATGTTGCTTCTTTTGTTAAAACGGGAAAGAAATTTTTTTAATAGATTTGAAGTTTTAAAATATTAGAATTGTAGACTTTTGATTGGTACTCCCTTCAGTATTTTCTTTTTCAATTGATTGCATTTTGTCAAATGAGAGAGCCATGTTTGTCTATTCAAAAGTAGTTCATACTCTTTTGGAATCGGTTGTTGTTAAGAAGCAAACTCTTCTCATTTTCCCATCTATACAATGCAATGAGACACATTTTCAACAAGAGAAAAGGGAAAACAAAGAAAAATCATGTTACAACTTGTTCCCATTGTCCTTGTCCTTGTTTTTACTGCTCTTGCTTTCCCTTTTCTGTTTTCTTGCCAAATTTAAGAGCATCATCTCCTATCCAGTCAGTTTAATATGTTATGTTGCGACTTATTTGTTATGTTTGTGTTCTAGTTGATAAGCTCTAATCTGATAATTACATCAATAGCTGATTCTACGACTTGAATCTGTAACCTTGAAGTCACATGAAGACAAATCAATCAAAATACATCATTAATTGTAAAGATTTTACTGTTACAACTTCTTAAAGGTGGATTCATATGAGCCACTCACAAAAAATCTGTGGTGTGATTGATATGATGTGATATTTGATGGCTGGTCCAAAGTCTATAAAGGGTTTGTGATATAAAGTTTAGCTTTAGATAAAGAGACTCCAATTCCACGTTCCAAAAAATAAAAGGGAAACTCATTTTTCTCATCACAAATTTTGTAGGTCAATACCAAAGATTGTGACACTATTGTAATCAGAACACAATTAGGTCTCTTGGGGTGTTTGAGTCCTGTCTTAACTTTTGCAGTTGCGTTCAATGCAATGAGAGAAAGCATGGTTGGTTCACTTGGATTTTGCTACAATCTGCACCTCCACTTTCATAAGCCCAATTCAGCGCTGCCTGCAACTCAACATCGCTGCTTTGCGGATCAGCTATGCACCATTGCTCATATTCAGCAAACACCCTTTTTCTTTTCTTGCTCCTTAGTGGTGAATTTCAAATTCTGTTAGTGGTCATGTTCTGCTGTATCTGATACATCTTAATTTTAGATCCATTTCTGGCATTTGGAGAGCCATGAAACAAGCATCAAAATTGTGCGGAGGCTTAAGCATCTATAGAGCAGCCCTGCCACCCTCAACACAAGTAACTGTTGCCCCAACTCACTATGGTGTATTTGCTTATACGTAACAAGGTGATTTATATTTGTAAAATAATCCCAAACTCACAACATCTAAATATATATTCGTTAATGATCTGGTTCCATATTAGTAGCATTATTAAGTATAATGGCTTCCACAAAATATTCAATATTCACTGACAAAATGAAATAGCATAGACAAATGTCAAAGCTTTCACAAACTATAGAATATTAAGTATTAATTCCTAGGGAAAAAGTTAATATCTTCCCCTCCTTCCCTGTTTTCCTAGTTTCCAAAGTTTAAAATCTACTTTGCGACTTGCATTCATTCCACACAAAGATGTTGCTCTCCCTCAAGTACTACAGCCCTTTGCTCTTCCAGCTAGAGGGAATGATATAGAGAACAGGTGAAGATTTAAGACTTAATATACTCTTTTGCCTTCTGTTGTTAATTACTTGATTATGAATTGGGAATTGAAATATGTATGTTTAGATGACTTATTATTATCTTGCATTTTGGTTCTGGATTGTCTATTAATCTTTTTATGGTCACCTTGACAATGATGCTAAATTGCTAATTACTTGATATTTCCAGGAATGAATAGAATCCTGAATCTTGAAATTGGTCATAACACACAGGTCTTCAAATTCTAAATAACCTTAAGCTGCAGTTGTACTTCAGTTGATTTTTTAGTAACATAGCTGAATATTATCTTATTTGTAATATCTTCCATGGAGAGGACATTGGTTGCAAAGAGGTGAAAAGTATTACTGTCACCAATGACTTATAATCTCCATATGCAATGAAAAACATAGATTAAGTTTAATTATTGATCCTGCATGAACTATATTTAAAATACATATATTATTTTCTTGTAGAATGGTATGGAGAGGTGATACATAATTCAGTATTCAAACAACAGGTTTATTAGTGATTCTTAGATTATTTAGTTTGCTAGTACATAGAATATTGATGTATACCTCATGCTTTAAGATGATTAGACAACGTATCTACATTAATATTTATTCACTCTCAACCTTTGGTAAATATGCGCTATGCAGGACTAATCTTGGTTTTTGGGATGGTCATCGTAACTCTGAGATTAGAGTCATTCTTGCACGTGTATGGGAAAATAACACTGAACTTGATGAAATAGGGCTTGATGCTAAGGCCCAAAAGTTTCTTCTTCCTAACTTGTTTCAACATTGGCTGGAAATTTTCAGAAGGGTGGAAGAGCATCGGCTGGTGAAGGTCAACAGGGTGAGCGACCTCCAGAGTGCAATCACCAGTAGAAGTTTATCTATTATGATTTATGCAGTAGCTGAAAGCTTTCTTGTTGGAGAATGTCCGTTGAAATAGTGGGGTTCATGCGGTTTTGTTTTATGATGCTTAATTCATTTTTCTCTTTTAAGGTCTTGGTAGTTTGAATTGTTGGTCTCCATTCTCCTATTTTCTCTACATATTTTGGAGAGAATGTTGTTATATAGTGTTAGGATGCTATGATTGTTATTGCTGGACTTTGTATTTGTGTCTCGTATACTTCAAATATATAGTGGGAGTTTGTGGTTTACTTGTTGCTATTGATTGTAAACCATTAAAGGATGTTCGCGATTTCTCTTCCTGTGGCATTGTCTCACCGCACCTTGCTTATTGGTGTTAAGTGTTCTTTATAAAATTTGAGAGCTTTGTGGAATTTTATTGTTTAAAAATGGGTTTGGACTTTAGAAATAATTTTTCATCAGTAATTTTTGACATAATCGATCAAAAATGGTGGAATGCATTAGGTTCTTGTGCAATCTAGAGATATTGATTCATTATGATGAGCTATCATGAAGACAGGCATGCTCAGATATCACATAACTTTCAAATTATAACTAATGAATACCCAAATCTATGCTAATACTTTTGACTAAAGATTTTGCCATCCATAATGACTTGCAAATAATAAAGTTGGATTTTGAATTAAATTACTCCAAATATGTTTATATTTATTAACAAAGGAAGCCTACATGAGTGAAGCACAAAGAAGTGCACTAAATGCTCTTCTCTTCCGAATTGGCGACCAGTCTAAAGACATAGTCCTTGCACTTGCCACAAATCGACCAGGTGATCTTGATTCAGCTGTGACAGATTGAATCGATGAGGTCTTGGAAATCCTGTTACCTGGGGAAGGAGAGCGCTTTAAACTTCTTAAGCTCTATTTGGACAAGTACATAGCCCAAGCCAGATCGAGGAAGTTGGGTTCAATTCAAACTACAGGAATGATTGTGGGGGTATGGGTGGCAACCTGGATGACAAACTACAGGAAGACGTATAGTTATACAATAAATGTAATTTTCTTTTGCTAAAAAAAAAATAGTACTTCATTTGCGAATGTGTATGGTTTTGTTGGTAACCTAAAATATTTATATTTTTTAGGTTAATGATGGTACAAGGATGCGACTTGCGTTGGATTTGATTCTAAGGCCCCACAACTTGATGCTGCATAATGTCATTGACTCTGCTACTAGGAATTACAATAAGTATAAACAAAAGGATTAAAACAAAAATTAAAAAATCGTAATTGTCATGTAGTCATGTTTAGTTTATATTAACTATTAAGAGTTGTTAGTTTCATCTCTTTTACTTAAAAAATTATTATGCACTATATTTTTTATGGACTCTTTTTGAAAATTAATGTTTCTATCTTTAGTTCAATTATAGTTGAATTTAGGTCAAGCTTAATTTTCACTCTTGCATTTCGATTCATTGAACCACTTCTGTGTTGTAAGCTGGACAAGTAATGGTTTTAATCAATGTTCTGAAAATCGGTTCGAATCGGTTGGTCGAATCGGTTGAACTGTGATCCGCTGCGAAAAACGACTTGGGCGGATGCTAAAATCGGTTTGAACCGGCCAGTCAAACCGATCAAACTGCGAACCGATAGGAAAAATGACTCGGACGGATGCTAAAATCGGCATTTTGAAAAACCAATATAAGACTGTCGAACCGGTCAAAAACCGGTCAATCGAACCGAACCGGGACCCGGCTGGTTTTCTGAATTTTTGCATAAATTAAAAAAGGCGCCGCTTGGATTGAAAAAAGACTTCATATATGCATTTTTAAAACTTTGAAACCCTAACCATTTTGATTGTCATTGTTTGTCATTCTTTTTTGCCCCTTTTTATTGTTTTTGTTGTCTACAGTGAATTTGAAGTGTCGCGAGTTTCACCCAAGTGATCATCTTATTAAATTAGAGCTTGTGAGTTTATGCTAATTTTGTAAAAGAGCTTATTTGGTTTATGTTTCTTTTGTTGAAAACTTTATATTCCTGGAGAATTTCTTTGTAAAGAGCATGATTTTGAAAACCGGATCGGACTGGCCGATCGAACCGGTCCAACCGAAAATCGCCAACAATTTCAATTCGGTTTAATAGGTAAAACTGGCAATTCAAAAAGCGCTCTGAAACCATTGAACTGGTCGAGAACCAGCCGGTCGGACCGAACCAGGACCCAACCGATTTTCACTTTTCTGCCAAAAACGTCACCTGGTGCACGAAATTGTGATCTCAGGTAACGGCGCTAGAAACTCTGTACGCACGTCTTAATAAATCGTTTTTCATTCACAACTTCGATACAACTAACCAGCAAGTGCACTGGGTCGTCCAAGTAATAAACCTTATGTGAGTAAGGGTCGATCCCACGGAGATTGTTGGTATGAAGCAAGCTATGGTCACCTTGTAGATCTCAGTCAGGCGGATATAAAATAGTTATGGAGTTTTTGAAATTATATAATAAAATAAGGATAGAAATACTTATGTAAATCATTGGTGAGAATTTCAGATAAGCGCATAGAGATGCATTTGTTCCTCTGAACCTCTGCTTTCCTGCTGTCTTCATCCAATCAATCTTACTCCTTTCCATGGCTGGCTTTCTGTAAGGGCATCACCGTTGTCAATGGCTACATCCCATCCTCTTGTGAAAATGGTCCAAATGCTCTGTTACGGCACGGCTAATCATCTGAGGTTCTCGATCATACTGGAATAGGATTCACCCTCCTTTTGCGTCTGTCACTATGCCCAGCACTCGCGAGTTTGAAGTTCGTCACAGTCATTCAATCCCAGAGTCCTACTCGGAATACCACAGACAAAGTTTAGACTTTCCAGACTCTCATGAATGCCGCCATCAATCTAGCTTATACCACGAAGATTCTGATTAAGAGATCCAAGAGATACTCATTCAATTGAAAGTAGAACGGAAGTGGTTGTCAGGCACGCGTTCATAGGGAATGATGATGATTGTCACGTTCATCACATTCAGGTTGAAGTGCGAATGAATATCTTAGAAGCAGAATAAGTTGAATTGAATAGAAAAACAGTAGTACTTTGCATTAATCTTTGAGGAACAGCAGAGCTCCACACCTTAATCTATGGAGTGTAGAAACTCTACCGTTGAAAATACATAAGTGAAAGGTCCAGGCATGGCCGAATGGCCAGCCCCCAAAACGTGATCACAGGATCAAAAATACAATCCAGGATGTCAAATACAATAGTAAAAAGTCCTATTTATACTAAACTAGTTACTAGGGTTTACAGAAGTAAGTAATTGATGCATAAATCCACTTTCGGAGCCCACTTGGTGTGTGCTTAGGCTGAGCTTGAATGTTACACGTGCAGAGGCTCTTCCTGGAGTTGAACGCCAGGTTGTAACGTATTTCTGGCGTTCAACTCTGGCTTATGACTTGTTTATGGCGTTTAACTCCAGACAGCAGCGTAGAACTGGTGTTCAACGCCCTTTTACATCGTCTAAACTCGGCCAAAGTATGGACTATTATACATTGCTAGAAAGCCCTGAATGTCTACTTTCCAACGCAATTAGAAGCGCGCCATTTTGAATTCTGTAGCTCCAGAAAATCCACTTTGAGTGCAGGGAGGTCAGAATCCAACAGCATCAGCAGTCCTTCTTCAACCTCTGAATCTGATTTTTGCTCAAGTCCCTCAATTTTAGCCAGAAAATACCTGAAATCACAGAAAAACACACAAACTCATAGTAAAGTTCAGAAATGTGAATTTAACATAAAAACTAATGAAAACATCCCTAAAAGTAACTAGATTCTACTAAAAACATACTAAAAACAATGCCAAAAAGTGTATAAATTATCCGCTCATCACAACACCAAACTTAAATTGTTGCTTGTCCCCAAGCAACTGAAAATCAAATAGGATAAAAAGAAGAGAATATACTATAAATTCCAAACTATAAATGAACATAGCTCCAATTAAATGAGCGGGACTTGTAGCTTTTTGCCTCTTGAATAGTTTTGGCATCTCACTTTATCCATTGAAGTTCAGAATGATTGGCATCTATAAGAACTCAGAGTTCAGATAGTGTTATTGATTCTCCTAGTTCAGTATGATGATTCTTAAACACAGGTATTTTATGAGTCTTGGCCGTGGCCCTAAGCACTTTGTTTTCCAGTATTACCACCGGATACATAAATGCCACAGACACATAATTGGGTGAACCTTTTCAGATTGTGACTCAGCTTTGCTAAAGTCCCCAATTAGAGGTGTCCAGGGTTCTTAAGCACACTCTTCTTTTGCTTTGGACCTTGACTTTAACCACTCAGTCTCAAGTTTTCACTTGACACCTTCACGCCACAAGCACATGGTTAGGGACAGCTTGGTTTAGCCGCTTAGGCCAGGATTTTATTCCTTTAGGCCCTCCTATCCACTGATGCTCAAAGCCTTGGGATCCTTTTTATTTACCCTTGCCTTTTGGTTTTAAGAGTTATTGGCTTTTTGCTCTTGCCTCTTGGTTTTAAGAGCTTTTGGCTTTTTCTGCTTGCATTTTCTTTTTATTTATTTTTTTTTCGCCTATATTTTTTTTTCTTTCTTTTTTTTTTTTATGCAAGCTTTGTTCTTTGCTGCTTTTTCTTGCTTCAAGAATCATTTTTATGATTTTTCAGATTATCAAGTAACATGTCTCCTTATCATCATTCTTTCAAGAGCCAACATATTTAACATTCTTAAACAACAATTTCAAAAGACATATGCACTGTTCAAGCATTCATTCAGAAAACAAGAAGCATTGTCACCACATCAATATAATCAAACTAAGTTCAAGGATAAATTCGAAACTCATGTACTTCTTGTTCTTTTGAATTAAAAATATTTTTCATTTAAGAGAGGTGATGGATTCGTATTCACTACTTTAAGGCATAGACACTTAATACTAATGATCATGTAATAAAGACACAAACGCAGATAAACACTTAGCATTAAGAAAACGAAAAACAGAAAATGTAAGAACAAGGAATGAGTCCACCTTAGTGATGGTGATGTTTCTTTCTTGAGGAACCAATGATGTCCTTGAGCTTTTCTATGTCTCTTCCTTGTCTTTGTTGCTCCTCCCTCATTGCTTTTTGATCTTCTCTTATTTCATGAAGGATGATGGAGTGCTCTTGATGTTCCACCCTTAATTGTCCCATGTTGGAACTTAATTCTCCTAGGGAGGTGTTGATTTACTCCCAATAGTTTTGTGGAGGAAAATGCATTTGAGGCATCTCCGGGATCTCATGGTGATGAGCTTCATGCGTCTCTTGAGATCCATGAATGGGCTCTCTTGCTTACTCCATCCTTTTCTTAGTGATGGGCTTCTCTTCCTCAATGGGAATGTCTTGACAAACCCCAATTTGACGGTTTGTTTTGTATTGATTTTTGGGGATTTTATCACCTTTTACCCATATTTATTCAAGAAATAGCATGGTTTTGTATATTCTCCTTTAATTGTGCTTGAATGTGAAAACATGCTTTTTTAGGACTCAAAATAGCTAAATTTAATTCACCTTGATTCTATTAGATGCCTTGATATGTTTGTTAAGTGATTTAAGGTTTAGGAGGCAAAGATTGGATCAAGGGAATGAAGAAAGAAAGCATGAAAAGTTGGAGAACTCATGAAGAAATGGAAGAACCGGAAAGCTGTCAAGCCGACCTCTTCGCACTTAATCGACCATAACTTGAGCTACCGAGGTCCAATACTTCGGTTTATAAATTTTAGGGGTTTGTACTAGTGACAAAAAACTTTTTGTATGAAAGGATTATTGTTTGGTTTAGAAACTATACTTTACAACGAGATTTTATTAGTGAATTTCTAAACCGTCAAAAACCTATTCATCAAAATGGCGCCGTTGCCGGGGAATTGCAATGGTGTTATGTTATTGGTTATTGTATATATGTGAATATTGTGAATATGTTTGCCTTTTGCTTCTTTGTTAGTTCTTACTAGTTTTTAGGGTTTAATTTTCTTGCTTCTTATTTGATTTTGTTTTCATTTTCCTCTTGCTATCATGAATTCTCACTTTGGCTATGAGTGTAGTTACAATTATGTTGTAGGTGATGAGGACTATAATGAGAATGTGTATCAAGGATGGGATAACCAAAGGTGGAAGGAGCCATATGCTTATGATCAATCCTCATGGCAACAACCCCCACCAATGCACTATGAAGAAGAGCCATTCTATGATGCATACCAATCCAATGGCTATGGTGACTCACCTTGTGATTTTCAAGAACCACCACCATATGCCTATGATCCATACCCTCAACATAACTCCCAACCATACTCACAAGCCCCTTCTTACCAACCATCTTCATATGACCCTAATCCATATCCATCCTACCAACAACCATATGAGCAATATGAACCACATATAGAGCCACCACCATTCCAACATCAATATTTTCAAGAGCCACCTCCTCCACATTATTACCAAGATGAACCACCTCCAATATATGAATACTACTTTCCACCACAACCTCCCATGGAAGAATACTCATATCCATTGATCCAAGAGCCACATGATCCTAATCATATTATCCAAGAGGAACAAGAGTCAAGGGATCGTCTCAAGGAAGCATTGGATCAATTTCAAGCAACCATGGAGTGTGTTGTGCAACAAGTGGAAAGAGTGGAAAACATAGAACCACCACAACTCTACCAAGAAGAACCACCTTCCTACTATGAACCCTCCCCCCAATTTAATGAAACCTTCCACCCACCCCAATCTCTAAGGGATGAAACCCTTGGTGTTCTTGTTCAAGGGCAAGAAGAGATGAAAAGGGATGTGCAAAATTTCATGGCCGCCTTGGATGCGGTAACAAATCAATTAGCCTCCCAATGCTTGAACACTCAAGGAACTCCCATGGCTACATGTGGAGGATCAAATGAAGAACATAGCATGAAGGAGAGATTGGAAACTCCGGTGGGAAATGAGGGAAGTTGCTTTGTATTGGAACAATTGGAGGAAGCTATAATTGTTGAAGAAGAGGAAGAATTGGTTGAAGACTTAGGAGATGCGGAACTTCCATGGGAAGCTAAAATCAAAGAAAATCCCTCCAAGAAGAGTAAATTTGATGTTGAGGAGGAATGTGCACAACCTCCAAGGCATATTCTATATGAAGACTTGGAGAGAATGAAGCAAGAATTGAGTCCCCTTGGTGATGAAGATCATGCATCCAATCTTCTTGGTGAAGAATCCTTTGAATTTGAAGAACCTTCTCCCAATGAGATAGAAAGCAATGTAGAGGTAGATTTCTCTCAACCTCCCATTTATGATTTGAGTGATGGGGAAGAGTTAGATGAAATTGATGAACAAAGGATTGGAAGTGAAGAAGCTTATGAAGAGGTGGAGATTAACAAGTAAGAACACAAGGGAGTAAAGCTTGCTAGCACATTGGAGATACCTCTCCCCAAGCCACCACCATCCATTCTTTCATTCAAGTGGGTAAATTCCTTATACTCAAGCTTTATTATTCCCCTTGAATATGGTTTGCTTGAGATGGATGGTCAACTTAGACATATTTGTGGCTTTAAAAGCAAAAAGGAAATGGCTAGTGGTTGGAAACATTATTCTAGGCTCATTATGGTTGCATGTTCAAAGCTTAATTGCACGGTTTGGTATAGAGCTAGATTGTTTGGGTCTAGGAGAATGTTTGGTCACTTTATTGAGAATTCTAAGGTCATGCCACCCAAATGGAATAATGATAATCAACTTGAAGATGGGTGTGGAAATAAGATATGGGATCTGGGAATATATGAGGATCAACTTTGGGAGCCCATGGTTTGTGAAAAACTCCATCAAGGCTTGAAGATATTAAAATTGAAGAATGGAGCTTATTGGAGATTCAAGCATTGGTGGATGTTCAAGGATAGCTTCAAGCACAAGCCACCTTGAGAGGAGCTCCCCATAAGTCCAACTTAAGGACAATAAACAAAAGTGCTAGGTGGGAGACAACCCACCATGGTAAAATTCTTTCATTTTCTCTTTTGTATATATTGGTAGAATTAGTTTAATTTCATGTTTTGTTTAGTTAGTTGAGTATGTTTGGTAGTTTAAGTATGTTAAATAAGGTTTTGTGGTGTTTTGGTAGCTGTTTGGAGGTTTGGAATGCATGGATTGGTGCAAAAACATAGAAAAAAAAAATTTTGAAAAACTCAGCACCATCCACGCGTACGCGTACATGGCACGTACGCGCACTTCCAGCATTTTCGACCATCCACACGCGCGCGCCATGCGTGCGTACGCGTGGATTGAGAAGTCCAACCTCCATACATTTTCCAGAGAGTTGTGCCTGCGCCGCGCCAACGTTGTGCCTTTCGCACAAACCAACTCGCGCACACGCGCACATGACGCATACGCGCCACTCTCGAAATAAGCCAACGACGCGCGCGCGCCATGTGTGCGTACGCGCGGATTTCTTTCTCCCATCCACTTTTCTTTTCTTCTCCTCTTTCCAATTCTTTCCTTCTCCTTTCTTCTTCCCTTCTCCTACCCCTCATCCAACACTTCCAAACACCATGGATAACCATTTATTTTAGTTAGTTAATTAGTTAGTTGGTTAGTTGATTAGCTAGTTTTAGTTTAGTTTTCATTTTATTTTCTCTCTTTTTATTATAAGTGTTGGAGTATTGACTTTGTTTACCATACATTGTTATATCCCTTATTGCCTAAATGCTATTTTAGCATGAATGTTTTTAGATAATCTTTGTTGGATTCTATGATTGAGGTTATATTTTGTTACTTGGTTTTGAGTTCTTCATGCTTACCTTTTGAAAAATACCAAGTGATGGGAATTGTCTTCGAGCTTATAACTCTTTTGAATTGCATGTTGTAGCTAGCCACCATGTGATTTGAACCGTATTCTTTGATTAGGCAATCTCTTGATTTGATGGATAATGTTGAGCATTTACCTTAATGCATTGTATTTCATGATTATATCCATCCATATGTTTGACTTGAATGCTTTCATGCTTCTCTAATGCTTGTCTTACCTTACAAGCTTACTTAAAGCATCTCAAGCACACTAGGATAAGTGAAGTGCATGCTTCTTTTGTGACATAGCTTTTATGCTAATGTGTATTCTAAACCGCGCAATTTAGAATTCACACACCTAATATTTCTTAACGTCACACTAATTCACTCACCTCATTCTAGTGATTTACCTCATTCCAACAATGTATGCTTCCTTGCTTTTATATCTTCTCATCTTATGGTGTTGTATTTTTGTTTTTCATAATGAATGCACCACAAGCAACCATGGAAGCGGAAGAAAGAACACATAGCAATCCGGAGAGTCGCCGTACCCCCTTGCTCATCTTTGAGTGCACCGAGGACGGTGCAAACTTTTAAGTGTGGGGAGGTCGTCCGACCGGTCGGCAATTTTGGGTGACAAATTTCTAATCCCAACACTTTTGCATTTCATTTTAGGTTTTTTGGATTTTTGTTGCATTTTCCTATTTTTGCATATATATACACAATAAGCTTAGTCAAAATAATGAAATTTTCCAAGGATTTCTATCTATAGGGCACCAATTGATTTGAGTGGAAAACTTTTCATAGAACTTGCTTGAATTATATATTTTGTGGAACATGATTTATGAGCTAAGAACACAAGCTTGTGAGATTTGAGCCTAACGGTGTGGTTACATCTTATAACCACTTATTTTTCCTTCTTGTGTGCATTATTCTCTTTCTATGATTGTAATCTTTGATTTGTTTGATTCTTTATGTCCATTATTTTGTGTATTCATGCATTTATGTGATTGAGGCCATCATTTCATTTAGCTCACTTACCCAAATAGCCTACCTTTTATCTTCCTTTGTTAGCCAAATTTGAGCCTACGCTTTAACCCATTTATTCTTTAATTTAGCACATTACTAGCCTTAAAGCGAAAAACAATAAATGTCCTTAATTTGGATCTCTGATTAGCTTAGGCTAGTGTGTGTGAGTATCATTCAAGTGTGAGAACCTTGGGACATTGGGTGAATAAAAGGGTAGTTTTATAATGTTATTGGAAATATTGGGAATTGGGTACACACTCATGTATTGATTAAATGTATAGACCTTATGCATTGATGTTCTTGTGTATAGTTTGAAAGAAAAAGAAAAAAATGAAAAGAAAAAGAAATAAAAGTGAAAAAGAAAAAAAAAGAAAAGAAAAGAAAAAAAAATGTATATAGAAAAAGAAAGAAAAAAAAAGAAGAGCAATAAAGGGGACAAAATGCCCCAAAATGAAGCTCAATAAGAATCAATGCATAAGTGTTGTGGAATGAAAAGAAAATGCATGAGTATGTGAAAAAGTGAGGAATGGGTAGTTAGATTAGTACTTAATTGTATAGGATGTCATAGGTTAGGTGGGAAGTTTAAGCTTATCAAAGATTCAAATTTCAAGCTCACTTGACCAAATATGCATCCTACCTTGACCCTAGCCCCACTACAACCAATGAAAAGACCTCATGATACTTGTATGCATGCATGAAATAAATGTTGATTGTTAGAAAAAAAACAAAGCTTGGAAAGCATGAAATAGAGGATAATTGAATGAATCAACCCTAAACACTTGAGCGAATAGAGTGCAAACACATCCGGTGAGGGTTCGATGCTCAATTACATGTTTTCACCTATGATCATCATTCTTCATGCAAGTTTGTAAAAATATTTAATAACTCAATTCAATTGTGGATTAGACTTGCTAGTCCTTAGCCCTTGTGCATATATGTTTCTTGGGAATTGATTTATTTTGACCAAGCACTTGCATTCATTTAGATAGTTGCATATAGGTAGATTGCATTTAGTTAGTTTCCATTGAATAAATGCCATACCCTTACTTCATTCTTGGTTTAAGCATGAGGACATGCTTGGTTTAAGTGTGGGGAGGTTGACAAACCCCAATTTGACGGTTTGTTTTGTATTGATTTTTGGGGATTTTATCACCTTTTACCCATATTTATTCAAGAAATAGCATGGTTTTGTATATTCTCCTTTAATTGTGCTTGAATGTGAAAACATGCTTTTTTAGGACTCAAAATAGCTAAATTTAATTCACCTTGATTCTATTAGATGCCTTGATATGTTTGTTAAGTGATTTAAGGTTTAGGAGGCAAAGATTGGATCAAGGGAATGAAGAAAGAAAGCATGAAAAGTTGGAGAACTCATGAAGAAATGGAAGAACCGGAAAGCTGTCAAGCCGACCTCTTCGCACTTAATCGACCATAACTTGAGCTACCGAGGTCCAATACTTCGGTTTATAAATTTTAGGGGTTTGTACTAGTGACAAACAACTTTTTGTATGAAAGGATTATTGTTTGGTTTAGAAACTATACTTTACAACGAGATTTTATTAGTGAATTTCTAAACCGTCAAAAACCTATTCATCATGTCTCCTTCTATGAAAGCTCCAGCTGAGTAACATAGATGGAAAATAAGATGAGGAAAAGCCAGCCTTGCCCCAGGAGAGGGCTTTTCGGCTATTTTGTAGAATTCAAGGGAGATGACTTCATGAACTTCTACTTCCTCTCCAATCATGATGCTATGGATCATGATGGCTCGATCCACAGTAACTTCAGATCGGTTGCTAGTCGGGATGATGGAGCGTTGGATGAACTCCAACCATCCTCTAGCCACAGGCTTGAGGTCCAGTCTTCTTAATTGAACCGGCTTGCCTTTGGAGTCAATCTTCCATTGAGCTCCTTCCACACATATGTCCATGAGGACTTGGTCCAACCTTTGATTAAAGTTGACCCTTCTAGTGTAGGGGCGTGCATCTCCTTGCATCATAGGCAAGTTAAACGCCAACCTCACATTTTCCGGACTAAAATCTAAGTATTTTCCCCGAACCATTGTAATATAATTCTTTGGGTTTGGGTTCTTACTTTGATCATGGTTCCTAGTGATCCATGCATTGGCATAGAACTCTTGAACCATTAGGATGCCAACTTGTTGGATGGGGTTTGTTAGAACTTCCCAACCTCTTCTTTGGATTTCATGTCGGATCTCCGGATACTCATTCTTCTTGAGCTTGAAAGGGACCTCGGGGATCACTTTCTTCTTGGCCACAACATCATAGAAGTGGTCTTGATGAGCTTTGGAGATGAATCTTTCCATCTCCCATGACTCGGAGGTGGAAGCTTTTGTCTTTTCTTTCCCTTTTCTAGAGGATTCTCCGGTCTTAGGTGCCATCAATGGTAATGGAAAAACAAAAAGCTTATGCTTTTACCACACCAAACTTAAAATATTGCTCGCCCTCGAGCAAGAGAAGAAAGAAGAGATAAAGAAGAGGAAGAAATGGAGGAGAGGGAGAGAGAGATGTGTTTCGGCCAAGAAGGGGAAGAGAGAGTTGTGTTGTGTGAAAATGAGGAGGAATGGAGGGCTATATATAGGGAAGGGAGGGGGGGTAAGGTTTCGGCCAGATAGGGTGGGTTTGATTTTGAATTTTGAAGGTAGGTGGTGTTTATGAGGTAGGTTTATGGGGAAGAGTGGATGGATGTGAGTGGTGAAGTGGTGATAGGGAAGAGAGATTGAGGTGATTGGTGAGGAGTTTTAGGGAAGAGTGTTTATGGGATTGTGTGAAAGAGGGGTGAGAAGAAGTGAGTGGAGGTAGGTGGGGATCCTGTAGGGTCCATAGATTCTGAGGTGTTTAAGGATTTACAACCTTGCACCAAATTAGGCATGCAAAATGCCCTTGCACACAACTCTGGGCGTTTAGTGCCAGATTGGTGCTTGTTCTGGGCGTTAAATGCCCATTTGTTGCCCATTTCTGGCGTTGAACGCCAGAACCATGCTTGTTCTGGGCGTTCAGCGCCAACTCTTCTCCAGGGTGCAATTCTGGCGTTCAGCGCCAGAACCATGCTCTGTTCTAGCGTTGAACGCCAGCCAGATGCTTCTTACTGGCGTTTAAACGCCAGTAAGGCCTTCCTCCAGGGTGTGATTTTTCTTCTGCTGTTTTTGATTCCGTTTTCAATTTTTATATTTATTTTGTGACTCCACATGATCAT
Source organism: Arachis hypogaea (assembly GCF_003086295.3). Classification (NCBI taxonomy): domain Eukaryota; kingdom Viridiplantae; phylum Streptophyta; class Magnoliopsida; order Fabales; family Fabaceae; genus Arachis; species Arachis hypogaea. The sequence continues at coordinate 52,421,713 of NC_092046.1, forward strand.
GAACCTAATAAAACATAAAAGAACAAGAAAAATAGAATTAGATAAATAAAAATTGGGTTGCCTCCCAACAAGCGCTTCTTTAATGTCAATAACTTGACAGTGGGCTCTCATGGAGCCTCACAGATGTTCAGAGCATTGTTAAGACTTTCCAACACCAAACTTAGAGTCTGACTGTGGGGGCTCTGGTTGACACTGTTTTGAGAGAAGCTTTTTATGCTTCCTCTTCATGTTTACAGAAGGGTAACCTTGAGTTGTAAACACAAGGGAGTCCTCATTCAATTGAAGGACTAATTCACCTCTATCAACATCAATCACAGCTCTTGCTGTGGCTAGGAAAGGTCTTCCAAGGATGATGGATTTATCCTCATCCTTCCCAGTATCAAGGACTATGAAATCAGCAGGGATGTAAAGGCCTTCAACCTTTACTAACACGTCCTCTACTTGTCCATAAGCCTGTTTTCTTGAATTGTCTGCCATCTCTAATGAGATTTTAGCAGCTTGCACCCCATAGATTCCCAGTTTCTCTATTATAGAGAGGGACATGAGGTTTATCCCTGAACCAAGGTCACACAGAGCCTTTTCAAAGATCATGTTGCCTATGGTGCAAGGTATTACAAACTTTCCAGGATCCTGTTTCTTCTGAGGCAATGTCAGTTGATCCAGATCACTTAGTTCATTGGTGAACAAGGGAGGTTCATCTTCCCAAGTCTCAATACCAAATAATTTGGCATTCAGCTTCATGATTAAACCAAGGTACTTGGTAACTTGCTCTTCAGTAACATCCTCATTCTCTTCAGAAGAGGAATACTCATCAGAGCTCATGAAGAGCATAAGGAGGTTTAATGGAATCTCTATGGTCTCTAGATGAGTCTCAGATTCCTTTGGTTCCTCAGAGGGAAACTCCTTATTGATCACTGGACGTCCCAGGAGGTCTTCCTCACTGGGATTCATGTCCTCAACCTCCCTTACAGGTTCAGCCATGGTGGTTATGTCAATGGCCTTGCACTCTCCTTTTGGATTTTCTTCTGTATTGCTTGGGAGAGTACTAGGAGGGATTTCAGTGATCCTTTTACTCAGCTGGCCCACTTGTGCTTCCAAATTTCTAATGGAGGATCTTGTTTCATTCATGAAACTCACAGTGGCCTTAGATAGATCAGAGACTAAATTTGCTAAGCTAGATGGATTCTGCTCAGAATTCTCTGTCTGTTGCTGAGTGGATGATGGAAAAGGTTTACTATTGTTAAACCTATTTCTTCCACCATTATTAAAGCCTTGTTGAGGCTTTTGTTGATCCTTCCATGAGAAATTTGGATGATGTCTCCATGATGGATTATACGTGTTTCCATAAGGTTCACCCATATAATTTACCTCTGCTATTGCAAGGTTTTCAGGATCATAAGCTTCTTCCTCAGAAGATGCCTCTTGAGTACTGTTGGATGCAACTTGCATTCCATTCAGACTCTGAGAAATCATATTGACTTGCTGAGTCAATATTTTATTCTAAGCCAATATGGCATTTAGAGTATCAATTTCAATAACTCCCTTCTTCTGAGGCGTCCCATTGCTCACAGGATTCCTCTCAGAAGTGTACATGAACTGGTTATTAGCAACCATGTCAATGAGTTCTTGAGCTTCTGCAGGCGTTTTCTTTAAGTGAATGGATCCACCTGCAGAGGTATCCAATGACATTTTAGCTAATTCAGACAGACCATCATAGAATATGTCCAAGATGGTCCATTCTGAAAGCATGTCAGAAGGACACTTTTTAGTCAGTCCTTTGTATCTCTCCCAAGCTTCATAGATGGATTCACCTTCTTTCTATCTGAAGGTCTGAACATCCACTCTAAGCTTACTCAGCTTTTGAGGAGGATAGAACTTGGCTAAGAAAGCCTTGACCAGCTTATCCCAAGAGTTCAGGCTATCCTTAGGTTGAGAGTCCAACCATACTCTAGCTCTGTCTCTTACAGCAAAAGGGAAAAGCATGAGCCTGTAGACTTCAGGATCTACTCCATTAGTCTTAACAGTATCACATATCTGCAAGAATTCAGTTAAGAACTGAAAAGGATCTTCAGATGGAAGTCCATGAAACTTGCAGTTCTGCTGCATCAGAGAAACTAATTGAGGTTTCAGCTCAAAATTGTTTGCTCCAATGGCAGGAATGGAGATGCTTCTTCCATGTAAATTGGAATTAGGTGCAGTAAAGTCACCAAGCATCCTCCTTGCATTATTATTATTTTCGGCTGCCATCTCCTCTTCCTGTTCGAAAATTTCTGTAAGGTTATCTCTGGATTGTTGTAATTTAGCTTCTCTTAGTTTCCTTTTCAGAGTCCTTTCAGGTTCTGGATCTGCTTCAACAAGAATATTCTTGTCTTTGCTCCTGCTCATATGAAAAAGAGGGACAGAAAAATAATAATAATAATAGGGATCCTTTTTACCACAGTATAGAGGTCCCTGTGTGAATAGAAGAAAAGAAGAAGAGAAAATCTGAACTCAGAGAGAGAGAGGGAGTTCGGATTTTTGGTGAGTGATGTGAGGAAGAGATGTTAGTAGATGAATAAACAGAAGGAGATGAGAGAGAAGGAGAATTTTCAAAAATTATTTTTGAAAAGAGTTAGTGATTTTCGAAAATAATTTTTTAAAAAAAGGTTAGTAATTTTTTGAAAATTAAAATAAAAAATTAAAATAATTAGTTAATTAAAAAGAAATTTTGAAAAAGAGGGAAGATATTTTCGAAAATTAGAGAGAGAGAGTTAGTTAGGTAGTTTTGAAAAAGATAAGAAACAAACAAAAAGTTAGTTAGTTAGTTGAAACAAATTTGAAAATCAATTTTGAGAAGATAAGAAAATAAGAAGTTAGAAAGGATATTTTAAAATCAAATTTTTGAAAAAGATATGATTTTGAAAAGGATAAGATAAAAAGATATTTTTGAAAAGATATGATTAAAATTAGTTTTGAAAAAGATTTGATTTTTAAAATCACAATTAATGACTTGATTCATAAGAAATCACAAGATATGATTTTAGAACTTAAAGTTTGAATCTTTCTTAACAAGCAAGTAACAAACTTGAAATTTTTGAATCAAAACATTAATTGATGATGTTATTTTCGAAAATTATGTGATAAAGATAAGAAAAAGATTTTTGAAAAATATTTTTAAAGTTTTCGAAAATAAATAAAAAAAATGAAAAAGGTTTGATTTTTGAAAAAGATTTTGAAAAAAATAAAATTTGAAAATTTGATTTGACTCATAAAAACAACTAGATTTTAAAAATTTTTGAAAAAGTCAATCCAAATTTTCGAAATTTATGAGAGAAAAAGGAAAAGATATTTTTTTTATTTTTGAATTTTTAATGATGAGAGAAAAAAATATGAAAAAGACTCAATGCATGAAAATTTTGGATCAAAATAATGAATGCATGCAAGAATGCTGTGAATGTCAAGATGAACACCAAGAACACTTTGAATGTCAAGATGAACATCAAGAACTTATTTTTGAAAATTTTATATGCAAAGAAAACATGCAAGACACCAAACTTAGAAATCTTTCATGTTTAGACTCTATGGATGCAAAAATGCATATGAGAAACAAGAAAAGATGCCAAACAAGAAAACATCAAGATCAAACAAGAAGACTTACTAAGAACAACTTGAAGATCATGAAGAACACTATGAATGCATGAATTTTTCGAAAAATGCAAGATGAACATGCAATTGACACCAAACTTTAAATCTGACTCAAGACTCAAACAAGAAATACAAAATATTTTTTGATTTTTATGATTTTATGATTTTTTGTATTTTCTTTTAATTTTTTCGAAAATTATTTTGAAAAAGAAAAATAAGAATTCCAAAATTTTTAATATGAATTTCAGGAATCTTATGATCTTTAGTCTAAAGCTCCAATCAGATGGTCAGGCATGGCTTAATAGCCAGTCAAGCTTTAGTATGTAACTCAAACATGACACGCCTGACATACCCTTTGGAAGCCCTTATCCAAAAGAATTAGATATGGCTTTACAGCCAGCCAGGCTTCAACATGCTTCATGAAACACTAGAATTCATTCTTAAAAATTATGAAGAAAAATATATTTTTGAAAACATTTTTTTTTTCAAAAACAGATGAGAAATTTTTGAAAGGTTTTTGAAAAATTTTTGAAAATAAAACAAAAAGAAAATTACCTAATATGAGCAACAAGATGAACTGTCAGTTGTCCAAACTCGAACAATCCCCGGCAACGGCGCCAAAAACTTGGTGCACGAAATTGTGATCTCAGGTAACGGCGCCAGAAACTCTGTACGCACGTCTTAATAAATCGTTTTTCATTCACAACTTCGATACAACTAACCAGCACTATCATCCAAGTAATAAACCTTACGTGAGTAAGGGTCGATCTCACGGAGATTGTTGGTATGAAGCAAGCTATGGTCACCTTGTAGATCTCAGCCAGGCGGATATAAAATAGTTATGGAGTTTTCGAAATTATATAAGAAAATAAGGATAGAAATACTTATGTAAATCATTGGTGAGAATTTCAGATAAGCGCATAGAGATGCATTCGTTCCTCTGAACCTCTGCTTTCCTGCTGTCTTCATCCAATCAATCTTACTTCTTTCCATGGCTGGCTTTCTGTAAGGGCATCACCGTTGTCAATGGCTACATCCCATCCTCTTGTGAAAATGGTCCAAATGCTTTGTCACGGCACGGCTAATCATCTGAGGTTCTCGATCATACTGGAATAGGATTCACCCTCCTTTTGCGTCTGTCACTACGCCCAGCACTCGCGAGTTTGAAGTTCGTCACAGCCATTCAATCCTAGAGTCCTACTCAGAATACCACAGACAAGGTTTAGACTTTCCGGACTCTCATGAATGCCGCCATCAATCTAGCTTATACCACGAAGATTCTGATTAAGAGATCCAAGAGATACTCATTCAATCGAAGGTAGAACGGAAGTGGTTGTCAGGCACGCGTTCATAGGGAATGATGATGATTGTCACGTTCATCACATTCAGGTTGAAGTGCGAATGAATATCTTAGAAGCGGAATAAGTTGAATTGAATAGAAAAACAGTAGTACTTTGCATTAATCTTTGAGGAACAGCAGAGCTCCACACCTTAATCTATGGAGTGTAGAAACTCTACCGTTGAAAATACATAAGTGAAAGGTCCAGGCATGGCCGAATGGCCAGCCCCCAAAACGTGATCACAGGATCAAAAATACAATCCAGGATGTCAAATACAATAGTAAAAAGTCCTATTTATACTAAACTAGTTACTAGGGTTTACAGAAGTAAGTAATTGATGCATAAATCCACTTTCGGAGCCCACTTGGTGTGTGCTTGGGCTGAGCTTGAATGTTACACGTGCAGAGGCTCTTCCTGGAGTTGAACGCCAGGTTGTAACGTATTTCTGGCGTTCAACTCTGGCTTGTGACTTGTTTATGGCGTTTAACTCCAGACAGCAGCGTAGAACTGGTGTTCAACGCCCTTTTACGTCGTCTAAACTCGGCCAAAGTATGGACTATTATCCATTGCTGGAAAGCCCTGAATGTCTACTTTCCAACGCAATTGGAAGCGCGTCATTTTGAGTTCTGTAGCTCTAGAAAATCCACTTTGAGTGCAGGGAGGTCAGAATCCAACAGCATCAGCAATCCTTCTTCAACCTCTGAATCTGATTTTTGCTCAAGTCCCTCAATTTCAGCCAGAAAATACCTGAAATCACAGAAAAACACACAAACTCATAGTAAAGTCCAAAAATGTGAATTTAACATAAAAACTAATGAAAACATCCCTAAAAGTAACTAGATTCTACTAAAAACATACTAAAAACAATGCCAAAAAGCGTATAAATTATCCGCTCATCATCACCATTTTGGTATTAGAGGAAAATGGAACCAGCCTTTCGGTCTCACGCATTTGCTTCCCTCTCTCAAACCCTAGCCTCATCACTCTCCTCTAAGCTGTGTCACCGCCACCGTCCTACCGCCGCCGTCGAATCTAGTCCAGTCGTCGTCCCTACTGTTTCAGCGTCGTCGCAGCTCATTTCTGCCGTCGCGTCGCGCCGCATATGCTCCACCCTCCTCTGCTCAAACAATCATAGCTTATTCCTCAAGCCAGTCTCAGTCCTCATCTTTGTCTGCTTTGTCGTGCTACTGCCACCGTCCGTTGTCGTCGTGGTCATCGTTAAGTGATGAGACACACAGACATAGAGAGAGAGAATGCCCTGCGAAGGGGAAAGAAGGGGTGGAGGTCGCGGGAGGAGGCGCGCGAATGGTGAGGCCTTTGCTTCTTCCGCCGTGTTTGAGGTCGAAGACGGCCGCCAGTGCTCCTACCTCTGTTGTTGCCTCTGTCGTGCCTTGCCATTATGTTACCACTTATTTCGAATGCCCTCATTCTTGTTCTATTTCAAAATCATGCTAAATTTGTGTGTCCGTCCTTTTTTGAATGTTTATAAATAATAAGATTAGACATTGATTTTTCTGATTATGGTTTTGGTCTGAATTTGATCTTGTTTAAATTTCATGATTTTGTTTCTAGCTCCTAAAAGTTGGGTTTCATTTTCTAATATGCTTAACATCAGAAAGATTTGGAAAAGTTTGTTACTCTTTATTAAGAATGTGTTGAAACTTTATTAAAATTTGGCTGAAAATTTTGTTATAAGTAACATAGATAGATAGATAGATAGATAGATAGATAGATAGATAGATAGATAGATAGATAGATAGATGGCATATATCAAACTGAAACTTGAACTGAAAAATTGTATATTGAAAATTGTTTTAGGTTTAGAATGCTTACAAATTGAAAGAACATGTTTGTTTTCTGTTAAATTTGTTTGTTACTATTCACTAGAAGAGAAGAGAAGGATTCTTTAGAAATAAATTTTCATATAAAGTAGAGCTGAGTGAGTGATCTAGGATTGCCGCTATGTCTATTAAGATCTGAATGGTTTTTCTTAGATCTGTCTAGTTGGGTTCACAGAAAATACAGATTATATATGACTTTATAAAACCTTAAACCTTTTTGAGAATCAATGATAATGAAAAAGCTTAAGCTGATAGGAGGAGGCAACATGAATGGTTATATCTCTAACAGTAATGTAGACATTTGAATGTAAAAACATTCTCCATACAATCAACAATCAGCAACGATTGTCATTAGCCCTACCAAATAATAATAAGTGCATGCAGAAACTTTGGCAGAATAGAACTAAATGAAATGCATTGTTCGTATCTATGCATCCAAAAATTAATCATGAATATTCATCTTACATGCCATTCACGCTGCATTAACTATGGTAAATATTTGTGAAATAATCTCTCCTTTTTTTTCTCAGTTACCGCAGTCGCACTAACATGGGTCATGGGACAGCGATACATGGAAACATCCAAGATTATGCCTGCTGGTCTTGTAGCAGGACTTAGGTAATTAAGATAATGGATTAATTCTCATCCTCATATGCCAAACATATTTATTCTCACTGGACTTGTCAACTTGTGATTATATGATGAAATTAATGCAATCCCGCAAAGCTAGTTATTTTCTCTGAACCTTTTATTTTTCTAGAAAATGAAGGCTTCCTCGTCCCATTTTTTCAAGATAATTTGTTTTAGCATCTCATTGATGATTATAGTAACATTATATTACCCTTATATTTTGTCCAATTGCTCCACCTGTCACCAAGCACTATTTTGCATTAAACATTGTTAATGGCGTTTCACTGAATATTTATGCTGGCGGTGGATTATTTTACTTTTATAATTTGATCTTTAAATTTTAGTTGATATTATTGACTTGGGGCAATTTAGGTTAGGCTGTTTATTATTTATAAACTACTGCCTATGAATGTTCATTGATTGCATTCCAAGCTGCAACATTGAATTGCTTGTGTATGGAATTAAGACATTCTGCCTTTCTTTTCTTGTTGCAGTGCTCTTATGACTCTCTTGCATGCTTATGTCTTTCTGTTTGTTTGAAGTGCTTGACTTATGTATTCTTAGGACTGAGTGAACTTATGTCTTCTTCTTAACAAAGCACTTCATTACTGAGATTTGTTTATCTATCACTAGTGAGGCAAAAATGAATAAGTTGCGGGATTTGTGTCATTTTACTCAATCATTATTCATATACATTATGTAATAAATGTGAAAGTGAATATCCTTCTCTTTCTTTCAACCTTTGACGTTGCTTTTTCATATGACATGCAACTACTTTTTCCCTCACTTTTCACTTCTCCTGTTTCTTTTGCTGTGCATATTTTTTTTAATTATTTTTTTTGAAAAAAAAAGATTGCTAGAAGAAGGAATGCACACTTTCTTAAGAAGTGCAATTGCTTCAACATTTTACCGTGATCTTGGCATTGAAGATGATGACATATTTGTGTCAGATGGAACAAAGTGTGATATATCTCGCCTTTAGGTTTGTTTTATTTCCTTCAGGTTTGTTTTATTTCCTTCCCCCCAAATCCAAAACATAATCTCCCCAACTTAAAATTGCATTTTATGCCATGTCTTTTGCCTTGACCACTTACTCTATTGGGTTTGAAAATTCTTACTTCCGAGAATGGGGCAGGGCCACAGGGGTTAGGGGTGGCATGCTAATTAGCATCTGAAATTTTCTGCAAAGCAATCAATGAGCTCTTCCTTAATCTAACTAATTTATTTCTTGTACTTTAATTCTGTGGCAGATTTTCTTAATCAAAGCCTTTGTGTGGAGAACAAGTTGGAACACTAGCTGACCAAACTGGATCAATAAGCTACATTTAATTCAACCTTTTTCAGTTATATTAGTTAGCAAGTTGGAGTCGTTATGTAGAGCACTGTGATGGATGTTTCGAGAAGAAAATATAAAAAAGACCAAACAGTTTCAGAGTGCATGGTGCAATCAATGGAAACTGTGTTTTGGAGCTGAACAGTTCCCTATCCCTAGGATTTGAGATGGTGTTGTATTTAAGTTGGTATTTCTATAGGGAAAAAAGAAAAGAAAAGAAAAAAGAATGCTTGTGTATATCATCCCTACATGAATTGTACTGTAGTATAGTAGTAGTAGTAGTAGTAGTAGTAATAGGCTTCCTTTGTTAATAAATATAAACATATTTAGAGTAATTTAATTTAAAATCCAACTTTATTATTTGCAAGTCATTATGGTAACACAAATCTATGGTAACACATTAACAAATATTGAACAGTTATAAACTGCCATCATCGAGTCGCACAATGTATATGGAGACCAGGAAGATGTAGCCTCAATGGTAAGAAAGTGAATATGTGAATAGAGAGAATAAATAAGCATTGAATTAAGACACGCGCGAAAGGGCTAAAAAGCAGATCCTCGGTACAAACATGAATAAGGGAACTCGCAGAAGCAAAAACTAAGTTCAAAGGCATTAAGGAAAAGAATTAATAAACAAAACCTAAGCATAAATCCACATGAAAAAGAGAGAAACAGAAGTAAGCCAAAATAAGATCTGTGCATCTTCCATAATGGTTTAACTATCAAAATGATCATAATTCCTACTACATGAAATTTCAGTCCCTAATTCTTCACCGAAGGCGAATAGGTGATCATCAAGACATTCATAAAAACCACAACCTCCAACAATTGATAATATTTCCAACACATATTAGCCTAGCATCTTATGTAATATCAGTACTAGGTGCTAATACCGCATATTCGAAACAAAGTTCAAACACTTTGCCGTATCCTCATTCCTTATTCACAAATTTATCCTTAAAAAATCATTCATTACTATTATTAACATATTACCATAACAAGGCAGCTATTGGCACTAAGACATCAACCAATGATATAGTTCATGATATGTATCACCTCTCCATACCATTGTACAAGAAAATAATATATGTATTTCAAATATAGTTCATGCAGGATCAATAATTAAACTTAATCTATATTTTTCATTGCATATGGAGATTATAAGTCATTGGTGACAGTAATACTTTTCATCTCTTTGCAACCACTGGCCTCTCCGTGGAAGATATTACAAATAAGATAATATTCAGCTATGTTACTAAAAAATCAACTAAAGTGCAACTGCAGCTTAAGGTTATTTAGAAATTGAAGACCTGTGTGTTATGACCAATTTCAAGATTCAGGATTCTATTCATTCCTGAAAATATCAAGTAATTAGCAATTTAGCATCATTGTCAAGGTGACCATAAAAAGATTAACAGACAATCCAGAACCAAAATGCAGGATAATAATAAGTCATCTGAAACATACATATTCCAATTCCCAGTTTATAATCAAGTAATTAATAACAGAAGACAAAAGAGCATATTAAGTCTTAAATCTTCACCTGTTCTCTATATCATTCCCTCCAACTGGAAGAGCAAAGGGCTGTAGTACTTGAGGGAGAGCAACATCTTTGTGTGGAATGAATGCAAGTCGCAAAGTAGATTTTAAACTTTGAAAACTAGGAAAACAGGAAAGAAGGGGAAGATATTAACTTTTCCCCTGGCCACGGACGGAGAAGCCAGCGAGGATGGAGACGAGCTACCTGGGTTTCAGACAGAGGGAAGAGGAAGAAGCGGAAGCGCTGAGCCTGGGGACGCCGGCGGCAAAGAAGTCAGACAGAGCAGCCAACTACCACGCTCAATCAATATATCGTAGACCTTTGAGAAAGAGGCATTTAAAGAACTTCCGTAAAGGAGAAAGACGCAACGTTTGCCCAGTTGAGTGGTTTAGTCTTCCTTCTCCTTTAAGTTCTTTAAATTCCGTGGGTGACGTAGCTACTGAGATCAACGCAGTCAATTATTGCTAGAATTTTGCTGTTTTGGTGTGCTTCAGAGGAGAGGGGGGCACGAATGATATTAGGAGAAGATGAAGAATAGATTAATTTTTTATTTTTTTGATATGTTTTGCTTTGTTTTAGAGGAGGATACTAATGATGGAAATTGGAGAAGACGAAAAAAGATTGATTTTTGGTTTTTTTTTATATGTTTTTGTTTTATTGTTTAAATTATTTGAAACTATAAAATTAGGATTAATTGAATTCTAAAATTTGATTAATTTAAAAGGGTATTTTTGTTTAATCAAATAAAGTAAGAATGTTTAAGATTTTTTATAAAATTAAATAAATAATATATTTTTATTTTTATTTAATTAAAGGGGCATATTAATAAAAGTGGTGATATAATATATATTTAAAAAAGAAAAAATTATATGCTGATGTGGAAAATAGATTCCGCGTGACTTGTTATTATTTGTCCATATTTTAAACGTATCGGTACGTATGAATTTATCATCGTACCATAGCAAACACCTTTTCTAAATGAGAAATTCTTCACATACAAGTGTTTCCCATACAAGTCATACAAGTCATTTATTTCTTCTTCTTTTTCTTTCTCCATGCCTCCTCTTTTTCTTCTCATTCTTCTTCTTTTTCCGTGCCTCTTCATTTTTGAAGTGTTTCATCTTCATCGTCGTGTTTCTCCTCGTTCTTCTTGACTGCACGTTTTTCATCTTCTTTCTCCTCATCTTCTGCACCTTCTTCTTCTTTTTGCTGCACGTTCTTCTTCCTCTTCCTCTTCTTCTTCTTCTTTTTTTTTTTCGTTTCTTGCCTTCTTTTTCTCCTTCTTTATTTACGTGCTTTTCTCTCTGTTTTCTTTCTTCGTTATTTTTTATTTCCATTGTTTTTTGACATCAAGCTCTGAAATCGTTTTTGAAGAAGAAGAAGTAGCAGAAGATGAGGAGGAGAAAGAGAAAGAGTTATGAATTATGCATAAGGTGTATTTCAACGAATTTTGGGTGTATTTCTTAAATTCTTTGGGTGTATTTTCATAATCTTTTGGGTGTATTTTTGTAATTCTTTGGGTGTATTTCTATAACCGTTTGGGTATATTTCTGTAATCCTTTGGGTGTATTTCTGTAATTGTTTGGGTATATTTCTGTAATCGTTTTGGTGTATTTCTGAAGTTCCATTATCTTCAAAACGATTTCAAAACTTGATTTCAGAAACCATGAAAAAAAACGAAGCAAGAATACCAGTGATAAATGCAGATAAAACAACGAATGAAAATGCAAAGAGAGAACGCACAAAGGAGATCAAATTTGGCAAGAAACTCGTTTTCATGGAGAAAGAAGAAAAAGAGTAGGAGAAGAAGAAGGAGAAGAAGAAGGAAGAGTAGGAGGAGAAGGAGGAACGCGAAACATGCCATGAAAATTGTATATGGATCAGCGTATTTTTTGTTAAATTTCTCCCAACTTATATGACTTGTAAACCAAATGACTTGTATGTATAGCACTCCTCTTTCTAAATTGGGTTATACGCTGCAATTAATTAAGGAAACTAGATAGGATTATAAAAATTAAATCATTATAAATATTCACTCGATTTATTATAATCTGACCAACAAAAGCAAATGAAAACAAAAAATTTTACTAACTATTATAAATACATCATCCTCTTTTTATTAGTTCATGTTTTTTATTCTTATCTTTATCTAATAGTAGCAAGACGCTGGAATGGTGTGTCAGATTTAAAAATTATTACTCTATCATCTTCAAAATGTATTTTCTTCTGTCAACCCAATTTGTTATTTAAATTTTGTTATGATCACATTCAGTTGTTTCAAATTTCAAATAGTAATAATAATAGTAATCAACAGAGTTAAACAGTTAAAATATTAATTAATGACATTTTATTAAATACAGTACCTTTAAATAAAATAAGAAAGACATTAATTTTTTTTTAAAATTTACATCTTCTTATTCATTTATTATATTCCACTCTAATAATGAAGTACTTCTAATTTACACAATTCCTCTTTAGTATTTATCTATTTGATTAAAGTAAATCATCTCAAAAACTTAATTTTTTGATAATCTAATCCACTCCCAGTACCAAATAGTATATGGGAAACTATAACTAATAATATTCTTCGATAAAGTTTATGATGATAACACCTACACACGAATTCGTAAAAAAATAAATACTTTCTAAGGCTAAATACTCAATTCACACTATCAAAAATAAAATATAAGCAAGAATTTCTTCTATGTATGAGAATTATTAAAATAAAAAAATTTTACTTTAAAGTCTTACAAATTTGATTCAAATTAAATAAAATGGATAAAAAAAATAAAACTAACGACACTTATAACAAGTACACCATATAGTAAAAGGAAAAGTATGGAGTACTAATATATTATTTGTCAATTTATTGTTAACAATGATTAATTATTATATTTTAAACACATATATAAAGAGACACATTTAGAAAATATATTTATAAAGACACTTCTATTAAATACATTAATAAAAAAGACATTTTATTAGATACATCTAAAAAATACTTTCATTAAACACAATTATAAACAAGAATTGGCAGAAGTTAACAGCAATGCGGTTAATAACGTAGCAGAATTGATAGTAGAAAGTTCCATGCAGTTTTTGTGTTCAAATTTAATTTCCATTAATGCTTGAATGATAGAAGGTCTTTATACGTTAAATAAATTTAATTTCCGTTAGTGCCTATTGATAATTGTCCTTACTCTATTAACTGCATTTACAAATTTTACACGGCCATTTTTTTTAGGGAACTACTCGGATAAAGATGTCTAAAACGTCTTTTTTTTAAAGATATTTTTTAATAATTAAAATTTAATACATATAATCGATTAAATCGTGTTATTTTTGTCAAAATTAGGCCAGACAAATTAATTTGACCAAAAAATGGTGAATTAAATTTTGAATCAGTCTAAGTTAATATTATTTTTTATAAAAAATGACTACAATACCCCTATTATAGAAAATGACTAAAATACTCTTATTATATATATTAATTTTGAGAATTCTAAATTCTACCCCTTTTCTTTTCTATCGTATAGAGTTAGAATTTGGAGTTTTCAAAATTAATAGGAATATTTTAGTTATTTTTTATAATAGGAATATTGTGATTATTTTTTATAAAAAGTAATATTAATTTAGACTGATTCAAAATTTAATTCACCATTTTCAGTCAAATAATATAAAATATAGAGATATTTTAGTTATTTTTTATAATAGAAATATTATAATCACTTTTTAAAAAAAAATTAATTTATTATTTTGATTAAACTTATTTGTTCAGTCTAATTTTAATAAAAATAATACAGTTTAATTGATTATATAGGTTAAATTTTAATTTTTAAAAAATATCTTTAAAAAAAGACTTTTTTAACATCTTTATCTAAGTGACTCTCTTTTTTTATTATTCAAATTACTTACTCAATTTATAACAATTATTCCTCTAGGTTTTTAAGTTGTTTCAATCCCGTCTAATGCACCGTCTTTTCCTGTAACAGTCTAATATTTTTAAATTGAGTTTAAGCCTTTTTTTTTAATTATATTAGTAGTTGATATTCAAAATTTTACGAAATATTTTTAAAAAAATATAAAATTACATATATAAAATAATTTATATGTAAAAATAGTGAATAAGTATTTTTTATTTAAATGGTTATTAGTTAAAAAAAATTGACGTATTAAACTATGAAAGTATAAACAAGGACAAGCTTTATTCATACCACATAATTATAAAAAAAGATCATAATTACAATTGCAATCATTCGATACACCTATTTTCATTAATACTTTATTTTAAATAATTTATTTTATTATCTTGTACCTTCAACAAAATCTTAATTTTCTTAACATGTATCCTGAAGATGGTACAGAAGGAGGGAGTGAAAAATAAAAATTTTCCAGTAATTTATATATACGGTTGCATCGTATCCATCTTAACTACTTCGAGTGTTAAAATAAAAATAGTGATGATGCAATATTATTCTTTCAAAAGTCTTTGTTAGTCGGAGTAGTGTGACTTTTATATGCTTCTTATTTACTTATGTTATGACATATATGGCACATATGAAATGTCTATAGCATTAAAACACATAAAACGCAAACTCATAAACCTTGATTTGATGCTCTCGCAGGCCATAAAACAAGGTAAAATAAATAACACAAGATTAATAACTTTTGCATAAATAAATAAAATGGAATGGATCTTTCAATAAATTAAGGATCATAAACATAATCATAAATCAAACAAAAGTATCTTTGGATAACAGAAAGATCTTCGAATGAAATAAGAAAAATAAACAGAATCGTAAATCACAAAGGAAGAATAAAAGAAGAACAATCATATTCACACTTTTCTTAGAATTTATTTCGCGTGTAGGTGAAGTTTCAAATCTGAATTCTACCTTTTTAAGACTTATACAATTTTCTACCTTTAGAATTTGGAAATAGCTATTAGACACAAATTATAGAAAATTGAGTTAGATTTAAAATGAATCATGAACGAAGTCAATAGTATAACCACATGTTGTTATATTCTCGAAAAACTGTTAGTCGTGTAAATTTTTTGAAGGTACAAGATAATAAAATAGATTGACTTTAATATCATTAGAAGCTAAATTTAATGGTTCAAAAAGCACCACTAATTATGTTAAAGAAGTAATTTGTAATAATAATGTGATTTACATATTAAATTTTTTGAGTTAATTCATTTCATACTCAATTATGCTAAAATTTTAAAGGTAATGTAGAATTTGACAACCTATTTAACACTCATTAAAAAACAAGAATTTAGAAAAAATCATATATTCTATTTATTATCTATTCTATTATATAAAAATCAGGTTTCTTCACTTAATGATGGAATTGACGTGACATGCGTGCTTATGAGGGTGTTTAGCGATTTGTTTCTTTTAATTCATTAAATACAATTTATTAGGATAAATCAACTATATCAATTAATTGATTTAATTAGATATTTAAAGATCACATAATTTATTATCATTGATATCAAATTAATTTGGTAGTATTTTTAATTTATTTCTTTTAATATTTTGTTAGTATTTTTAAATTTATTTTTTTATTTTATTAAATCAAATTAATTATACTAATTATTGACATTAATTAATTAATTAGATTAATTAATTAATCATTAAAAAAACAAATCTATGCATAAAATAGGTTCTCAATATATTTTTTACTACTAATTAAATCAAATCAACTCATATATATTGAGCTAAATTTAAATCATGTGAATTAAGGACTAAAATGAAATAAGTTGATTTTTTACTTATTCAAATTGAATGCAATAAATAAAACTAATTTTGTTAGATAATCATAGTCTTCTGATCTTCTATATAATTATATAGATAGCCACACAAAGTTATAAAAATCATCATTCTTTTTATCACTTTTGTTATTTCAACACTTTTTTTTATGTATAAATATACTCAAAATGAGAAGGTATGGATGAGTGTTTCATTAATTATTTGTTTGACAAATATTATAGTCTGAAAATGTCTCAGTTTAGGCATTCTACCGCTGTCGATGGAAGTTGACCCGGTAGTAATTCAGGTTGACCATGATATTTTTTATAGTGTTATATAAAAAAATATTTTTTAAAATAAATATACCCATTGCAATTAATTTTCTTTGTCAGTCGGTTATCTTTTACCTAATAAACAATAGAGGCTTGCTACACATACAAGTCTTTTTTACTTACAAGTTTTACAAGTTGCTACACATTAGGGTCTATTAATGCGTTATTTAGTTTCCAAAGCGCTACACTCACAGTGGATTATGAACGACTCTTCTTCCTCTTCCTCTTCCTCTTCCTCTTCCTCTTCCTCTTCCTCTTCCTCTTCCTCTTCCTCTTCCTCTTCCTCTTCCTCTTCCTCTTCTCTTCTTCTTCTTCTTCTTCTTCTTCTTCTTCTTCTTCTTCTTCTTCTTCTTCTTCTTCTTCTTCTTCTTCTTCTTCTTCTTCTTCTTCTTCTTCTTCTTCTTCTTCTTCTTCTTCTTCTTCTTCTTCTTCACTCATCGTGGATTATGAACAACTCCTCTTCCTCCATGTATTTCTTCGTTATTCTCTTTGCCTTTTCATTAATTGTTTTACTTGCGTTTATTACTGGTATTCTTGCTTCCTTTTTTTTCGATTTTCATGGTTTCTGAAATCAAGCTTTGAAATCGTTTTGAAAATAATGGAACGTCAGAAATACACCCAAACGATTACAGAAATACACCCAAACGATTATAGAAATACACCCAAACGATATTTCTTCGTTATTCTCTTTGCCTTTTCATTAGTTGTTTTACTTGCGTTTATTACTGGTATTCTTGCTTCTTTTTTTTTCGATTTTCATGGTTTCTAAAATCAAGCTTTGAAATCGTTTTGAAAATAATGGAACTTCAGAAATACACCCAAACGATTACAGAAATACACCCAAACGATATTTCTTTGTTATTCTCTTTGCCTTTTCATTAGTTGTTTTACTTGCGTTTATTACTGGTATTCTTGCTTCTTTTTTTCGATTTTCATGGTTTCTGAAATCAAGCTTTGAAATCGTTTTGAAAATAATGGAACTTCAGAAATACACCCAAATGATTACAGAAATACACCCAAACGATTACAGAAATACACCCAAAGGACACCTTATGCATAATTCAGAACTCTTTCTCTTTCTCCTCCTCATCTTCTGCTGCTTCTTCTTCTTCAAAAATGATTTCAGAGCTTGATATCAAAAAATAATAGAAATCAAGAATAACGAAAAAAGAAAACAAAGAGAAAAGCACGTAAATGAAGAAGGAGAAAGAGAAGGCAAAAAACGAAAGAAAAGAAGAAGAAGAAGAAGAAGAGGAAGAGGAAGAAGAATGTGCAGCAAGAAGAAGAAGACGGTGCACTGAAATTGTGCAGTAACGGTTGAAGAAGGAGAAAGAGAAAGCAAGAAACGAAAGAAAAGAAGAAGAAGAGGAAGAGGAAGAAGAACGTGCAGTAACAGTTCAAGCGCGTTAATATAATAACTTGTAAAGACTTGTATAAAAAAATGCTTGTATGTGGAGAATTTTTCTAAGCAATATCTACGTTGAATATATCATTTTCATCAAAAGCCATACATAATTCATTGATAATTCTATATATAAAAATACTCATGTGGTAACTAAATACCATATTGTTATCTCGCTAAAGTTAATTCTCCTATGATTATGCGAATGTGATTCTCCTATGATCCTGCGAATGTATAGCACCGTAGGATGAAAATTGATTGGATTACATTTATGTTCAACGACGTAGGTGATCTTTTAGGCCTAATCACGACCAGAGTTGAGGAAGGTTGGAAAAATTCTAACAATACAAATATATATTTTTTATTTTTAATACCCAATAATAAATATATAAATTGAAATTAATATTGTTCTATACAAAATCATAAAATGTATAGCATACTTAAAACATATCCAATCCGTATTAACTATCATTGTTTATCAGTTACGTTATGACAAATTCGGTTATTAAAGAAGATTAAAATTAACTTAAATATACACAATATTATTTTATGCTTTTTATTTTTATTTTATTATCATAAAAAGTCATACATATTATAAGAGAACCTCATCTTTTTACTAACGGTTCTTCCATTCAATGGTTTCTATAAAAAAAAAACATAAGAATATTGTGTTTAGCAAGAATATATGAAATTTTATCTCACTAAATATTAATTTCAAGACAAGAAATTATTTTGCACATCATATATATATTGTGGGATAGTAAGGTTATTTGCTATTTTTTAATGGTAAATATTGTTAAATAAAATAGTGTAAGAAATTAGAAAAAAATGTATTTATAAATTTAGGAAATATTAATTTATTTTTCAATAGAATAATTTATATATTGAATAAAAAAAGTTATTATTGGTTTCTCTTCACACTAACTAATACTCAACGATGGTGTTTTGATACACCATGTTATTAAGAAATATTAATCGATCTAATAACTTTTGTAACGACATAAGTTTATAAATGTGAAAATTTAAAAATTATTTCATAAAATGTGAAGTTTTAACAAATAATAATGTTGATTATATTGTTTTGAGACAAAAGTCTACAAGTATTGCTATTAATGAAAAATTAATCTATTTTAAAGACAAATACAATTTTTTTGTACGGATTTCTTAACTCGGCAAGTTGAGGATTAATCCACCGCATATTAATGCTCTATTTATTAAGGGTGAGATTCGAACTCCAAATACTTGCGTAAGTAGACAAATGAGATAACCATTCAACTAATCCAAATTAATTAAAATAAATATTAATTATTTTTAATATTCTTAAATTATAAAATATTTATAATAATAATTACTATATATATTTTTCATTTAAATTTTAATAAATTTTTTTTATATAATTTTATGTATTATCCTGTATAACATACGAGAACATACACTAATTTAAATATTAAATTAAATAGGTTAGTTTTTTTAAATGCATTATTTTTTATTTTTTTATTTTAAATTTAAATTTTAAATTATTATAATATTAATTAATTAATTAGTTAGTTATTAAATAATAAACCTGATTCGAAATCTTAGGATGTTATATTTTCTGTGGTTAGTTTGATTCATGATCCCAAATTATTTTTTTCTTATTATCTAGCTAACATGTGTTTTTTTTACTTTAACAATGAACTGAAGGTTGACCAAAAACATCTTGTTAATTCATATTTTTCGTATAAACTACTTTGCATAAGATAAAATTATTGTTATAATTGAATATGTAACGTGTTTTTTTTTTTTACTTGAGTACATTAAAATTTATCGTTTAAATTAAATCTCTTTTTTTTTCTTCTCAAACTATTTTGTATTGGACGAGCCAATTATCTTAATTTTTTAAATAATTGATTCTATAGTGTATTATACTTAAAATTTGCTCATAAATGAATATTTATTTTTAATTTAAATTAAACTAAATGTTTCATACAACATAAATATAATAATTTTATATTTCACAATATTATTTGATTGGTAGACCACATTAATTATTTGATTGATATATTAAAGACACAAGAAAATATTAATATGTTAATTTCTTAAATGGGTATTCAATTTAATTTTTGAGTATATGTATTTGTTTATAATTGATTTAAAATAGAGAAAAAAGACAAAGAATACATCGAATATTTTTTTTATCTTTGCTTTAAATTAAATAATATTAAAAAATAAATCATAAACTTATCTAATGTTTATAAATAATTTTTTTATGAATATTTTATATTCATTTTATTACTATAATAATAACACAATAAATTTTTTACTATCCTACATAGTTTTACGGCTATAAATTTTATAGATTCTAAAATTTAATAACTTTTAGAATTTGTATATTTATTTCTAAATATTTAAATTTTTATTTTTTAAATTATTGTACTAAATTCATAATTTTAAAAATAAACATACAAAAATTAATTTTTTAAAAATAATAAAAAATTGACTTATGTCTATTGACCCGTTAATAGATAATTATTTTATAAATATTCATTTCGATTTTTTTTACTACATTTTCATGTTCATTTTATCACACATAATAACAATGTATTCATTTTTAAGTATACTGAATTTAATTTAAATTTATTTATTTTATATATTTTTTACATTAAATAACTAAATATCTCTTATTTATTTTTATTTTTAAATAACTTACTTATTCATTTTTAATTATGAACGTCAAATTACAATTTAAGAAAAAAAAAACTCCTACAAAAAGCAAAAACACGGCTAAACGAACCTGCTACTGTGCGTTAATCTGCTAGGTAACAAATTTTTTTGCTGAGCTTCTTTAAATTAGGTTTTTGACATAGTCCGGACCATACTAAATAAACCCTAACTGGACTCGGATTCTATGGACAACCACAATCCAAACCTGTAGCCCAATTGCAGAAACTCGCACCATCTTCCTCCTCCTTCAATGGCGATTAGGGATGGCAATACCACCCGAACTCGTGGGTACCCACCCCGCCCCTACCCGCTCGGGGCGGGTAAGCACCGGGGTGGGTTTTTAGCAGGGCGGGTTCTTGGGAGGGGCGGGACGGGGTCCGGTTTAGGTAATACCCGCCCCGCTATATATATAATATATATAATTTTAATATATAATATGTATAATATATGTAAAATAATTAGTAAATGATTAATAATATTGTATCATATTTAAATTTTTACTTTAAATTATGTTATGTATGTGATGATAGATATATAAATTTTGAAATTTAATTTAATTTATTGGATTTTAATAATTATAGGGGCGGGTACCTGCAGGGGCGGGTTAGGGTTCAACGTTTTACTACCCGCGGGTAGAAGCGGGACGGGTTCTATGTGGGTTGTTGTACGGCGGGGCGGGGTCGGGTAAAGCAAAAACTTGCCCCTACCCGCCCCGTTGCCACCCCTAATGGCGATTGACGACCCTTCTTCGAAGACCAGACCATCGTATCCATGGCCAGTGGTGGAGCTTAGTTCAGACAAGGGGGGCCATGGCCCCCCAAACTTTTTATAAAAAACTTAGTAGTACTTTTTTAAAAGATAAAAAATAGTTCAATTGACTTAAATACTTTACTATGACTTAAAGTATCTAATAAGTTCAATAAACAACACTCTCTCTATCTTTAAGTTCAAATATAAAAAATTAGATATTTTTTATTTATTTAATTCAATATTATTTTATATTTTACTATTTATTTAATTTAATTTTTTATATGATAAAAAATAATAGAATATTCAATAAGTATTAATATTATTATATTTGTATAAATTGATAAAAAATTCAATAAATATTATAAATTTTAATATTTGTCCTTCTAACTTCTTCTTTACATATTTTACAGGATATATATTCAAATTTTTATATAAAATAATAATGAAAAATTAAAGAATTGATACATTTTTTAAGAGGAAGGCTAATATTTAATAAGAAGGAGAACATATAACTTTTACAATATCAATACCTGTAGATAGTTCTTCTACTTTAATGAATCACGAGGAAAGTGAGATATAACCTTCAAAAGTTCAAAAAATTACATCTGATGACTTTAACCTTAACTTTTTGGAACGAGATCTTGAAAAACGGCTTTAAATTTGGCAGTATCAGCCAAACCAGAGAGATGAGATTAGACGAGCTTATCTTAAATGGGATCATATCAAAAACATTTTGACAATTATTTTCTATCCGGCCCCCCAAAATTTTATTTCAAGTTCCACCACTGTCCATGGCTGCCTTTGATGACTGCCACAAAGACAGATTGATTCTAATTCCAGCTACTCTAACGCCTCCCTCCCAATGGATCCCCTTCCATGCTGACACTTGACGACCAACTCTGCTCCTTATGCGATGTGGAAGGTGATGAGACAACGATATCAATGTAGGTTCTTCTGAGTGTGCCTTTGCGGTTCGAAATCTTGATTCGCTGCGCCTGGAAGCTAAGTATATTGGGTTCAGGGGATCACTGCTCCTTCTTGCTTTTTTCCTTCTTTTATTTGGAGACAACTGCTCCTGTTTATTGATGATTATTATCTTTTAGAGATTTTTACTGGCCTTACCGGCATGGAGACAACAGAGAAAGGAACTAATGAACGAGAACGAAAAAATGAACGAAACCAGCACAAAATCCCATAACACTAACACTGTATATCTCCTTCTCCTCAAAAAAAAAAAAAATTCTGCCCTTTTCCCTTAACGGATCTTCACTGCATGTAACGGATCTTTGGTGCATCAACTGTGTGGCTCAACAGCCGAACCATTTTCCTTTCCATTTATGACTTTGCTTCCTTGCAATCAAGCCATCTTCTCTTTTCTGTTACGTGTCAACATCTCTTCATCTCTTTAAAATAATATTTACACCGTATAATTCACCTTATTTATATATATACGTGTAACATCATATATATATATATATATATATATATATATATATATATTACTGCGTGCTTATAATAAACATATTTTGATTATTTTTTTTATATGATATGGTATTCATAATATTTTATGTTCATTGTGACCGTATATGGAACTCTTGGCATTTGATTTTAAAATATATATGTCATCCTATCCAATTTTTTTGATATAATAATAATTGATTTATTCTAAAATATTAGTAGAGTATTATTATGATTGTTTTAAATTTAATTATGTGTGCCATTAATTTAGTACAAAATTAATTGATTATCTTCTTGGGATATAAGGATTATTGTACCCATCAATTTGATAAAAATTTGGTTTTGGAAAAAATTGATTGAACATTATGCTGCCAGAGTAACTTCTTTTGTGAAAATTGATTTATTTAAAACATTAGGGATATGGTGATATGTAATTCATGCGAATATTGGTCAGTCCAAAGGAAGGTCTATATTTGGCCAAATTACATACACATATTGATGGTAAATATGTGTTTGGGTAACTAATTAAGAATAAAGTAATGCTTATTATTTATGCGGACAATAATCGGCCCAAAGAAAGTTTATTGTTTGGCCAAATAATAAGCATTGCACACTTTTATTTATTTTCTATTAATTATGCGGTCAATAATCGATCCAAATGAAGGTTATTGTTTGGCCAATTAATAGAAAATATATGCGGTAATAAATAGGTTGCGAAGTTTAAGTTTTCATGTTCGCATTAAGTCGGTCCAAAGAAAGGCTTAACGTGTGATAGGAATTTTGACAATATTTGATTACTGCAATGAGAGTATCACTTACAGTTAATTTTCTATCCAAAGATTGAAAATTAATGTTGTTTTAGATATCTCAATATGAATTTTTTTCCCATTATTTAACTAATGTTTACTGCATCTTTTTTGTTCTAATTCAGAAACTATGGCTTTAGCTACCAATGTTTTTGCATAAATTAGCAGTATTCCTATGCTGAATGGTTCAAACTTTAAAGTTTGGAAGGATACCATGGAGATTGTCCTCGGTTGTATGGATCTAGATATAGCTCTTCGAGAGAAGAAACCCACTTCCACTCTGGAAAACCTTAATGAGGTTAAAATAGAGAAGTGGAAGAGATCCAATCGAATGAGCATTATGATAATTAAACGCTCAATTCCTGAGGCGTTTCGGGACTCAATTACTGAGGATAAAGATGCCAAACAGTTTCTAAAGGATGTTGAAAAAATTCTTTACTAAGAATAAAAAGGCGAAGGCAAGTAGTCTTTTGAGCAAACTTGTCTCCATGAGGTATAAAGGTAAAGGGAACATAAGGGAGTATATTATGGAAATGTCTCATCTTGCTTCAAAATTGAAAGCACTAAAGTTAGAGTTGTCTGAAGATTTTCTCGTGTATTTCATTTTGATTTTCCTTCCTGTACACTTTGGGAAATTTAAAGTGAGTTATAACACTCTGAAGGACATTTGGTCCTTAAATGAGCTTATATCTCACTGTGTGCAAGAAGAAGAGAGGCTACAGCAAGATAAGACTGAAAGTGCTCACATAGCTTCATCTTCTTAGTATAAAAGAAAGAGTGATACTACTGCGGATGTGCCTTCTTAGCAGAAAAAGGCTAAAAAATAGGATCAAGTTTCAACCTATTTCTTCTGTAAGAAGGTGGGACACATGAAGAAGAATTGTACTAAATATGCCACCTGGCGTGTAAAGAAGGGTACAATTCCTACTTTTGTTTGTTCTGAGGCTAGTTTAAGTTATGCACCTGTTGATACTCAGTGGGTAGATTCTGCTGCTACTACTCATATAAGTGTTACTATGTAGGGTTGCTTGTGGAGCCGACCACCAAGTGATGCTGAAAGATACATCTATGTGGCAGACGGCATTATAGTTACAGTCGAAGTTATAGGAACCTTTAGATTATGTTACACGAGTGGATTTTACTTGGATTTATTAGAGACATTTTATGTACCGTCATTTAGACGGAATTTGGTTTCTGTTTTTCGTTTGGACAAAC
Source organism: Arachis hypogaea (assembly GCF_003086295.3). Lineage (NCBI taxonomy): Eukaryota > Viridiplantae > Streptophyta > Magnoliopsida > Fabales > Fabaceae > Arachis > Arachis hypogaea. Next base: position 52,446,446 of record NC_092046.1, read on the forward strand.
CAGGTTATTTTGTTCGTTCGGAGACAATAAAGTCAGTCTCTTTTATAATTCGAATAATATTTGCTCTGGTCATTTGGTGGATAATCTATATAGGCTTGACTTAAATTCCTATAATAATGAAATACTGCAAACGGGTACAAAACAAAAACTAAATGAGAATTCGGTATCATTATGGCACAAACGTCTAGGTCACATCTCTAAACAAAGAATTCAGAGGCTCGTGTCGGATGGAATTCTTGGACCCCTAAATTTGGCAGATTTTGAAATCTGCATTGAGTGCATAAAGGGGAAAAGGACAAATGAAAGGAAATTGGGTGCCGAGAGAGCTAAATATGTCTTAGAACTGATACATACCGATATATGTGGCCCATTCCTTATTGTCTCTTAGAATGGACAATGGTACTTTATTACGTTCATAGATGATTACTCTCGTTACGAGTATCTATATTTAATTCATGAAAAATCCCAAGCCTGGAATGTTTTCAAGTCTTTCAAAGCTGAAGTTGAACTTCAACTTGGAAAGAAAATTAAAGCTATCAAATCTAATCGTGGTGGTGAATACTACAGAAGATATGATGGTTCAGGTGAGCAACGTCCCGGGTCTTTTGCTCTTTTCCTAGAGGAGTGTGGTATTGTTCTGCAATACACCATGCCAGGCAAACCTAGCATGAATGGTGTTGCAGAGCGAAGGAACCGAACTTTTAAGGACATGGTGAGAAGTATGATTAGTCATCTTCCTTGCCTGAATCACTCTGGAGAGAAGCCTTAAAAACCGCAGTGTACATCCTTAATAGGGTGCCAAGCAAAACAGTTAACAAAACCCCATATGAAATTTGGACTGAGAAAAGGTCCAGTATAAAGCATTTGCATATTTGGGGATGTCCAGCTGAGGCGCGACCTTATAGGCCGCATGAAAGAAAATTGGACTCAAGGACAATTAGTTGCTACTTTGTTGGTTACGCTGAGCGTTCACGGGGGTACAAGTTTTACAATCCTACATCAAGGTCTATTTTTGAAACGGAAAATGCGAGATTTCTTGAGGATGTTGAGTTTGGGGGGGGGGGAGGAAATATTAGAAATGTTACTTTTGATGAGGATTCTATAACTGATAATGATCAGGACCTTGTGCCTATTATTGTTCAAAATACAGTTATAGTATAAGAGCACAATGAAAATTCTGCTGTAGATCCAGTTACAATACAAGAGAACAATGAGAATATTGTTGTTGCTCAAGATACTGCTACAATACCGGAAAATAATGAGAATCCTTCTCAACCCCAACCCATATAGCAAGCTCAACAACCTCAAGAAGTGTCATTAAGGAGATCCAAAAGAGAAAAGAGAAAATCCATCTATGGTCTCAAACAAGCTTCCCGTAAATGGTATCACATGTTTAATCAAGTCATTATCTCATATGGTTTTGAGGTAAATATTATAGATGAATGTGTATACCACAAGTTCAGTGGGAGTAAATACATATTTTGGTCTTATATGTTGATGACATTCTACTTGCCAATAACGATATAGGCTTGTCGCATGAAACTAAGAAATTTCTATTAGACAAATTCGAAATGAAAGATCTTGGTGATGCCTCTTTTGTATTAGGAATCGAGATACTAAGAGATCGCTCTCAAGGTATTCTTGGATTATCACAAAAGAACTATATCGAAAAGATTTTAAGTTGATATGTCATAGAAAGTTGTTGACCAATGGACACACTTGTAACTATAGGATATATAGGAACAGAGTATATGCTAGCAGACTTAATAACCAAGGAATTGATCCTTAAAGTCTTTCATGAGCACACTGCTCGAATGAGTGTCAATATTTGTGATGCCTTGGTTTAGTGGAAGTTTATTTTATGCTATATATCCTATGACAGATATTGAGTTATTTTTCTGCAGAATTAAGTTGATGGTTTATTTCATGTTATGTGAAATGTTCATTTTGCAATATTTGTATTGTGTTTGATCTCAATAAAGTTTTAAAGTTGGACCAACTAAAAATAGACATGCATGAGATCACTTGGTATGTAATTTCCATATTACTCACCCAAATTTGATCTATGTCGTTAAGTACATTAGGATGGTGATTGTCGTGGTTTAGTCACGACATTAATGTGATAAAAGCTGCGGTAGTTCCATATCTAATGTATGAGATGGACCAGATTGTTAAAGTAATGAGAGAAATAGCATTCAAATACGCGCATAAAGTCTATAAGATGTGATTATGTCAAGAAAGAATATATGTATAGCCCAAGTGAGAGATTGTTAGGAAATTATTTTAATTTCCTAATTTGTTTTTGGGCAATACATATATTAATTATAATCACAAATTATGCTATTTCAAATTAAATAACTTATATAATAGTGATCTCATTTATTGTTATAAATGTTAAATTGAATAAGTCATTATTACTTTTGATTTGGAATTAAATGAGAATAAAACCAGATATTATCTTTTGTTCCTTAGATAATTATCTTTTGGATTTTAGATATATTATCTTTTGGACTTTAGATACTATTTTATTGGGCTTTAGGGTTTAATGGGTGCCATGCTCAAATATAAATAGGCCTTCAGGATTTTGGTCCCAATATACCAAAGCCGCCTTTGTTGCTCTTTCCCCATTAAAAGAGTTGCAATTCAGCCTCCTAGAAATATAGAAGGCTTTGGTTGAAGAAGATCGAAAGAACTACAAGACTGAGACAATTCTTCCGTCTAATTACTAATTACTACTAATAAAGATACACTTTCGCATTATGATATATTTTTTATGACTCAATATGGATGATTTGGACTAATAAAATAATTTATTCCAACAATAAGAAGCTCACTAGCTTTTTGAGGATATTGAATTTTGGAAAAAAAAATATTGAACAGGTTATCCTAAAGACAAACTCAACCTCTCATGAACTAATACCATTGGGTATATTCGCTAATAAAAATGATCTCACTTAGAAATACACGGAATATTATGTATTAGTGGTATAAGTGAAAAGTTTAAGTCTATTAAAACAATATTTTAAATTTCTCTCCATTTATAGAGGTACAAAGCCATTTGTATTTTAGAACCAAATGGGATTAAATGGGTAATGTAGAGATATAAAACATGTTTATTATGAAGGACTCCTCTAAGAAAATAAGACATTGTGGGTACAAATAGACTTTTCTTTTAGCGCCATAGAAAAATTCATTTAGTACCAGAATTATATTGATGATATATTTTTATCTTAAACTACAGTACATGAGTATAAGAACCGGTTTCTCAATGATAATATTGATGAGACAATTGGTATAGTGCGTTTAAAAATTTCGTGTAAAAAAATGCAACAAGTATATATACTGCAAGCTAAGGAATTCTATCTATTGACTCAAGCAAATTTTTTGTCATTAATTATTATATTATCTTACAATAAATAGTATTTTGATATCAAATATACTAATATGACACATTCTGGTATCAGTATGTATATTTTTCTCTTTTTAATTATTTTTAAAAAAATATTTTTTATTTAATTATACACAAACTAACATTTAATAATTAAAATACTGCTAATTATCAATAATTCTTCTAATAATCATTCTAATTCATATATTTCTTATACTAACACATGATTTAATGATTTAATATCTATTCCATGTATTATTAGATTATTTTCACACAAATATATAAAATAAGTTTTTAATATATACTTTTAATGATTAAATCATGACTAAAATAGACATTTTAGTAATTATCATGATTTTTTTATATTTTCGTTAATCAATAATTCTAATATAGGTATTACTTTTAGAAAAAAAATCATGTATTAAATAATTAATTTTGTTAACATTTAAATAAAAAAAGAAAAAATAATGATGTGATGTAATTTAAATATAATAACATTAATCAAAAAAGAAATCAATTGTCCATAATGAGATTCAACATATTATTCTATTGAAAAAAAAATCAATCACATGATATAAATTGAAAATATAATGAATTAGATATTTTATTTATAAAAAAAAATCAATAATTACCGAAGCAACTAAAATATAATGGAGTATTAATACTAGATATAAAAAATTTAATAGATAGAATTCATATGAAAACTTAATAACATGTGACACATTTTTGTACGAATATTTGAATAAGTTATTTTTATAGATCTATTTAAAAGAAGAACGAAACACATTATATAATTAAAAAAATTATAATGTAATAAATTTGTCTTTTTTTAAAAAAGGCAAATTATATTCTTTTAAAAAAAGACAAATTTATTACATTATAATTTTTTTAATTATATAATGTGTTTCGTTCTTCTTTTAAATATATATATATATATATATATATATATATATATATTTTAAAAAGGTAGAATTTGGCAAAAAATTTGTGGACGTATAATATTCTAATACGAACTTTTTAATCAATTCTTTTATAGTTATCAATTTAAAAGAAGAATTAATTGTTTGATATAATTCGAAAATTGAAATGTCACAAAATAGAGATTTTTACTTATAAAAAAATCAATCAAAGAATATATTCTAAATATAGTTGGAATAAATCAATCATGAGTATAGATATTTAAATATGTAAAATTGAGTAAAACATTTGGTAACGAGGCGTACTCTCGTAACGACGAGTATTTAAATCACGTTCCTCCTATCCATCTATTTAAAGGAAGAGTCAATAAAAAAAAATAAAATAAAATGAGAATGTAATCAATTAGGAATTTTAATTATAAGAAAAATAATGAATTGAGAGATGTAATCAATATATAATAAGAATCAAATCGTCGACATAAATGCTAGAATAGAAAAAACAAGCCTAAAATTTGGTAATATGATGCATTTTAATTCATATTTTCGAATTGGTTCCCTTCTATATATCCCTTTAAAGGAAAAACTAATCCTCATTCTCGGGTATGTATAGAAAAAAATTAAAAATGTAATAAATTAGATTTTATTTTATCTTTTTATAGAAAGAAATAATTAAGATAAATAATCAAGATAAAATGTAATTATATGGATAAGATTAGCTGTGAAACATGATAATGTGACATATTATGATGCATGTTTAATTTTTAAAATAGTTGATTTTAAAATGAATATTGATGGATAAATATAGATAAAAGAAAGGAAATTGAGAGTGCAATAGTGCTACAAGAATTTGAGTAAAAAAGAAAAAAAAAATTCAAACAGTAAAGACAAAATAAAAATAAAAAAGTCAATATAAATGAGATCAATTAATAATTATTTTAGAATTTAATGTTAGTTGAAAAGAAATATAAAAAGTGGATATATATATATATATAAAGTAATTAAGAAAAATTAATTGTAATATTCAAAATTAATTCTTTACATTGTTAAAAATTGAATTATGTAATATATGAGTTCAGGTGTTGGGTGAGGAAATATTAGTTGAATAGCGTTTTAGTTTCTAAAATTAATTATTGAAAAGAACGATTTTTTAAATTTGTAACACTTTAACAAAGGATATATATATATATATAGTGATTAAAATTATTCATTTGTATTTATGCAACTTAAAATTTTGGAAGAAATTATTTACAACATATTACTGGATAATATTGATAAAAAAATTAATAACTTAGGATGATTTGATGTGCACAATTAGAAAATTGTTTATTACAGATGGATTTACAGATAAATTTGGTCTTTATTATCGACGAATTTTTTGTTACTGACAAAATTACCAACAGATTTTGTTTCTCTGTAAAAGTCTCGTTGAAAATTACTTACCGACGAATTTTTTCCGTCGGTAATTTACCGACAGATTCTTCTCCATTACCGACATAATTTTTCTCAATAATGGTCCCCCTTTCGCTAAAAAACTGTCAGATTTTTCGACAGATTTTATGTCGGTAATTTACCGACAGATTTTTTCTCGTTATCGACAGATTTTTCTTCAGTAATCGTCACTTCAATTTCGCTGAAACCGTCCGATTTTTTGATAGATTTTCTTTCGGTAATTGGAATCTAGGAAAGCATTTCCAACTCTGAATACAGAAGTAAAATCCGTCTGTAAATCCATCAGTAAGGTAAAATAGTATTTTTTTTTTAGATTTTTCTATTGCAACATAAACCTGTTTTCATACAAAATAAATATAAATTTAAACAAGTTCATCGTATTATCAAACTAAAAGAAAAATACTATAAACAAGCAAGTCAATATAATTCAAAATATAAACAAAGTGTATTGATACATCAATTATAATCCTCAGTGTATTGTTCAACCATGCTAAATTTATCAGTTATAATTCATAACATCACATCATATGAGAAAAATTATATTATGCAAATCTTTATAAGCCAATCAACCAGTATCCCGTGCATGCTTTGAGTAATGTCATGCTGTTTTATATCTTAATGCAATTGGAAAAAGGCTACACTTCTTGGCTGCAAAAATTTCAAAGTACTACATGTCAGTAAAAGTATACAGCAGAAAAAATATATGAAAAAATGTCAATAATAAAAGTTATTCACATTGTTATGGCACAAAAAACTCATTACTTAACATCCTAATGAAAATTATGTCAATTGAATGCATAAGGACTAATCATGATCAGTACAATATGTAGAATGCATTTGGGAATCCATCTCTTTCGAGATCAATTCCATGTATTGCAATTAAAACTTCAGCAGGTGTGAGCACAGAACCAGATTGTGATGATCAATCTTTGTACAAAAATTCAACAATCAAATTCATTCAATTGAAAAAATGAATTTAAAGTTTAGAAAAAATTTTATCCTAGTAAAAAAAATGAAATATATGTCTAACAAGTAACAACTTTGTTGGTTAAGACAATTGACTCTAAAATATTAAGTCATTGATGTCACCACCATAGCTTAAATTCATGCTTCTGAACTGCTAAGTACACAATAAATACTCATGCAAAAAAAAGAAGGCAATATGTCAACCACAAAATCTCCCCTATAAAATCAAAATAGTAAGATGTAAAAAAGTAAGAAAATTTTAACATTCTCAACAACTTGCAAAGCACCAAAGGAGACTTGTCTACCTTTCCTAAAGAGTTGTAATTGTGATCGAAGCATTTGATTCTTTTCCTCTCCCTAATAAAATATCAAATGGTGATTAGAGAAAGTGAATACAAGGCCAAAGGGAGAAAAAGGTGTAAACTTCCAACCTCATTCAGTTTGTTAAAGATTTGAAACATAAGAACTGTAAATAAAGGCATTTTTAGGAATATATAAACTATGACCAAGTAGTATTTTTTCTTTGCCTTAGTCACTTTAGTAGTATTAAAGAAGTATAGATAATATATATCGTCATGGTGTATGTTGATAAAAAGAATATGATGATGAAAAATACATGAAATTTAATACATGAAAACCTCATTCTTTCTCTTTCTTTTTTCTCTCTTCCCAAAAAAAGAGAACCTAAAATGGGAAAAGTCCTGCATATATATTTGGCTATTACCTTCAGGAAGATGAATCAGTCAAAGCAAGGGCATGGGATTCATGCCGCTAAAAGCTTAAGAGTAGTAAGCGGTTACCTTAAGAAAAGTATTGACAGTTGTTGTGTTTGGTATAAGTCCCAGAATGAATGAGATAACCATTAGAATTAATCTAGTAAAAAAGTGAATTAAAAGAACCATATTTTAAAAAGAAGAATGAATGTCTTAGCATACTTGAATTATGCATACTTGCTAGCTGAACATTAGAAATCACTTAAATTCTCAATGTACCTGCTTTTTCATATGAAGGCCAATGATATGATGAGTCTAGAAAATACTGATTCTCAATATAAATAAAGTGTTGAGCTGATCTTATTGATTTAACATAAGCAGTATGAATGCTTTGGTCTACTTTTAAATTCTTTCCACATAAAAGATTCTGTAGTACATTAAGGTTACAAGTTAAGACTAAGTGAAAATCAGGTTTGATCAACTAAAAAATAACTAATCACCTGAGATTGAGTCTTGTCGAAATCCTTTGGAAAACCCTTCATTGATCCTGAATCTATGGACCGAAATACCTGTATTAAATACTTGTTTATAACATTCATTGAATTTTTTACAAGAAGATTTCAGGACATGGCATGAGATTCTATCAACATATTTTGCTTCTTACCTGCACATTCCAAGTTTCAGGATCATTTTCGTCGGTCACCTAGATAGCTTTATCATCACCAAAACTCGAAGATGGACTGACTATCCATGATATCTAGTCTAGCCTTAGCAATGCATCGTCGTTCCAATTTTTGACCTTGTTGAGTCTAAAGTCTCGCCATTTTTTTACTTTTCTCCATCTTTATTCTAAATTGATTAATAAATCATAAGCTGCTGGCCCTTCAACCTTGCAAATCATGCCATGCCATGGCTCTCTTGGTCTACCTCCACTAGAACCTACCTGCATCATATGATACACAATTTCAAACCTAAGATGTGAAAAGCTAGTCCTCTAAGAAGGAGGTCAATGTCTTATGAAAGAGTTTGATTAAATAACAAACATGATTTCAAAGAAGCAAAGTATGCACTAACTTGAAATGTAGGATTATGAAAATCCTCTTTGTAAACGGTTTCTAAATCGTGAAATAGCCTATGCTGATGTGTGTCATATCTGCCATCACAAAGATCCAGACCACCAATAAAAGCAGATATTTTTCAATTATTCCATGCACCTTGTGTGTCAATGATGAGCGGATAATTTATACGCTTTTTGGCATTGTTTTTAGTATGTTTTAGTTAGTTTTTATTATGTTTTTATTAGTTTTTATTTAAAAATCACTTTTCTAGACTTTACTGAGTTTGTGTATTTTTCTGTGATTTCAGGTATTTTCTGGCTGAAATTGAGGGACCTGAGCAAAAATCTGATTCAGAGGCTGAAAAAGGACTGCAGATGTTGTTGGATTCTGACCTTCCTGCACTCGAAGTGGATTTTCTGGAGCTATAGAAGCCCAATTGGTGCGCTCTCAATTGCTTTGGAAAGTAGACATCCTGGCTTTCCAGCAATATATAATAGTCCATACTTTGCCCAAGATTTGATGGTCCAAACAGGTTCCAATTCAGCTCAAGAATTCTGGCGTTTAACGCCAGAACTGGCACAAAAGCTGGAGTTAAACGCCCAAACTGGCACAAAAGCTAGACTCCAAGAAAAGTCTCTACATGTGAAAGCTTCAATGCTCATCCCAAGCACACACCAAGTAGGCCCAGAAGAAGATTTCTGCATTAATTACCTATTTCTGTAACCCTAGGCTACTAGTTTTCTATAAATAGGACCTTTTGCTATTGTATTTTCATCTTTTGATCATCTTGGAATCATGTTTTGATGATTGAACCCTCTTTGGGAGGCTGGCCATTTGGCCATGCCTAGACCTTTTGTTCTTATGTATTTTTAACGGTGGAGTTTCTATACACCATAGATTAAGGTGTGGAGCTCTACTGTTCTTCATGAATTAATGCAAAGTACTATTATTTTTCTATTCAACTCAAGTCTATTTCTTCTCCAAGATATCCATTCGCATGTGATGATTATGTGACACTCATCACCATTCTCACCTATGAATGCGTGACTGACAACCACTTCCGTTCTACATGCAAACAAGCTTGAATGTGTATCTCTTGGGTTTCTAATCTAAGATTAGAACCTTCGTGGTATAGGCTAGAATTATTGGCGGCCATTCCTAAGATCCGGAATGTCTAAACCTTGTCTGTGGTATTCTGAGTAGGATCTGGGAAGGGATGACTGTGACGAGCTTCAAACTCGCGATTGTTGGGCGTGTGACAGACACAAAAGGATCAATGGATCCTATTCCAACATGATCGAGAACCAACAGATGATTAGCCATGCGTTGACAGCGTGCGTAGAACATTTTCACTGAGAGGATGGGAAGTAGCCATTGACAACGGTGATGCCCAACACAAAGCTTGCCATGGAAAGGAGTATGAATGATTGGAAGAAGGCAATAGGAAAGAAGAGGTTCAAGAGGAACAAAGCATCTTCATACGCTTATCTGAAATTCCTACCAATGAATTACATAAGTATCTTTATCTTTATCTTATTTTATGTTTTATTCATCTTTTAATTATCAATCCTCCATAACCATTTGAATCCGCCTGACTGAGATTTACAAGATGATCATAGCTTGCTTCAAGCCGACAATCTCCGTGGGATCGACCCTTACTCACGTAAGGTATTACTTGGACGACCCAGTGCACTTGCTGGTTAGTTGTGCGGAATTGTGACAAAGTGTGATTCACGTTTGAGAGCTCCAAGTCTTTGGCGCCATTGTTGATGATCACAATTTCGTGCACTAAGTTTTTGGCGCCGTTGCCGGGGATTGTTCGAGTTTGGACAATTGACGGTTCATCTTGTTGCTTAGATTAGGTAATTTTACTTTTTATTTTCGAAAAAAATTTAAAAAAATTACAAATTTTTTTTTCTATTTTGTTCTTCAGAGTTTTTACGAATGAATTCTAAAGTTTCATGATGATTTGTTGAAGCCTGGCTGGCTGTGAAGCCATGTCTAATCTCTTGGACCGAGATTTCAACTTATCATCACAAGAGCTTGTTGATTTCTATCAATTTTGCTGTTGTTAGCAATGATCTGCTAAAGCTTGGCTGGCCATTGGTCATGTCTAGTGTTTTGGACCGGAGCTTTCTTTGTAAGCTTGGCTGGCTAGTAAGCCATGTCTAATTCCTGGACCAGAGTCTTAGACTAGCATTGCAATGATTCCTGGAATTCTTATAAAAAAAATTTGAACCCCTTTATTTTCTTTTCCACTCAATTTTCAAAAAATCACAAAAAAAAATTTATAAAACCATAAAAATCAAAAATATTTTATGTTTCTTGTTTGAGTCTAATATCAATTTTTAAGTTTGGTGTCAATTGCATGTCTTTATTCTTCTTACATTTTTTGAATATGCATTATGTTCTTCATTGATCTTCAAGTTGTTCTTGATGATTTTAGTGCTCTGATCTTTAATTTCTCTTATTCTGTGTCTTACATGCATTTTCTTACATGCATTTTCAAATTGTTATAGTCCTTAGTATACAAAGTTCTAAGTTTGGTGTCTTGCATGCATTGTTTATTTGATCTTAGTTGCATTTCTATTGTTTCTCATCATTAAAAATTCAAAAAAAAAAAAATTCAAAATTGTGTCTTTTCAAGTCAATAACACAGAAAATTGAAGATTCAGAACATTCAGCAGAGGAATTACACAGAAAAAGCTGGGCGTTCAAAACACCCGGTGAAGAAGGAAAACTGGCGTTTAAACGCCAGCCAGGGTACCTGGCTGGGCGTTAAACGCCCAAAAAGGTAGGATTTTGGGCGTTAAACGCCAGAATGGATGCCATTCTGGGCGTTTAACGCCAGGATGACACTAGAGGGAAGATTTTGTTTTTAATTCAAATCTTTTTCAAATATTCATAATTTTTCAAAATCAAATCTTTTTCAAATCATATCTTTTCAATCATATCTTTTCAAAATCAATTTCTTTTCAATTTTTTTATTTATTACTATTTTCAAAAATCCTTGCTACAATTAGTGATTTAATTCAAAATTTTCTAGTTGTTACTTGCCTATTAAGGAAGAATCAAAAGTTTTAATTCTAGAATCATATCTTCAAATTTCTTGTTAGTCAAGTAATCAGCTTTAATTTTTAAAAACTTTCTCTTTTTAATTTGATTTTCAATCATATCTTTTCAATCATATCTTTTCAATTACATATTTTTCAAAATTAAGTCTCAATCATATCTTTTTAATTTCTAATTTCAAAATCTTTTTCAAAATCACTTAATTTCTTTCCCAATTTTAGTTTTCAAAAATCATCAACCAAATTTTCAAAATTTCTTTTAATTATTTCAAAATATTTTACTTTAATTTCGAAAATTCTTCCCCTCTTCTCACATCCTTCTATTTAAGGACTAACACTCTTCCACTATCAATAATTCGAACTCTATCCCTCTTGATAAGTTCGAATTCTTCTCTTTCTACCTTCTCCTTCTATTCTTCTTTTCCTCTGATACTTCAAGGAATCTCTATACTGTGACATAGAGGATTCCATACTTCCTTGTTCTCTTCTCTTTCATATGAGCAGGAGCAAGGACAAAAGCATTCTTGTTGAGGCTGATCCTGAACCTGAAAGGACCTTGAAGCGAAAGCTAAGAGAAGCTAAAGTACAACTCTCTGTAGAGGACCTAACAGAGCTTTTCAAACAAGAAGAAGCCATGGCAGCCGAAAACAACAACAATGCCAACAATGCAAGGAAGGTGCTTGGTGACTTTACTGCACCTACTCCCGACTTCTATGGGAGAAGCATCTCAATCCCTGCCATTGGAGCAAACAACTTTGAGCTTAAGCCTCAATTAGTTTCTCTAATGCAACAGAATTGTAAGTTTCATGGACTTCCATTGGAAGATCCTCATCAGTTCTTAGCTGAATTCTTGCAAATCTGTGACACTGTCAAGACCAATGGGGTTGATCCTGAGGTCTACAGACTTATGCTTTTTCCCTTTGCTATAAGAGACAGAGCTAGAACATGGTTGGATTCACAACCTAAAGAAAGCCTGAACTCTTGGGAAAAGCTAGTTAATGCCTTCTTGGCAAAGTTCTTTCCACCTCAAAAATTGAGTAAGCTTAGAGTGGAAGCCCAAACCTTCAGACAGAAGGAAGGTGAATCCCTCTATGAAGCTTGGGAAAGATACAAGCAATTGATCAGAAGGTGTCCTTTTGACATGCTTTTAGAATGGAGCATCATAGGTATATTCTATGATGGTCTGTCTGAACTATCCAAGATGTCATTGGATAGCTCTGTTGGAGGATCTCTTCATCTGAAGAAGATGCCTGCAGAAGCTCAGAAACTCATTGAAATGGTTACAAATAACCAATTCATGTACACTTCTGAAAGGAATCATGTGAATAATGGGACAAATCAGAAGAAAGGAGTTCTTGAAATTGATACTCTGAATACTATATTGGCTCAGAATAAAATATTGACTCAGCAAGTCAATATGATTTCTCAGAATCTGTCTGGAATGCAAGAAGCAACAGGCAGTACCAAAGAAGCTTAATCTGAAGAAGAAGCTTATGATCCTGAGAACCCAGAAATTGAAGAGGTAAATTACATGGGAGAACCCTATGGAAGCACCTATAATCCTTCATGGAGAAATCATCCAAACCTCTCATGGAAGGATCAACAAAGGCCTCAACAAGGCTTCAACAACAATAATGGTGGAAGAAATAGGTTTAGCAATAGCAAGCCTTTTCCATCATCTTCTCAGCAACAGACAGAGAATTCTAAGCAGAGCCACTCTGACTTAGCAACTGTAGACTCTAATCTAATTAAAACCACTCAAAGTTTCATGACTGAAACAAGGTCCTCCATTAGAAATTTGGAGGCACAAGTGGGTCAGCTGAGCAAGAAAGTTACTGAACTCCCTCCTAGTACTCTTCCAAGCAATACAAAAGAGAATCCAAAAGGAGAGTACAAGGCCATCAATATAACCCACATGGCCGAACCTAGAGAGGAGGAAGAGGCAGTGATCTCCACTGAGAAAGATCTCAATGGACGTCCACTGGCCTCCAAGGAGTTCCCTAATGAGGAACCATGGAAATCTGAGGCTCAAACTGAGACCATAGAGATTTCATTGAATTTACTTTTGCCATTCATGAGCTCTGATTAGTATTCTTCCTCTGAAGAGGATGAAGATGTTACTGAAGAACAAGTTGCTAAGTATCTTGGAGCAATCATGAAGCTAAATGCCAAGTTATTTGGTAATGAGACTTGGGAGGATGAACCCTCCTTGCTCATCAAAGAACTGGATGACTTGACTAGGCAGAGATTACCTCTGAAGAGACAAGATCCTGGAAAGTTCTCAATACCTTGTGCCATAGGCACCATGACCTTTGAGAAGGCTCTGTGTGACCTATGGTCAAGCATAAACCTCATGCCTCTCTCTGTAATGGAGAAGATAGGGATCATTGAGGTACAAGCTGCAAGAATCTCACTGGAGATGGCAGACAATTCAAAGAAACAAGCTTATGGACTTGTAGAAGATGTCTTGGTAAAGGTTGAAGACCACTACATCCCTGCTGATATCATAATCCTAGAGACTGAAAAGTGTGTGGATGAATTCATCATCCTTGGCAGACCCTTCCTAGCCACATCAAAAGCTGTGATTGATGTTGACAGAGGAGAATTGATCATTCAAGTGAATAAAGACTCCCTTGTGTTTAAAGCTCAAGGATATCCCTCTGTAACCATGGAAAGGAAGCATGAAGAGCTTCTCTCAATACAGAGTCAAACAGAGCCCCCACAGTCAAACTCTAAGTTTGGTGTTGGGAGGCCACAATCAAACTCTAAGTTTGGTGTTGGAAGGTTCCAACATTGCTCTAAACATCTGTGAGGCTCCATGAGAGCCCACTGTCAAGCTATTGACATTAAAGAAGCACTTGTTGGGAGGCAACCCAATTTTTACTTATCTATGTTAAATTTCTATTTTCTTTTGTTAATTTATGTTTTCTGTAGGTTGATGATCATGTGAAGTCACAAAAACAATTGAAAAAGCAAAAACAGAATGAAAAACAAAATTAAAAATAGAATACCCTGGAGGAGAAACTTACAGGCGTTTAAACGCCAGTAAGGGTAGCAGAATGGGCGTTAAACGCACAGTCTGGCACCATTCTGTGCGTTTAACGCCAAAAATGGGCACCAGAATGGCGTTTAACGCCAGGAATGGGCAAGAAGTTGGCGTTAAACGCCAGAAATGGGCAGCAGCCTGGCGTTTAACGCCAGGATTGGCAGAAAGGGGCATTTTTGCACGCCACTTGGTGCAGGGATGAGATATCCTTGACACCTCAGGATCTGTGGACCCCACAGGATCCCCACCTACCCCAGCTCTCTCTCTCTTCTTCACCCATTCACCAATTACCTTAATACCTCTTTCCCAAAAACCCCTCACCTATCAAATCCCACCATTCTCTTCACCATTCACATCCATCCTTCATAAAACCCCACCTACCCCACCATTCAAATTCAAACCACTTTCCCACCCAACCCACCCATAATGGCCGAACAATACCCCCCTCTCCACTCCTATATAAATCCATCTTCACTCCTTCATTTTCACACAACATACACACTACTTCTCCCCCTTGGCCGAAACACTAAGCCCCCTCCTCTCCTCTATTTCTTCTTCTTCTACTCTCTTCTTTCTTCTTTTGCTCGAGGACGAGCAAACCTTCTAAGTTTGGTGTGGTAAAAGCGTTGCTTTTTATTTTTCCATAACCATTTATGGCACCTAAGGCCGGAGAAACCTCTAGAAAGAGGAAAGGAAAGGCAAAAGCTTCCACCTCCGAGTCATGGGAGATGGAGAGATTCATCTCAAGGGTGCATCAAGACCACTTCTATGAAGTTGTGGCCAAGAAGAAGGTGATCCCCGAGGTCTCTTTTAAGCTAAAAAAGAATGAGTATCCGGAGATCCGACATGAGATCCGAAGAAGAGGTTGGGAAGTTCTTACCAACCCCATTCAACAAGTCAGAATCTTAATGGTTCAAGAGTTCTATGCCAATGCATGGATCACCAAGAACCATGATCAAAGTGTGAACCCGGACCCTAAGAATTGGCTTACAATGGTTCGGGGGAAATACTTAGATTTTAGTCCGGAAAATGTAAGGTTGGCATTCAACTTGCCTATGATGCAAGAAGATGCACACCCCTACACTAGAAGGGTCAACTTTGATCAAAGGTTGGACCAAGTCCTCATGGACATCTGTGAAAAGGGCACCCAATGGAAGAGAGATTCAAGAGGGAAGCCAGTTCAACTAAGAAGGCATGACCTCAAGCCCGTGGCTAGGGGATGGTTGGAGTTCATCCAATACTCAATCATTCCCACTAGCAACCGGTCTGAAGTTACTATAGACTGGGCTATCATGATCCATAGCATCATGATTGGAGAGGAAGTAGAAGTTCATGAGGTTATATCCCAAGAACTCTACAAGGTGGCGGATAAGTCCTCTACTTTGGCAAGGTTAGCCTTCCCTCACCTCATTTGTCACCTCTGCAATTCAGTTGGAATTGACATAGAGGGAGACATCCTCATGGATGAGGACAAGCCCATCACTAAGAAAAGGATGGAGCAAACAAGAGATCCCACTCATAGACAAGAGCATGAGGAAATTCCTCATCATGAAATCCCTGAGATGCCTCAAGGGATGCATTTTCCTCCACAAAACTATTGGGAGCAAATCAACACCTCCCTAGGAGAATTAAGTTCCAATATGGGACAACTAAGGGTGGAGCACCAAGAGCAATCCATCCTCCTCCATGAAATTAGAGAAGACCAAAGAACCATGAGAGAGGAGCAACAAAGGCAAGGAAGAGACATTGAGGAGCTCAAGCACTCCATAATATCTTCAAGAGGAAGAACAAGCCGCCATCACTAAGGTGGACCCGTTCTTTAATTTCATTGTTCTTTATTTTCTGTTTTTCAAATTTTTATGCTTTATGTTTATTTATGCTTGTGTCTTTATTACATGATCACTAGTGTCTAAGTGTCTATGCCTTAAAGCAATGAAAATGAATCCATCACCTTTCTTAAATGGAAAATGTTTTTAATTGAAAAAGAAAAAGAAGTGCATGAATTTCGAATTTTATAACAGATTAATTATTTTGATGTGGTGGCAATACTATTTTTTTTCTGAATGAATGCTTGAACAGTGCATATTTTTTTGAATTTGTTGATTCATGAATGTTAAAATTGTTGGCTCTTGAAAGAATTGTGGAAAAGGAGAAATGTTATTTGATAATCTGAAAAATCATAAAATTGATTCTTGAAGCAAGAAAAAGCAGTGAAAAGCTTGCAGAAAAAAATATATATATGCAAAAAAAATGAATGAAAAAAAAATTGCGAAAAAAGAAAAAAAAAGAGAAAGAAAGAAAAAGAAAAAGTAAGCAGAAAAAGCCAATAGCCCTTTAAACCAAAAGGCAAGGGTAAAATAAAAAGGATCCAATGCTTTGAGCATCAGTGGATAGGAGGGCCCACAGGAATAAATTCCTGGCCTAAACGGCTAAACCAAGCTGTCCCTAACCATGTGCTTGTGGCGTGAAGGTGTCAAGTAAAAAATTGAGACTGAGCGGTTAAAGTCGTGGTCCAAAAGTAAAAAGAGTGTGCTTAAGAGCTCTGGAAACCTCTAATTGGGGACTCTAGCAAAGCTGAGTCACAATCTGAAAAGGTTCACCCAGTTATGTGTCTGTGGCATTTATGTATCCAGTGGTAATACTGGAAAACAAGATGCTTAGGGTCACGGCCAAGACTCATAAAGTAACTGTGTTCAAGAATCAACATACTTAACTAGGAGAATCAATAACACTATCTGGATTCTGAGTTCCTATAGAAGCCAATCATTCTGAACTTCAAAGGATAAAGTGAGATGCCAAAACTGTTCAGAAGCAAAAAGCTAAAAGCCCCGCTCATCTAATTAATACTGATCTTCATAGATGTTTTTGGAATTCATTGTATATTCTATTCTTTTTATCCTATAAGATTTTCAATTGCTTGGGGACAAGCAAAAATTTAAGTTTGGTGTTGTGATGAGTGGATAATTTATACGCTTTTTGGCATTGTTTTTAGTATGTTTTTAGTATGTTTTAGTTAGTTTTTATTATGTTTTTATTAGTTTTTATTTAAAAATCAATTTTCTGGACTTTACTACGAGTTTGTGTGTTTTTCTATGATTTCAGGTATTTTCTGGCTGAAATTGAGGGACCTGAGCAAAAATCTGATTCAGAGGCTGAAAAAGGACTGCAGATGCTGTTGGATTCTGACCTCCCTACACTCGAAGTGGATTTTCTGGAGCTACAAAAGCCCAATTGGCGCGCTCTCAATTGCGTTGGAAAGTAGACATCCTGAGCTTTTCAGAAATATATAATAGTCCATACTTTACCCAAGATTTGATGGCCCAAACAGGTATTTCAAGTCAGCTCATGAATTCTGGCGTTTAACGCCAGAATTGGCACAAAAGCTGGAGTTAAACGCCCAAACTGGCACAAAAGCTGGCGTTTAACTCCAAGAAAAGTCTCTACATGTGAAAGCTTCAATGCTCAGCCCAAGCACACACCAAGTAGGTCCGGAAGAAGATTTCTGCATTAATTACCTATTTCTGTAACCCTAGGCTACTAGTTTTCTATAAATAGGACCTTTTGCTATTGTATTTTCATCTTTTGATCATCTTGGAATCATGTTTTGATGATTGAACCCTCTTTGGGAGGCTGGCCATTCGGCCATGCCTAGACTTTTTGTTCTTATGTATTTTTAACGGTGGAGTTTCTACACACCATAGATTAAGGTGTGGAGCTCTGCTGTTCTTCATGAATTAATGCAAAGTACTATTATTTTTCTATTCAACTCAAGTCTATTTCTTCTCTAAGATATCCATTCTCACCCAAGAACATGATGAATGTGATGATTATGTGACACTCATCACCATTCTCACCTATGAACGCGTGACTGACAACCACTTCCGTTCTACATGCAAACAAGCTTGAATGTGTATCTCTTGGGTTTCTAATCTAAGATTAGAACCTTCGTGGTATAGGCTAGAATTATTGGCAGCCACTCCTGAGATCTGGAACGTCTAAACATTGTCTGTGGTATTCTGAGTAGGATTTGAGAAGGGATGACTGTGACGAGCTTCAAACTCGCGATTGTTGGGCGTGTGACAGACGCAAAAGGATCAATGGATCCTATTCCAACATGATCGAGAACCGACAGATGATTAGCTGTGCGGTGACAGTGTGCGTAGAACATTTTCACTGAGAGGACAGGAAGTAGCCATTGACAACGGTGATGCCCAACATAAAGCTTGCCATGAAAAGGAGTATGAATGATTGGAAGAAGGCAATAGGAAAGCAGAAGTTCGAGAGGAACAAAGCATCTTCATACGCTTATCTGAAATTCCTACCAATGAATTACATAAGTATCTCTGTCTTTATCTTATTTTATGTTTTATTCATCTTTTAATTATCAATCCTCCATAACCATTTGAATCCGCCTGACTGAGATTTACAAGATGACCATAGCTTGCTTCAAGCCGACAATCTTCGTGGGATCGACCTTTACTCACGTAAGGTATTACTTGGACGACCCAGTGCACTTGCTGGTTAGTTGTGCGGAATTGTGACAAAGTGTGATTCATGTTTGAGAGCTCCAAGTCTTTGGCGCCATTGTTGATGATCACAATTTCGTGCACCAGTCAACAAGCACACATTTCTGATGATGAGTAAATCGGGTTCCCACAACGTGAACCAAGAGACTAAATCAATTAAAGTAGTACTAATGTCGTAATGTGAATGTGAATGTGAAAAAGATATCAAGTGCAGGAAATCCATGCCCATTGCTTGAAAATACTGAGCTTATTGCTTATGTAACACCCTCACTATCAGAATGTCACACTTCCGGCTGCACCACTCTGATAGCTTGGATATTACGACGACTCTAAATATATTTAATACTAAGATAGAAGCCTGGATAAAACTTAAAACCGTATAACCTTTCAAAAGACTTTTAGTTGAAAACATAAATACATACTTATAAACCACATACAACACTTAACGATATATATATATATATATATATATATATATATATATATATATATATATATATATATATATATATATATATATATATATATATATATATATATATTGACTTACAAGCATTACATAATATAAATCCTATCCCTCTTACAAAATATGTAAAGATAAAGGTGAGGGAAAAATATAACAGCTAAAATAGTACAAAATATCGTACAACAAGACTAGAAATAAAGCCTTTATAACTTCTTCGTCCATGTCCTAAAAAAGGGAAAACCTGTAGGGGAGTGAGAACATTGTCCTCGCTGGTTCTCACTATAGGGTTATAGAATTGCTATAATAAGATACGTAAAATAAAGTTGTTTTTAGAGTACAGTGATTGTTGTTCGTCTTATATGTCTTTTCAAAAACCAAAGGTTTACATTCAAAAATAAAAAATCCTTTTTAAAAGAGAAAATTCGTTTATTCTTCAAAATCCAAAACCTTTTCCTGTTGTATCAAATATTAAAAGTTTTCCTGGACAGTATGAATAACCAAGCTGCTCCAAGCATAGGTTCATTAAGTCTATGCTGAATCAATTTGATTTTTCATACAAAACTAGACCTCAAACACAAACCAATCATGGCCTCAGGCCTAGCACATAACCAAACACGGCCTCAGGCCCAAACAACTTAATCAACATCCAATCCACCACAATACAACCAATTTCGGTCACAAACATAAGTAAGGAGGTTCAAATACAATCAAAGCAGTTACATCAAGTATATCAATTAGCATTTAAACAGAATTATTCACATATTCAAAACAATCACAATTTGCGCACCCAAACAATTACATAGATGCATATAATGAATGTCTATCCTATTGGCTCGTGATATCACTTGTCGGTCCATAAATGCCAACCCGACACATTCTTTCGGATGTCGCTTTTCTGCCACGTCCGAGAATATAGCGCCTGGCATGCTTTTGTTCCAAGGATATAGTCCCTGGCACACTATTGTTCCGAGGATATAGTGCATGGCCCACTTGCATGCATAATTCCGAGAATATAGTGCCTAACACACTCTTGTGGCAGAAAAGGTTATCCATCATAATTCAACCCAAGGATATAGTGCCCTGCACATTATCGTTCCAAGGATATAGTGCCTGGCACACTTTCAATATCCAACAAGTCCATCGTCCTTTTCCAAGTTCCAAAACTCATCATCAGTTTCCAATTTCTCAAATCAATTTCCTTTAAAACCAAAAACCCATTTCTTTGGTAATATCTCCGAAACTCCAAACAACTTCAAAATCATATCAATTGTAAATCTCTTCAAAATCATATCAATTGTAAAACCCATTTCTTTGGTAATATAATTCTCCGTCAGTAGCAGCAGCGACGGTGGCATTGACGACCACCGCGTCGCCTTCCTTTCTCCCCTCCTTCTTCTCGCGGCCCCCTTCCTCCTTTCCCTTTCTTTCCTTCTTTCTTTCTTTTCTTCTTTCTTCTTTGACCGTGGCGGCATGAGGGACTAGGGTTTCTTTTTTGGGTAGGAAAAATTGTGTTAACTAGGGTTAGGATTTCAATTTGGGGGTTTAAAAGATTAGCGTAATTTAATAAAATTGGAACATAGGATATTAATTTGAAATCTAGTTAAATTCTTAAAATTACTTCAAAAATATTATTTGTTGTATCAAAATACTAATTAATTTGAAATAAATGCTTTAATTAAAATTATAAATAATAAGATTAATTTTTTTTATTCCTAAAACTTAAGTATTAAATTATAAAAATGTCAATTATTTAAATTAAATCATATAAAATCCTTATTATTTCATAATAACTAATGTTATAATTTAAATATAGATAAAAACTCAATAATTCAAATTGGATAAGAATATTAATTTATTTCAAATTCAATTACTCGAAACTTGCTTTAATTATCTTTAATAAAGAAATTTTTGAAATTAAAGCTATAAATAAATAATTGAATTTGAAATTAATTTATAATAAAATTTTCAAAAGTTCTGGATCTTACAGCTTGCATAACGCAGAGATAGCACGCAATGAACAGCAGAGTTTTTAAAGAACTTTTTGGTTTCCCCATCATGAGTTTGCATCACTCCATCCTGCAATGAACAAGATCAGCTTTAGAACCCATCTTGCACGTGAATAGAAATGAATGAATGAATGAATGAGCAATTACAATTTTGATAAGGAATGTTAGAAAAAGTAAGAGATAGTAGTAGAGAAAAAGTTTGTGAGTATTCAAGTCATGTAGAATAATACCGTATAAAAAGGTATTTATAGGTGTTAAGATAATCGAAATACTAAAAACGTAATATCTTATAATAAATATTCAGATATGCAAAATAATTCTAATGAATGCTAATTGATCATAATATATTCTAACATTTCCCCTCAAACTCAAGTGACAACTTGAGTTTGAAACCTATTTAAAACACCGAAATAAAAAAAATTGAATAAATTGATAGAAGGAAGCGCAGATGAAACTCTCAGAAGGAAGTGTAGATGGAACTTCCAAAAGGAAGCGCAGGGAAAACTGCCAGAAGGGAAGCGCAGACGGAACTGCCGGAAGGGAAGTGCAGACAAAATTGCCGCAAGGGAATCGCAGACGCAGTTGCCGCAAGAGAAGCGTAGACGAAATTATCGCAACGAAAGTACAGACGAAACTGCCAAAAAGATGGCGAACTACCCAAAAACTGCCAAAAAAGTGGCAAACTGTGAAGAGATGGTAAATGCCGGAGGATGACGAACTGCCAGAAGATGAAAAAATTATCATTTCTACATGAGAATAGGTAAGCAGCAGATGACAGTGGTGTTTGATTCATTAGACTCGAAAAGACACAAGACGGAGAGGATAGGCTAATCGATGAGGTGAAAAAGTATCAAAGGAGTGATAAAAGACAAGAAAATGGCATAGAGGAAAAATGTGAAAAATACGGTGATTTCACCATAGGAAAAACAACCAAAGGAGGATACTATGGCTCTGATATCATGTTAGAAAAAGTAAGAGAGAGTAGTACAGAAAAAATTTGTGTGTATTCAATTCATGTAGAATAATGCAGTATAAAAAGGTAAGTATAGGTGTTAAGAGAATTAAAATAATAAAGATGTAATATCTTATAATACATATTCAGATATGCTAAATAATTATAATGAATGCTAATTGATCCTAATATATTCTAACAAGGAACTTATCATGTGAAGTTCTGTCATCCTAAATGAGCATAACAACTCTAAGACCTTCTTGTGATTTGTACTTCAACATCTCTCCAAGTGAAAGCTCTCCACCATAAGGCAATGGCCTTGTTGGCTCTCTAATAATATTTCAAGATTTTTTTATAAATATGAATATTATAAGATATGAAGAAAAGATTTAAAAAATATAATTCTTCTTCCATATTAAGCTTAAGAAAATGAAAAAGAAAGAAAGAAAGAAAAGAGAAATAAATGGAGAAAGAAGTGGTTGATGGATTCCCATAAGCAAAGTATGAATATTTTAGCACCTAAATCACCTCATTTTAACTGATAAAGTATGAATAGTAAAAAATTCAAAACAATAATCAGACATTATGGCACTGATGCACGAAAACTTGTCTCTCAACAAATTTCTCTTCGGCAAGTATACCGAATTGTCGTCAAGTAAAAACTCACAATAGAGTGAGGTCGAATCCCACAGGGATTGATTGGTCAATCAAATTTAATTAGAGGAATGTTCTAGTTGAGCTAAGCAGGAATTGAGTTGAGAATTGCAGAAAAGAAAATGGCGGGAAAGTAAATAACAGAAAGTGTAAATGCTGGAAATAAAGAGCAAAATGTAAATGGCGGAAAGTAAATTGCAGAATCTTAAATGGGGATTTGGGGAAATGAGCATAAATGTAAATGACAAAAAGTAAAAAGAATGGGTAAGATCAGAAATGGGGGATTCATCGGGCTCAGGAGATGTTGTATTCTCCGGATCAAGTTCACTCTCCTCTCTTCCTCAATCAATGCAATCATTGATCTCCTTGGCAATCTTAAGTGATTGGATTCCAATTCCTTGGCAACCCAATCTCTCAAATCTTGATCAATAGCCAATTCCTTGGTCTAATTGCTCATGAGAAGAGATGAAGTATGGTCATTGATTATACCACATGTATTCCCAAATCAAAGTGTTGGTAGGATTATATGTCACCATATCCATCCAAACCCCAATTTGGTCCAACATGAGAAATCATTTCTAGCATGATCTCTTCATTCCTCTTCCAAGATCCGAAGAGATCCAAGTATGAATAGCTTCTTTTCCAAGACAACTACCCAATAGGATGAAGATTGAAAGCTTTCTAGTAAAATCAAGAGAAAAGAAAGAAGAAGAATAATGAAAACTATTATTGATCCATCAAATTACAACAGAGCTCCCTAACCCAATGAAAGGGGTTTAGTTGTTCATAGCTCTTGAAATGGAAAGCGTAAATGAAAAGTACATTTTCAAAGTAAAACTAAAAGTTGCAGAGAAAGTAAAATATGCAGAATGTAGTTCTTCCAATGCCAAAAGCTACCTATCTAGTTCAAAACTACTCCTATATATACCACTCTTCTGATATTCTAGTTGGCTCTTCAAGTCTTGGATATGGGTCTTTGGATCTTTTAGTTGAAGTAGTTACAGTCTTCAGTGGGCTCAGCTTTACTTGCAGAAAAAGTGTGAGTTAGGCATGGACGTTAGTTAGGATGTTAGTGGCATTAACGTTAAGTGAAAATCTGGGTTCGAGAACGTTAGTGACGATCACCTTTTTCACTAACGTTCCAAGCCAAAAATGGTCCACGTTAACTTCAACGTTAGTAGCACTAACGTGACCGCTAACGTTTCCTCTTGGTCCTTCGCAAACGTTATTGGCATTCACCTTTTCCAATAACGTTGCTTACTGCCCCTTTTCCCCACGTTAGAGTTCACGTTAGTATAACTAACGTGACCATTAACGTGGGCTTGCCTTTCTTTCGAGAGCGTTAGTGACACTTACCTTTGTCACTAACGCTCCAAACACCCCGCCTTCCCACATTAAAGTTTACGTTAATTAGATTAACGTGGCCTCTAACGTGGTGGTGATTTCCATTCCCAACGTTAGTGATAAAAGTGAGTGTCACTAACGTTGGTCCATCAATTTTTCCTCCACGTTAGCTTCCACATTAATGTAATTATCGTGGCAACTAACGTGGGCAATAGTGGCTTAATCCAACGTTAGTGACAAAGGTGAGTGTCACTAACATTAGCAATTCCTTGTTCCTTCCACGTTAGAGTTCACGTTAATGTAATTAACGTGACTCTTAACGTGGCTAAGTGTGCCCCGTTTCCAACGTTAGTGGTATTCACTTTTACTACTAACGTTGGAGCTTCCTTTCTCCTCCACGTTAGCTTCCACGTTAATATAATTAACGTGGAAACTAACGTGGGCTATAATGGCTTTCGAAGGCATTATTGACGATCACTTTTCTTATTAACGTTGCAAGCTAGCTCCCATTCCACGTTAGTGGTCACGTTAATTAGACTAACGTGGCTACTAACGTGGTTCTTCCTTGCTTTCTTTGTCCTGAAATCAAGCAATTAAAGTGCATCAAAGCTCTATTCGAAGTCATGAGATCATGCATTATCCAATTTGTCATTCAATTCATGCATAATTCTCATAAAATCATGTAAAGTTCACAATGTTTGCTTGAATCAAGATGTAAGTGAATATCTACCCAAAACCTGCTTATTCACTAAGAAAATGCATGAAACTACCCTAAAACAGTAAAGAAAAGGTCAGTAAAACTGGCCAAAATGCCCTAACATCACAACACTAAACTTAAAGCTTGCTTGTCCCTAAGCAAGTACTGAAACATAAGAATGATGAATGAAAGAACAATAGAAATAAGTTCTTTTTAAAGAAGTAAAGCTCTTGGTTTATGGGATTTCATGCATAGTAACTTAGGTTCATTCCTTTACTGGTTTCCAGGTCCTTATCATGCTTTTGAATACTTGCTTGATTGCATCCTATGAGATCCTTATTCTTTGATCCTTTCTTTTTTTCTCAGGGTTTATTGCATCCGTAGGCTAAGTGCTCTGTGAGGGGGTGACTCTTTAAAATAAGCTTTCATCCAACACTCCCGAACCAGTTGGTTCAAGGTGCTAGGTGTTGAAACACCCCTAAGGACTTACTCCCTCAAGTCTTTCTCCCCCAAATATGCACACCACAAGCACATGGTTTGTTATTTTCTTTCCTTGAGGTCTTGGTGTCCAGCACCTCTTTGGGTTACTAAATGTTCTGTAGCAAGGTTGCTCTTGATAGTAGATTTTCAGTTGATAATCCCGGGTTAGTTAACCCAAGTTACCAAGTGATGAAGCACTCCTAAGAACTTATTCATCCAAGCAGATCCTTGGTACAGGATCACCACAGACACATCCCTCAAGATTTAAACCCTTGGTGCCTAGCCTTATTTCTTATTATTTCTTTCTTTTTCAAACTCTTATTGTTTTTTTCCTTTTTCTTATTAGGATCTTGTTGTTTGGTTAATCTCATAGAATGTGCTTCAAGCATGTTCTTCAGTACATATAAGTGCCCTCATACCTTATAGGTGATCCAACTTAGCTAATCTATTATTCCACCACCAATCTTGAGGACTTATTTTACCATATGAACTCTACTCTAGTTTCTTTCATAACCTTCTCTTTCATTAAATTCAAAGGGCAAGCATACAAGTAAGTAGGATGAAAATGAAACAGGTAACTTGGACCAGCACACATATGACAAAAGCAAAGAAAACAAACATGAAATTCTAGTGATTTAAACTAAAGAGTAACTATTAATCAGGGGCACATTCAGACTTCCAATTTGAGCATTTTCAAGCATATGGAATCAAGTAACAATACAACCTTTTGGTGGTGCTTTCTAGCTATCCCTTTGTTGTCATCATCCATAGCTTTTGCATCCTTCTTCACCTCCTTGGATGATGGTGTACTGGTTTTCCAGAAGATTGATTGAATTCCCGCAAAGTTATTGGAAGTTGCTTGTTCCCAAAGCACTTGAGAGATAGTTAGCATGCATGTATGCTTGTGAATTTCTGAACTTAATCTGGTGTGTAAACACCAAACTTAGTTCCTTGCCTAACGCAACAGATTGAATACATGCAAAGGACCTCATGTGCTTTTATTAATAAAACGACTATGAACTAGAAACTAAACTATTGTTAAGTGGTTTTCCTGATTGGTTGGGGCTAGCAACTTGCCATTGAGGAGGTGTAATGTGATTCTACCTGAAATCTTTGGTGGAACACCAAACTTAGAATTACACATTCACTTTTGGATTGTTTTGGTGTGCAACACCAAACTTAGCTCCTCACAATACAGGAAAAACTACTTGTAACTTTTATTGAAATGATCATAAAAAGGAAACTACCTTAGGTTGGGTTGCCTCCCAACGAAGCGCTCTTTTAGCGTCGCTAGCTCGACGATTTCTCCATTAGTTGAGATGATACTTCATTTTGGGATTTTTCCCCATGTTGCCCATGTAGTGTTTAAGCCTTTGTCCGTTCACAGTGAAAGCCCTCTTTGAACTTTCCTTTATGATTTCTATGTGTCCATATGGCAAGACCTTTGTGACAAGAAAGGGTCCTGATCACCTTGATTTGAGTTTCCCAGGGAAAAGTCTCAATTTGGAGTTGTAGATGAGCACTTGCTGTCCTTTTTCGAAGCTCCTGGGTGTCAGATTGATTTCATGTATTCTCTTCGCCTTTTCTTTATAGATCTTGGCATTTTCATAGGCTTGAGATCTAAACTCCTCCATTTCCTGCAGCTGCAGGACCCTCTTTTCACCAGCAGCAATGCTATCAAAATTTAGTAGCTTTAGAGCCCAGAGGGCTTTGTGTTCCAGCTCCAATGATAAATGACAGGCCTTTCCATACATCAGTTGATATGGGGACATCCCGATTGGTGTTTTGAATGCCATTCTGTATGCCCAAAGAGCATCATCTAGCTTCCTCGACCAGTCCTTTCTTGATGCTCCTACAGTCTTCTCCAGAATCCTTTTTAATTCTCTATTAGATATCTCGGTTTGCCCACTTGTTTTGGGATGGTAGGGCGTGGCAACCTTGTGTTTCACCCCGTATCGTAAGAGGAGAGCTTCTAGTGGTCTGTTACAAAAATGGCTCCCTCCATCACTGATGAGTGCTCGGGGGACTCCGAATCGGCTAAAGATATTCTTTCTGAGGAAGTTCATGACCACCTTGTTATCATTTGTTGGGGTTGCAATAGCCTCTACCCACTTGGAAACGTAATCCACTGCTACCAAGATATACTTGTTTGAATATGAGGTTGGGAATGGTCTTATGAAATCGATTCCCCACACATCAAACAGTTCCAGTTCTAAGATGAAATTTTGTGGCATCTCATTTTTTTGGGTAAGTTTCCAGCTCTTTGGCATTCGTTGCAGTTCTTTACTAGTTCTTTGGCATCCTTGAAAAGGGTGGGCCAAAAGAATCCACTTTGTAACACTTTTGCTGCAGTTCTTTCCCCTGCAAAATGGCCTCCATAGCACGAGCCGTGGCAGTTCCACAGGACCTCTCGTCCCTCTTCTATCGAGACACATCTTCTCAGGATTCCATCTGAACACTTCTTGAAGAGATATGGCTCATCCCAGACAAAATATTTTGCATCATTGATGAGCTTTCTTTTTTTATGTTTGTTGATCTCTAGAGGTAAAGCCCCAGTTGCCTTGAAGTTGGCAATGTCTGCAAACCAGGGCGCTTTGTGAACTGTCATTAACTGCTCATCTAGGAAGCACTCATTCACACTGGCATCATGTGTTCCACCTTTGTCATGAGGGATTCTGGACAAGTGATCGGCTACCTTGTTCTCCACTCCTTTCTTGTCTCTGATCTCAATATTGAATTCCTGCAATAACAAGATCCATCTTATCAGTCTTGGTTTTGATTCCTGCTTGGCAAATAAATATTTAAGTGCTGTGTGATCTGTGAAAACGATCACTTTGGCACCAATGAGGTATGATCTAAACTTGTCAAATGCAAAAACTATTGCCAGCAATTCCTTTTCAGTAGTGGTATAATTTCTTTGAGTGTCATTGAGGACTTTGCTAGCATAGTATATCACATGAACCAAATTATCTTTCCTCTGTACTAACACTGCCCCAACTACAAAATCAGATGCATCGCACATCAGTTCAAATGGTAAGCTCCAATCAGGTGGGGAAACGATAGGAGCAGAGGACAGCCTCCTTTTCAAGTTTTCGAATGCTAGCATGCACTTTTCATCAAAGACAAATGGTGTATCAGATACAAGGAGATTTCTTAAGGGCTTGGCTATCTTTGAAAAATCTTTAATAAACCTTCTGTAAAAGCCAGCATGCCCTAAAAAGCTCCTAATTGCCTTGACATCACTTGGTGGGGGTAATTTTTCAATGAGTTCCACCTTAGCTCTGTCTACCTCAATGCCTCGGTTAGAAACCCTATGGCCGAGGACTATTCCTCCTGTCACCATAAAGTGACATTTTTCCTAATTTAGGATCAAATTGGTTTCTTGGCATCTTTTTAACACCAGGGTGAGGTGATTCAGGCAATTAGGAAAGGAATCCCCGAATACTGAAAAATCATCTATAAAGACTTCAATGAATTTTTCTATCATATCTGAGAAGATAGAAAGCATGCAGCGTTGAAACGTTGCAGAAGCATTACATAGCCTAAATGGCATGCGCCTGTATGCAAACACTCCATATGGGCAAGTAAATGATGTTTTCTCCTGGTCTCTCAGATCAACCACTATTTGATTATATCCTGAGTAGCCATCTACAAAATAGTAATATGTGTGTCCTACAAGTCTTTCCAACATCTGATCCATGAAGGGGAGTGGGAATGAAGGGGAGTGGGAAGTGATCTTTTCTTGTAGCTTCATTAAGTTTTCTGTAGTCAATGCGCATCCTCCATCCTGTGACTGTTCTTGTAGGGATGAGTTCGTTCCTTTCATTGGGTACTACAGTGATTCCTCCTTTCTTGGGGACCACTTGGACGGGGCTGACCCATGGGCTATCCGAAATTGGGTAGATCACCCCTCCTTGCCACAGCTTCATGACTTCCTTCTATACCACTTCTTTCATGATTGGATTTAGCCTCCTTTGGGGTTGGATGGATGGTTTGACATCATCTTCCAGCAGTATCTTATGCATGCATATGGCCGAACTGATTCCCTTCAAGTCAGCGAGGGTCCATCCAATGACATCCTTATGCTTTTATAATACTTGGACTAGTTCCTCCTCTTGTTCTTGGCTGAGGGCTAAGTTTATGATCACTGGGTAACTTTCATCCTCCCCTAAATATGCATCTTTGAGAGTAGGCAGCAGTGCTTTGAGTTCAAGTTTGGGTGCTTCTTTTCTTTCATTCTCCTCTTCTAGTGTGCCCTGAACATGAATCTCCGCTGTTGCAGCCTCTTCGCTTGATGCTGATTCCTCCTCTGTTAACCCCTCAAGTTCTTCTTTTTCAAAAATCTCTTGTACTGCATCTTCCAGTGAATCCAACCTCATACATTCTCCCAATGGTTCTTGTGGGTAACTCATGGCCTTGAACACATTGAATGCCATCTTCTCATTGTGTAATCTCAGGGTAAGTTCACCTTTTTGGACATCGGTGATAGCTCCAGCAGTGGCTAAGAATGGTCTTCCCAGGATGATAGAGGCCTTGGCTCCCTCCTTCATATCCAACACTACAAAGTCTGCTGGGAAGATAAAATCTCCTACCTTCACCAGCAAGTCTTCTACTATGCCGTGAGGAAACTTGAATGATCGGTCTGCCAGTTGTAGGGCCATTTTTGTTGGCTTGGCCTTTTCAATCCTCATTTTTCTCATCATAGCTACGGACATCAGATTGATGATGGCTCCTAAATCACATAGGGCCTTTTCCACTGTGATTTCCCCTATAATACAAGGAATCTGGAAGCTACCAGGATCCTTCAATTTCTGGGGTAGTTTGTGCTGAATGATGGCACTGCATTCTTCGGTTAGTATCACAGTCTCGTTGCTCTTCCAGCTTCTCTTCTTGGTCATTAATTCCTTCAAGAACTTGGCATAGAGCGGCATTTGCTCTATTACTTCAGCGAAGGGTATGTTAATCTGTAGTTTTTTGAAGATTTCTAAAAATCTTGAGAATTGGTTGTCATCCCCCTTCTTTTACAATTGCTGGGGATATGGAGCTTTTAGAACGTCTGGCCTCGACATTCTCCTTTTTGATGTGATTGAGGAGTGGGAACTTGAACTTCATCTTGTTACTCTTCCCCTTCATTTGAGTTCTTCTCTTGTAGTTTCTTAGAAATTTCCTTCAATTCCTTCCTACTTCTGAGGGTGATAGCTTGATATTCCTCCCTTGGGTTTGGATCAGTGTTGCTGCACAGGTTATGGCTGGGAAT
Organism: Arachis hypogaea; assembly: GCF_003086295.3. Lineage (NCBI taxonomy): Eukaryota > Viridiplantae > Streptophyta > Magnoliopsida > Fabales > Fabaceae > Arachis > Arachis hypogaea. The sequence goes on from NC_092046.1 coordinate 52,477,436, forward strand.
TTGCTTAAATAGGTAGCCAATTTGTGTCTCAAGTTTCTTGATGGCAGTATCTTGATTCTGCATATTGGACCACACTTCATCTCGGAACATTTTACTGTCTTGAATTTCCTTACATATGCCTTCAAGTAGAGTCTCAATCCTTGAGAGTCTATCTTCAGATGATGGTGAGTTGAGATTGGAAGGATGAGAAGGGCCATTTTAGTTTTGATATAGATGTTGAGAGGTGTTGTTAGGTGGGTGCTGATATGATCTCTGTGTGGAATATTGGTGAGCTGCATTGTTGTTAGGGTTGTGACGTCTCTGATCTTGGCCTTGATCTTGTTGATTTCCCCACCCAAAGTTTGGGTGGTTCCTCCAACCAGGATTAGAAGTTTTGGAGTATGGATCATGGGTCTGCCTAGGTGAGTTCCTAATATAGTTGGCTTGTTCCTGATCATCCTCTGCCTTTGCATTCACTCCTTCTTGAGCTGCTGATGAGGTAGTGATTGCTACTACTTGGTTCCTTTCCATCTTCTTGGTAAGGTCAACCAGCTGTTTGGTGATCATCTTGTTTTGAACCAGCAGTACATCCACATTGTTTAGCTCCATCACTCCTCTAGTGTTGCCTCTTTCAGAAGCATAGAAGTAGTCATTCTCAGCTACAGTCTCAATGACATCTATGGCTTCTTCAATGGTCTTCTTCTTGTTCAGAGATCCCCCAGATGAGTGGTCTACTGCCTTCTTAGATGCGTAAGAGAGACCTTCATAGAATATGTGTAACTGCACCCATTCATTGAACATATCTGGCGGGCACCTTCTTGTCAAGTCCTTAAACCTCTCCCATGCTTCATAGAGAGTTTCACCATCTTGTTGCCTGAAGGTTTGTACCTCAGCTCTCAACCTGTTGATTCTTTGAGGAGGATAGAATCTCACCAAGAATTTGTTCACCATATCTTTCCAGGTTGTTAAACTCTCCTTCGGGAAAGACTCCAGCCATTTAGATGCTTTGTCCTTGAGTGAAAAGGGAAACAAAAGCAATCTATAGGCGTCAGGATGAACACCATTAGACTTCACAGTATCACATATCCTCAGAAAGGTGGTTAGATGTTGATTGGGGTCTTCTTGGACACTTCCTCCGAATGAACAGTTGTTCTGAACAAGGGTGATGAGCTGTGGCTTTAGTTCAAAGTTATTGGCATGTATGGTTGGCTTTTGGATGCTACTTCCACAGTTTCTTGGGTTTGGATTGATATAAGAGCCTAGAACTCTTCTCTCTTGTCCAGCATGATGCACTGGACCTTCTCTGCCATGGTTGTGAGCCTCTCCTTCATGATGGTTCTCCATATTCTCATCCATGTCTGGTTCAAAGTACTCTTCCTCTTCCTCAGCACCAATGACTCTCTTTCCTCTTGCTTCCCTCCTTAATCTAAGGAAGGTCCTCTCAGGTTCCGAATCAAAGGAAGTTGAAGACCCGCTTCTTCTACCTGTCATACAACCAACAAGGCAAAAGCAAGAGAAAAAATAAATGCAGAAAATATTCTTGTCAGAAATGTTGTTAGTGTGAGTGATGCAATATATCAAACAGTTAGTGGGTTAGTGAACTGAATTGTAAACAAATAAGAGAACACCACAAACAGGTAAGGGATAAAGGAAAGAAAATAACTAAAACTGAAAGTAAATCACTCAAACAGAAATTAAATCAAACAAAAGAAAAATGCTCAATCTAGTTATCCACCAATTTAATCATTGTTAATACAAAATCAATCCCCAGCAACGGCGCCATAAACTTGATGCACAGAAACTTGTCTCTCAACAAATTTCTGTTCGGCAAGTATACCGAATTGTCGTCAAGTAAAAACTTACAATAGAGTGAGGTCGAATCCCTCAGGGATTGATTGGTCAATCAACTTTAATTAGAGGAATGTTCTAGTTGAGCAGAGTAGGAATTGAGTTGAGAATTGTAGAAAAGTAAATGGCGGGAAAATAAATAACAGAAAGTGTAAATGCTGGAAATAAAGAGCAAAATGTAAATGGCGGAAAGTAAATTGCAGAATCTTAAATGGGGATTTGGGGAAATGAGCATAAATGTAAATGACAAAAAGTAAAAAGAATGGGTAAGATCAGAAATGGGGGATTCATCGGGCTCAGGAGATGTTGTATTCTCCGGATCAAGTTCACTCTCCTCTCTTCCTCAATCAATGCAATCATTGATCTCCTTGGCAATCTTAAGTTATTGGATTCCAATTCCTTGGCAACCCAATCTCTCAAATCTTGATCAATAGCCAATTCCTTGGTCTAATTGCTCATGAGAAGAGATGAAGTATGGTCACTGATTATACCACATGTATTCCCAAATCAAAGTGTTGGTAGGATTATATGTCACCATATCCATCCAAACCCCAATTTGGTCCAACATGAGAAAGCATTTCTAGCATGATCTCTTCATTCCTCTTCCAAGGTCCGAAGAGATCCAAGTATGAATAGCTTCTTTTCCAAGACAACTACCCAATAGGATGAAGATTGAAAGCTTTCTAGTAAAATCAAGAGAAAAGAAAGAAGAAGAATAATGAAAACTATTATTGATCCATCAAATTACAACAGAGCTCCCTAACCCAATGAAAGGGGTTTAGTTGTTCATAGCTCTGGAAATAGAAAGCGTAAATGAAAAGTACATTTTCAAAGTAAAACTAAAAGTTGCAGAGAAAGTAAAATATGCAGAGTGTAGTTCTTCCAATGCCAAAAGCTACCTATCTAGTTCAAAACTACTCCTATATATACTACTCTTCTGATCTTCTAGTTGGATCTTCAAGTCTTGGATATGGGCCTTTGGATCTTTTAGTTGAAGCAATTACAGTCTTCAGTGGGCTCAGCTTTGCTTGCAGAAAAAGTGTGAGTTAGGCATGGACGTTAGTTAGGACGTTAGTGGCATTAACGTTAAGTGAAAATGTGGGTTCGAGAACGTTAGTGACGATCACCTTTTTCACTAACGTTCCAAGCCAAAAATGGTCCACGTTAACTTCAACGTTAGTGGCACTAACGTGACCACTAACGTTGCCTCTTGGTCCTTCGCAAACGTTATTGGCATTCACCTTTTCCAATAACGTTGCTTACTGCCCCTTTTCCCCACGTTAGAGTTCACGTTAGTATAACTAACATGACCATTAACGTGGGCTTGCCTTTCTTTCGAGAGCGTTAGTGACACTTACCTTTGTCACTAACGCTCCAAACGCCCCTCCTTCCCACGTTAGAGTTTACATTAATTAGATTAACGTGGCCTCTAACGTGGTGGTGATTGCCATTCCCAACGTTAGTGACAAAGGTGAGTGTCACTAATGTTGGTCCATCAATTCTTCCTCCACATTAGCTTCCACATTAATGTAATTAACGTGGTAACTAATGTGGGCAATAGTGGTTTAATCCAACGTTAGTGACAAAGGTGAGTGTCACTAACGTTGACAATTCCTTGTTCCTTCCACGTTAGAGTTCACATTAATGTAATTAACGTTACTCTTAACGTGGCCAAGTGTGCCCCTTTTCCAACGTTAGTGGTATTCACTTTTACCACTAACGTTGGAGCTTCCTTTCTCCTCCACGTTAGCATCCACGTTAATGTAATTAACGTGGCAACTAACGTGGGCTATAATGGCTTTCGAAGGCGTTATTGGCGATCACTTTTCTTATTAACGTTGCAAGCTAGCTCCCATTCCACGTTAGTGGTCACGTTAATTAGACTAACGTGGCTACTAACGTAGTTCTTCCTTGCTTCCTTTGTCCTGAAATCAAGCAATTAAAGTGCATCAAAGCTCTATTCGAAGTCATGAGATCATGCATTATCCAATTTGTCATTCAATTCATGCATAATTCTCATAAAATCATGTAAAGTTCACAATGTTTGCTTGAATCAAGATGTAAGTGAATATCTACCCAAAACTTGCTTATTCACTAAGAAAATGCATGAAACTACCCTAAAATAGTAAAGAAAAGGTCAGTGAAACTAGCCAAAATGCCCTGGCGTCAAGCACTAATATATTTCTTATCAACACATAATAGGTTGCATACATATACATACATACATATATAAAAATTATATATAACTTGTTAATGTTATAGGATTAAATTAAACTAAATGACACAAGATCCAAAATCTGTAGTGCCACTTTTACGGTCCTTAGCTATCAGATAAGATCACACTTATGGTCTTACTAAAATAAATAGGAAAAATTATCTTTTTCTTCATCTATTAGCTTACAATTAGCTTAATACTGCAAGCACATGGAATCGGAACAATTTTATCTACGAATCAACAATTATGAGTAATTATGAGTGGATTAAGCATCACATGATTAATATTTAAGTTCCCTTTGTAGAAAATCCTTCTCCAAAAGTCCAAAACCTAGCAATTTCGGATAAAATAAACTAATCACTATGTCTTATTAGCGATGGAAGTGAATGAAAGAAAACAGAACATAGGAACTAGAACAAGAAAATAGCAATAAAAGAGAAGAAGATTAGGGTTACCTACACGGCTGAGGCGAGGTCGAAGAGAGAAACACATCAACTAAGCAACACACGAACAAGAAATGCACTAGTGATTTATGTGAGAATAGCTTTGATCGAGAAATTAATAAAACAAGTAGTGCATAAATTCGAATAAGAGAAAGGAGAGCGCGAATCTCAGAAAGAGATAGAGAAATAGAAGACGTACGGTTTGAAAATCTCGAGGGCGACATCGGGAAGGTAGAAAGAGTGAACATAGGAGAAGGTGAAGAGGATGAAGATGGAGGCGACAAAGACAGAGGCGACGAAGACGGTGGCGAAGAAATGCACATTAAGGTTTGAAAGAGAACGACGCGAGCAACACACAGAGAAGAACCGAAAAGGGGTGTGACGGAGTTTCGGGGCGATGGAAGTTCAGTGCAATGGAGGTTCGGCACTATGGCGGTACAAGGCTGAGAGATGTCGCCGATAGAGCATTTGGAGGGGATGGGTGTGGAGGCGTAGGGAAGAGATATGTGAAATGAGGAGGAGCTCGTAACGTAAAATCTTTATTTTAATATTTCCGACGGAATATTTTAAATTACAGACAGATTCTCTGTCTACAATAATTTCACAAAACACGGCATTTTTGTTCATTTAAATACAGACAGATTTTTTGTTGGTAATTATTTTCTACGAAAAAAACTAATTTTTTCGACAAAATTATCGATAAATTCTCTTTTCCGTCTGTAATTTATGTTAATTCATTTTTTTTTGTTTCCAAACAACAATTCCCTCACAAAATTTATCTGTATTTTCATGGAATAAAATCTATCAGAAATATCCATTTGTAATAAGTAGTTTCTAGTAGTGGTGGATATTTAAATTGGATTCATATTATTTACATCGCATTTAAAAAAAAATTAGTTGTGATATATAATATTAGAGAATCTAATTGAGATATAATGAAAATTGAATCATAGAAATTGAAATTTTGGATAATAAGTAGGGTTAAAAGAAAATTTTGATGGTGATTTTGAATTAATTTTTTTATGTTTAATTTATCCATTTACGGGGATAATAATATAGGTATTTATCCTATTTAATTTATAATTAACCTATTTTGGCCATTTGATTTACGATTATACCATTGCTTATAACATGTTAATTTTTATTTATCATATATGAGTATGAACATAAATTTTGTATTTTTTAGTTACTATTGAAAAATATTTATACAAAAATATAATATAGAATAATAAAATATGAGTAATGATTAGGTGATCTAATTTATTCTCTTAATACTTAAATGAGTAAGATTTTATATAACATGTTTTTAAAACATTAAAAGGATAACCTAATATTTAAATGAGTAAGATTTTAAATATATATGTTATTTTGTTAAAACTTTAAAAGGATAACAAATACAAAACTTTATTTATTTATACATTGGAAAAATCATTAAAAAGATAGCTAGGACTTTTAATTATTTTTATATAAATTAAAAAATTAGTAAAAAATAAATTTAAAAAATAATAATAAAAATATCAATTGAATAGATATTTTTTGTGTACTGCATGAATACAAACACTAGTATTTTATATTTTATCAAATTATTATCTCATATATATAATTTTGGGATAAATATGATTGATGATTATAAACCAATTTAATAGGAATAAATATATTTTGTTTAGCTTTATGTGTTAGTAGCATATTGTTTGCCAATAATTTATAAGCTCATAGAAAATCAAGAGATGAAAGAATTTGAATAATTAAAAAAATTTAGGTTTGTCTCTTTTGTTTTAGGTATTCGAATACATTAAGATTATTTTTGAAGTACTCTCGAATTGTAACAAAAGAGTTATGTTATATGACTTTAATAGGATTAATCATGTAAGATTACAAATAAGACTATATTCATACTCTAAGGTGATTGTTTTAGTCAAATTTAATGCCTCAATAATAGTTGTAAACCTCAAAATTGTAAATTTGTACATATTCAATTAATATATATAATATTGTTTTGTTTGACAGATAATTTATGAGTAAATACGCAACCCAGTTCCTATCCATTTTAAAAATAGGACAAAGCGACCCCTGTCAATAAATTACACCCGACTTGGCCCTTGTCCTTGACAAAAGTGAGACAAGGCAGCCCCTCCATTATAACCCCTCACCAAAGTTGACGGAAAATTTTTACGTGGCATTCACTGGCGTTGATGTGGAGGGCTACTCAGAGTTAAGTGCCACGTTGGCTTAGGAAAAATGGACAGGGGTCGATTTGTCTCTCTCCATTCTTCAAAAATAATACCGTTTCTAGTTTTCTATTGAAACAAAACCTAAATTGAGTGGGTAATTGCACCATAAGCCTCTTCCTATGTTCTGGGGTGTGAAATTGGAGACAAACCCTAGGACAAGATGAACTTCCAAATTGGAGGTGATAATTTGAGTTGCAACATGAACTCAAGTGAGAGCATTGGGGTTCGGAGGAAGAAGAGATGGTTCTCCCCAAAGTGCTATTGCGGGTCTCATGCTATTCTATTTATGTCTGGGACTGAAAATAATCCGGATAGATTATTCTTTCGTTGTCCTTATTTCAAGGTATGTTAGGTTTAATAATGTGTTGATTCTAAATAGGTTTAATAATGTCCAGGTTTAGTTTTGTACTCACTGTTAATTTCACAAACTTAATTCATATTGTAGACTATAGAAGTTCATTGCTCATTCTTTGCATGGCTAGATGATTATGTTGCTTCATTTAATGAGTATGCTGGGAAGACAATGTCAAAGGGGGTATTGTTGCAAAAGCAGAATCCGTTTGAAGGAGAGAGTGATGCAATGGATGACAAAGTGAAAAAGCTAGAGGATAGGTTGATTGGATTAGAGAACGAATTGGAGAAGTGTAGATTAAAAACGAGTGGAAGTACATGTCTGGGATTTGGATGTAGTTTTTTTTTTTTGCATTTCTTAGTGGGGTTGTGATTCCCTACTTGTTCAGGTTAACTTTGTAGGAAAATTGATGTCCTAACTTTAGTTGGTTGGGGTTATTTGTAACTTGGGATGAAATCATGTATTTGAGCACTGTTGAAGATAAATGAAAATGACTTCCTGTGATGCTTTTTAATATTTTATTCCATGAATTAAATGTGCAAAAAAATTTGTGCATAAAATATTTGTAAATGCAATCTGCTAGTTGTGCAGTAATCCATAAGTTCACTAATATCAAATAACGCACAGAAGTTCATATATTATACTCATGCTGATATTGCACAAACAATCCATAGGTTCATAGTTTAGACAGCATTCCATCGGCAGCAACATGGCCCTAAATCAAAAGACTAAAACATTTGTCCCTAAACTAAAAGATTTAAACATTTGTTCCTAAATCAAAAGACTTAAACATAGTCTTGAATAAGCTAAATAAGCAACCAAAAAACTAAAATAAGTAGCAAAAATACCAAAAGAACAAAACACACTTCTTTAATTCCTATATCATTATCACAGCTTCTTCGAAAGCCTGAGGCCTGGATGCCTAAAGCTTGGTGTTGGCATAAATTTCAGCAACCTTGATGCATTTGTTTAACTTGTAGCAGCCATCATCTCGACAAATATTGTGCTCCCTGTGGTTCTTAGAGTTGCTGTACCAGCTACTGGCTTAGTGCCTTGATTCTGTGAGTTGTGAGGCCCAGGTTGTTGAGATTGTGAGGGCTGAGATTTGAACTATAAAGTTGGTCCTGGAGCTGGTATAGGTGGGGGTACATAACATGGAGCTGTAGGCCGAACAATTTGTTGCTTTTCTCTAAATGTTGTAGGATTGTTATTGGAGTCATGTGTTGTAACATGTTACAATTGGTGAAAATTGATAAGACGGTGTGTCAACCTAATTGATTTTCATAGAGTATTAATTCTTTAATAACCAAAATAATGAATATACTACCTGTAGATTGTGACAATGAAATTTCTTCACTCTGAGCTTAGGCTGCTGTTTCAGGTCCTGTAGACAACTTAGGAAGTTTTTTCTTAGCTTTTCTTGCCTTAGTCTGTATCAAAATAATGAGTTACAAACAGCAATCAACACAGCTACCTTTAAGAAATGTTCTTACATGTTAAACTCACCACAACATCTGAGACTGCCCCACCACCTGTTGGGTTATCATTGACTTGAGTGTTGCTGCCACCTTCTTGGGCCTACTCAAAAGAAAATGAAATGTACAATTAAACCCTCATACAAACATAATAAGGACATATATATTTCTAAACAGTACCCGATTAGTGTTTGTTGCTTGAGTGGTGGATGAGTTCTAGTTTGTTGTGCTCTTTTATGCTCTTCTCTCCTTTTTTGTCATTGGCCTCCAGTTAGGATCTTGTGGTGCATTTGTGCATGTTTTGTAATAATGACCTTTCTGTCCATATTTGGAGCAGGTAACAATAAATGTTTTCTTTACCCTCGTTGTGCTCAACTCTTTCTCAACTGGGTCAGCTCTTCTCTTCATTTTTGGCCTGTGAGCAGCTCTCTTGATTGTGGGAGGCAGTGGCCTTGGAGCTTCAGTAGGTGTCCAATACTCTTCACTATTAATAGGCTTAATTCAGTTTGTATATGTTGCCCTGATGGCATCTATGGTTAGCCATTTATGGACAATGTCCTCAACTTTAAGACCTATTTTAGCCATTATAGCAACTGTATGTCTACAAGGCATGCCTGTACACAATGTGAAATATGAAAAAATATTATTTAGAATCTCACAATAGACGTACAGAAAATATTTTAACAAATTTTATTATCAAATAGATTGAAAACATTATTGAAAAATCTGATAAATATGCTTAAGAAACTCTTACCAGTCAGCTGCCAAACATTGCATGTGTATGTCCTCTCCTGTAAATTAACAGCCACCTTATGATTTTGGCAATGAACCTCAAACAGAATTCTTCGTGAATCACTAGCCCAAATAGCTCTCCATCTATGGCTTTTAGACTTGATAAAGTCATTTAATCTTTTATGTTGTACTGGAGCAAGGGGTCCAATGTGAGACTCCAACTTCTTTTTATGCATTGCCATTTTTCTCATTATGTAGCACCGTAATTCTTCACACGTAGTCAGAATTGGCTTTTCCCTATATTGCACTATTTTAGCATTCCACACTTCACACATATTGTTGGTTATATTGTCCACCTTAGGTCCATGGCTAAAATGTGCCTTACACCAAACAGTTGGCTCAAATTTCTGGATATATTCCCATGCTGGAGTGCATACTTGCTTCAGTTTCTCTATTGCAGCATTCAGTTTATTGTGAGTGGTACATTTTGCACACTCCCACATTAGTTGTTTTATCTGTTCATCTTTGATTATATCAAATTATATCAATTGAACTCAACAAATCAGATTACATAACAATAACAAAGAAATCAGCATATCAGTACCCATTTATATGAATTGAAATCAACCACTTAGATTATATAACAGTAACAAAAATTCAACAAATTTGTACCCACTTATGTCAATTGAACTCAACAACTCAGCTTACATGACAATAATTAGTAATCAACAAATCACTATTCAGTTAAATCAATTGAATTCAACAACTCATATTATATGACAATAACAAAAAATCAACAAATCAAGGTATATGACATCAAATAAATTAAATTAAAGTAGAGTCTATGTATATTTTAACAAAAAATATAAGTTATATGTGACCTTTTATTGATCCGATATGAAATTCAAGTCATGTTCAGTGCATTCTCCTAGATCTTGTTGGAGTAGTGTGAGGAACCACTTCCATGTATCTTTACACTCATTGAGAACTACAGCATACGCGATAACAAAAAAGTGGTTGTTGGCATCTTGACCCACCGCATATAATAGCTGACCACCGTAGTAGCCTTTTAGAAAATACCCATCTAACCCAATTAGAGGTCTGCACCCATCTCTAAATCCTTTTTTACATGCATCTAAACTTATGTATAATTTATCAAAAAGTGGCAGCGACTCCGGCTGAGGTATGACTTCCATCAAAGCTGTGCTCCCAGGATTACTTCGATGCAATTCTTGCAGATAGTCACGAATCTTCCCATATTGAGCTTGTTCATTACCTATAACTATCTCTTTGGCAACCTTCAGTGCCCTACTTACCATTTTATCACTCAGATGCACATTGTAATCTTCAATCATGTATTTCGTAGCCTTTTTAGGCTTCAAATCAGGCTAAGTAAGTAGCCTCTTAACCAATTTTGATGTTACCTAATACCTATTAGCTAGGTTAGAACCATAATTCCTAGCACAATTGTGCTCATTCACCAGGGTCTTCACTTGATAACTACCTTCTGCATTGTTCCAAGAAGTCAGGATCAACCAAGGGCACTGCTCACCCGCACATGCTATCCTAACCCTCTTCTTTTTTTTCTTGAGATATACCACATCCGTTCCCTCAAACACAAAATAGTCCTTCAGGGCATTCTTGAAACTCTCCATTGTAATGAATATCTGTCCAACTTTAAATTCAACCTCTCCATACTCTGTCTCTTCATTGAATGCATCAAATGCAGCATTTCCTTCATCATCATTTGACACTGGACTGTTAAATGCCTCAATTTCATACTTATATGGCTTCTCATAATCAGAATCTAACTCAACTCTATTTCCATCATTTGTTGCTCCGAACAAATTTTTTCCTAAAGCATTTTCAGGCCCATTACCACCCCTTGTGTCAACCGCACCACCCTATCCAAATTTACAATACTTCCTTCATTCTTTCTAGCAGAACATGTGTCCTCCTCCTCCCAGAATACTTCTTTGAATCCCTTTTCTTGGCTGTCCTAGGAGAAAGAGTTGGGCCACTCTTACTTGGGCCAGCATGATCATTTTTCTTACTTGGGCCAGTCTTATCTATAATTTTTGGGCCAGTTTTATCATATTTCATCTCAGCATTTGGGTCCTGAGTAGCTTTTTTTCTTGCAGCACCCATCCTTCTTTTCTTCTTCAACCTCTCATTCTTTCTTTGTTCCCCACTATCTTTACTACTATCTGCATCTTCGTATCCAGGAGGAGGAGGCTTGTAAGGCTCATTTTCAGTTGTTTCATATCCATCATGTGAAGATGATGAGTCACTCAGAATAACATTCTCAACTTGCTCCTCATTATCCACAACTTCAGGTACACTAACTGGATTATTAAAGTAGATGTGAATTTCATTAGATTTCTTATTTCTACTCTTGTTATCCTTCATTTCATTTATCTCAGCATCCCCCTTCATTACATGCAAACCAGACTCAAAGTTAGGGGCCATGCTATCAAACCAATACATGGTCTTGTAATTTGTGTAACCAAGCTCCCTCAGTAAAGCTTCCAAATCGAAGATGTTCACCAAATCAATATCAAGAGGTGGCTATTTCTTCACTTTTCCATTAACATAATCCATTTTACCTTGTGAATTTCTCTTGAAATTTTCTCTATGATGAAAAACAGAACTACTTCAAACTCATCCATATGCAAATATGTACATCTAATCAAATTTTACTTCAACACACTAATTATCCACCTATGACAGTGATCTAAACCAATCACAAGCAACATTATTTAGGTAACAAATTAATTAGCCATCTTTAGTACACCATTCACAAAAAAAAACGAAAAAAACACATTCAGTGAACACTCCAACATCAACATGCAATGGGAAAAAAGAGTGAATACTACTAAACTTTGAAACCATAAAACCTTACACGAACTTGGATGGTGACAACAGCTACCTCCACTCAACGCCGTCAATTGTGCAGTTACAGTGGTCATTTGGGACCCTGTCAGCGGCCTTGTCAGCAACGCACTTAGCACAACCCTCCAGGTGCTCCGTCGAACGTTCTTGTTTTGGGTGAAGAAGAGGACAAGGGTTTGGTATTTCTGTAAATAAGGGTTAGGACTTGGGGGTTATATGTGACCTTATTAGGTTTTGTTTGAATAGAGAACCAGAAACGGTGTCGTTTTTGAAGAATGGAGTGGGACAAATCGACCCCTGTCCATTCTCCCTAAGCCAACGTGGCACTTAACTCTAAGTAACCCTTCACATCAGTGCCGATGAATGCCATATAAGACTTTTTCGTTAACTTTGGTGAGGGGTTATAATGGAGGGGCTGCCTTGTCTTACTTTTGTCAGGGACAAAGGCCGGGTCCGATGTAATTTATTGATAGGAGTCGCCTTGTCCTATTTTAAAATGGACAAGGACCGGGTTGAGTGTTTACTCACAATTTAACAACTTGGAAAAAAAGCATTAGATAATTGTCAAGCAAGTTTTGTTAGAAAAAGATATTGTAATGAAATTCGAAATGTAAATAATATTATTATTTTTTAATTTTTTTTAAATATTAGTAGAAATATATCTAGTTATGATAGAATAGGTACCTTTTATATTCTAATTAAGATAGAAATGTATAAATAAAACAATTCAAAAAGTTTTGACTAAGAAAAAAAAGTGAAAAGAATATAAAAATCTACATTTCCATGTATTATGTATAATAAGTTAAATAAAATAAAATATGTATTCACTAATATTTGGATAAAAAAATTATATCATATAAACAAAAATAATCATTTAATATGTTTTAAAGTTTTAATGAAACGGCCTAATTATGGGTCAAATAATATAAATAAATTTCAATATTTTACATTTTATATATTCTAATTAGAGTAAATTAAACTAAAATGGTACTTGACGAATAGAATTTTGATGGTTTAGAATTTCACTAATGAAGTCTCGTTGTAAAGTATAGTTCCTAAACCAACAACAATCCTTTCATACAAAAAATTTTGTTTGTCACAAGTACAAATCCCTAAAATCTATAAACCGAAGTATTTAAACCTTGGGTCGTTCTCCCTAGGAATTACAATAAAGTGTTCTTATTATTGGTTATGAGAAAGGAAATAAACTAACAAAAAGGTCTTGGCAAGGTTTGGCGGTCAAGGATCTCTATCATAATCACTAACCACAACATGAGAAAGTCATCCTCTAACTAGTAGTAAAGGAAAGTCAAATGAGCTATATCAATCCAAGTCCATAAGTCCTAGTTTTCCACCAATTCAATTAGTGAGATCTAGAGTCAATGGCTCTCAATCATCAATTACTTGGACATTAGTACCTCAAGAGATCCTAAATTACCTTCCCAAGCCAAGAGCATAAAATTCTACTCTAAAATCCAACCAAGCATTTTATCAAACACTTGGAAGGCATAAAAGAAAAGTATAGTAAAATTGCAAGGAAAGTAAATCTATACTACTCAATTGCAAGAAATTAAACAACAACAAATCAAATCAACAATAAAGGAACATGAATCAAAAATTGCATTAAAGGAAAATGGAAGAACAAAAGTGCATCAACATGAAGGTAGAGAATTACAAGAATTGAAATACAAAACTAGAGAGAGGAGAAGTAGAGGAAGAAGAATTGATAAAGGAAAAGTAAATCTAAGCATGAAATTAACCTAGATCTAACGTAATCCTAATCCTAGAGAGAAGTGAGAGCTTCTCCCTCTAAAACTAACTTTCCCTCCAAAACTAATCTAAACTAAACTAATAATGACTAGGTGTGTAATGTGTGTCATCCCTCTTCAATCCTTGGGTTAAATAGAATCAGAAATGAGTTGGATTGGGCCCGTAAGGCTTCTAAAATCGCTGGCCACGAGTTGCATTAAGTGAATCATGTGCAACCATTGGCGCGTACGCGTATAGTGCATGTACACGTCCATAAACGCGATGCAACTATGGCAAATCTTATATCATTTCGAAGCCCTGGATGTTATCTTTCCAACGCAACTAGAACCGCATCATTTGGACCTCTGTAGCTCAAGTTATGGTCGATTAAGTGCGAAGATGTTGGCTTAAGAGCTTTTGCGATTCCTTCATTTCTTCATAAGTTCTCCACTTTTACATGCTTTTCCTTCATCCCATTGATCCAATCTTTGCCTCCTAAACCTGAAATCACTTAACAAACATATCAAGGCATCTAATGAAATCAAGGTGAATTAAATTTAGCTATTCTAAGTCCTAAAAAGCATGTTTTCACTCTTAAGCACAATTAAAGGAGAATAACAAAAACCATGCTATTTCATTGGATAAATGTGGGAGAAGGCGATAAAATTCTCTAAATTCAACACAAGATAAACCCTCCAAATGGGTTTTATCAACCTCCCTATACTTAAACCATAGCATGTCCTCATGCTAAACCAAGAAGGATAATAGAAGGGGTATAGACATTTATTCAAAGCAAATAACCTAAATGCATCTATCTATATAAATGCAACTAAATGCAAAATGATTCTATCTACTTGGTTAAAAATAAATCAATCTCCAAGACATACATGCACAAGTAGGGCCAAGATCATATAACGATTCATGAATCCTACCAATTCAAATATCAAAATGAAGTTCAAGTAGACTTGCAAGAAGAACGCTCATGAAAGCCGGAAATCAAGGAATTGAGTATCGAACCCTCACCGGAAGTATTTGCACTCTAGTCGCTCAAGTGTATAGGGTCGATTCTCTCAATTCTCCCCTAATCATGCTTTTCAAGATTTGTTTTTTATCTAACAATCAACAATTATTCAATGTATGCATACATTCATCATAAGGTATTTTCATAGGTTGCAATGGGGCTAGGGTCAAGGTAGGATTGTATATGGTCAAGTGGACTAGAATTTGAATCTTTGATTAACCTAGACTTTCCCACCTAACCTATATAATAACCTATACAATTAAGTGCTAACCTAACTACCCATTCTTCACTTTTTCACATACTCATGCATTTTCTTTTGATTTTCACAACACTTATGCATTGATTCTTTTATTGAACTTTACTTTGGGGCATTTTGTCCTCTTTTTATTGTTTTTCTTCTTTTTTTTCTTTTTCTATATATATTTTTTTCTTTTCTTTTTTGCTTTTATTTCTTTTTCTTTTGTTTTTCTCATTTTTCTTTCTACAAGAACATCAATTCATAAGGTCTATATATTTGATTAATACATGAGTATGCTCCCAATTCCCAAATATAGAAATACAAACACCCTTTTACTCTCAACCAATATCCCAAGTTTTCCACACTTGAATGATACTCACACTCACTAGCCTAAGCTAATCAAAGATCCAAATAAAGGACATTTATTATTTTTCACTTAAAGGCTTGTAATGTGCTAAAATTAAAGAATAAGTGGGTTAATCGTAGGCTCAAATTGGCTAACAATAGAAGATAAAAGGTAAGGCTATTTGGGTAAGTGAGCTAAATGAAACGATGGCCTCAATCATATAAGTGCATGAATACAAGGAATAACGGACATAGAAAATCAAACAAATCAAAGATTACAATCATAGAAAGAGAACAATTGCACACAAGAAGGGAAAATAAGTGGTTATAAGATGTAACCACGTAATTAGGCTCAAAACTCACAAGCTTGTGTTCTTAGCTCCATGTTCCAAAATAAATTCTTTCAAGCAAGTTCAACAAAAATTTTTCAAAATGGTAGGTGCCCTAAAACAGTTTCTTGGAAAAGAAATAATCATCATAACCAAGTAGTCCTAATAAGAAAGAAGTGATAAAAATATGTACAAATTTTAACTAACATGCAACCTAACATGCAATGCAACAACTATCTAACAGAGAAAACTAAGAATTGGTGTTGAAAACGGAAATTGTTACCCATGGAGATCGGTCGGACGACCTCCCCACACTTGAAGATTGCACTGTCCTCGGTGCATGCAAAGAAGAGCAAGGTGGACGGGTTGAAACAATTGATGAGCTTCTTCAAAAGGTTGTGTGTATGAACTTGTTTGTGCCCCATTTAAAAGCTTTTCCTTTCTCCTTCTTTTGGTGGCCAACCTAAAAGGAAAGAAAAGGAAAGAAAATTAAGCCTATAACAAAAAGGTCTTGGCAAGGTTTGGTGGTCAAGGATCTCTATCCTAATCACTAACCACAACATGAGAATTGGCAAGGATCAATCCCATTAAGTCATCCTCTAACTAGTAGTAAAAGAAAGTCAAATGAGCTATATCAATCCAAGTCCATAAGTCCTAGTTCTCCACCAATTCAATTAGTGAGATCTAGAGTCAATGGCTCCCAATCATTAACTACTTGGACATTAGTAACTCAAGAGTTCCTAAGTTACCTTCCCAAGCCAAGAGCATAAAATTCTACTCTAAAATCCAACCAAGCATTTTATCAAACACTTGGAAGGCATAAAAGGAAAGCATAGTAAAATTGCAAGGAAATTAAATCTACACTACTCAATTACAAGGAATTAAACAACAACAAATCAAATCAACAATAAAGGAACATGAATCAAAAATTGCATTAAAGAAAAATGGAAGAACAAAAGTGCATCAACATGAAGGTAGAGAATTACAAGAATTGAAATACAAAACTAGAGAGAGGAGAAGTAGAGGAAGAAGAATTGATAAAGGAAAAGTAAATCTAAGCATGAAATTAACCTAGATCTAAGAAATTCTAATCTAGATCTAACCTAATCCTAATCTTAGAGAGAAGTGAGAGCTTCTCTCTCTAAAACTAACTTTCCCTCCAAAACTAATCTAAACTAAACTAATAATGACTAGGTGTGTAATGTGTGTCATCCCTCTTCAATCCTTGGGTTAAATAGCATCAGAAATGAGTTGGATTGGGCTCATAAGGCTTCTAAAATCGCTGGCCACGAGTTGCATTAAGTGAATCATGTGCAACCATCGGCGTGTACGCGTACAGTGCATGTGCGCACCCCTAAACGCGATGCAACTATGACAAATCTTATATCATTTCAAAGCCCCGGATGTTAGCTTTCCAACGCAACTGAAACAGCATCATTTGGACCTCTGTAGCTCAAGTTATGGTCGATTAAGTGCGAAGAGGTTGGCTTGACAGCTTTTGCGATTCCTTCATTTCTTCATGAGTTTTCCACTTTTACATGCTTTTCCTTCATCCCCTTGATCCAATCTTTGCCTCCTAAATCTGAAATCACTTAACAAATATATCAAGGAATTTAATAAAATTAAGGTGAATTAAATTTAGCTATTCTAAGTCCTAAAAAACATGTTTTCACTCTTAAGCACAATTAAAGGAGAATAACAAAAATCATGCTATTTCATTGGATAAATGTGGGAGAAGGCGATAAAATCCTCTAAATTCAACACAAGATAAACCCTCCAAATGGGGTTTATCAGTACTCGAAAGTTCATATTGTTGCAAAAGAAAACTCCAAAAGATGCTAACGATAAATAAATTATTAAAAGATTTAGAACCGCGGTAAAAAGAACTAGATATTAAATATATATTCTAAAAAAAGATTTTAGAGATTAAATTTGGATCTAATTATTTGCAATCATTATTAGAAAAATAATATTTTTTTATCCTTAAAATTTAGTAATTTTTTGTCAAGTAATTTTTTTTAATTTTTTTATTGTGAATGGCACTACAAGAAACAGTGTAATTATCGATGCAAAAAATCGACGGTCAAGTTTTTCGCCGATATTTTTTGACGGCTTGTCATCGATAAAATGAAAAAGAGATTATTAGAGATAAAATATTAAAATCGACGACGATGTCATCTATTATTTTGGCAACTTTCTAACATTTTATTACTATCGTTACAGACGAAATAGTGGATGAAAATTTTTTTTCTTTAAAATGGACGGATTTGTTGTCTATTTTAATATGTAAAATATCGACAGCTTTTGCCGTCGATGAATTTAGGCGATAGAGATTTCTTTTTTAAATTGAATGGATGGTATAGATTTATTATATAAAATAGACAGCTGCAACGTTGTTTTTTATTTTAACTAAAATTGATGAAAGAGCCGTCGATTTTTATCAACAAAAAATTATTCCCGCGTTTGGCTTCTTTCATCCCTATTTTCACTCATTTTCCCAAAATTTAACCCCAAACCTTCGTAGAATCAGAATTCAGAGTGAGGCTTATTCTTCTCCTTCAATGCCTGAGAGTAGAGACCAGAGACGGAGTCACAGTTACGTAGAGAGGCAGAGAGCAGAGCTTCTTCTTCTCCGGTGCCTGAGAAAACCCGCCGTCCTCCACCTGAGAGCATAGCTTCTTCTCTTCCTCCTCCTTCTCCTCCTCCTTCTTCTTCTTCTTCTTCTTCTTCTCCTCCACCAAGCCCGCCGCGGCACCATCCTCTTCATGTGAGTTCCTCTCTCTCTCTCTCTCTCTCTCTCTCTCTCTCTCTCTCTCTCTCTCTCTCTCTCGCTCGCGCTCTCTCTCTATCAGTCTATCACATTGTGATTTGTAAATCTGCATGTAAGTTCTTCTTCTTTCATAGACTCATCGTTGCAACATCTTTGCCAGTCGCTGTCGCTGTAAGCCCGTCACCAGAGCATGTCTCCATTGCAGATTCTTGTAAGTTCCTCACTGTCTCTCTCTGATTATTATATTTATTTTTGCAATTTTTGTATCTACTATTTTCATCATGAAATTCTGAATTTGCGTTTATTAAACCTAATTAGCATAATCAATTCATCACATTACTTCACCTTAACTAGTTTGACACATTAGTTTTACAAGGTGATTAGATAAAACAAAATTTAAAAGAAAGAAAGAAAAACCTCTTGCTTGCTTAGTATTAGGAAAAGGTAGTGTACTAACTTCAAATTCAGTTACAGATTTCAAGTAAGTAAGGAAAGTATTGTGTATTATTTAATTAATCTTCATGAATATTGCTCATAATATTAATTGCTCTGTTTATTTCATTTTACTTATTGAATTTTCATCTTTTCTACTAGTCACTGTGGTTTGGTAGGATTCCTATTTGGTTGTTGCTGTAATTTATCTCTCCAGATCATTGAAGTATACCGACAACTATGTGATGCATCAAACACTGTCCACCTACTATTACCTAATGAATCCTTCTTTGGCTCCCAGGTAAACTCATATTTTGTTCTAGTTATTAGGCTTCATCTGGCTTTCGGTCCCTAGCTTATCCTGCATTAGTATGTAAGACCCCACATTATTGTATGCTGTAAGATATTGGATGCTCAGTTTATTATTTTTTTCCTTTCATAGATAATTATTATATATTTAAGTTAGCTTGAAGTTCAATGAGAAATATCGTAAACGACTACTTGTGCAAAACTAAATTATATTTTAAAATTTAAATCCCTTTGGATGCTGATTTACCAGACTTAATTGCACTGCAATGTTGATGAAATAGTTAAACAAAACAATTATCAGACAAAGAAGAAAACAGTGAAGCAAGAGGTTCTTTTAGTTAATCAATTTGCATGATACTAGTTTTATATAAGGATAATGGTATTTGATAATATCATGCCTTCCTTTTCTTTCCTTATAATAATTTGTTATCTTGTTTCCTTGAAGTTGAAACTTCTCTTTTTGTTTCTGTTTTTTGTATTTTTAATATCTGCGGCTACTGTGTGATACAGCATGTACCTAAATTAACTTAATAGTAGTAGTAGGAGTAGTAGTGATTACTATTAAGATTATACTAGATTAGATTGGTTGTGTGGTTTCTCTTCCTTAATCCTTTAGTTTAATTTAACTCCTGCCTTTTATCTGTTAAAAATGTTGTCAGATTCAATTTAATTTAACATATACTACTAACTGAATCGAAAAACATCCAAGACTCCTGTGCACACAATTGCAACCAATGTGAGAGTTGAGGGTGCTATTGTTGTTGGCAAACTATTGGAACAAAACAATCCTAATCTTAGGTATGATGCAGCAAAAGTTTAGTGTTCCTTGTTTTATTTTTGAGAAAGCATATGTCAAGAAAGCATGTGAAAGTTCAAACTTAGTCATGAAGCCTGATGATGATGAAATTGTCGTGTCAGTCTAGAATTTCTCTTATAGAAACAAGAACTTCATTGTAAGCATAGCTCCAAACCAACAAACAATTCTCACATAAAAAATTTGGTTTTGTCACGAGTACAAACCCCAGTAAAATATAACCGAAGTATTTAAATCTCGGGTCGTCTCACAAGAAATTGCAATGAAGTGGTCAATTATTGGCTATGAAAGAACAGGGGGGTTTGATTTGATAAGAAGACAAGAAAATAATTGGCAAGAAAAGTAAAGAGAGAAACTAAAGAAAGCAATTAATAAAGAGAGACATTCATAGCGAGGATTGAGAATATAGGCTTTCTATCCTAGTCACTAATAACAATAATTAACAAGAATTTATCCTATTTCGTCATCTCCAATGTTGGAAGAAGGTGTAAGTTATCTTCCATGAGAGAAAGTCAAACAAGACAAGTTAATCTCAATCCAAAAATCTCATTCAACTTACTAATGGAATTAGCAAGAGATTAAAGTCAATGGAATTCATATTAACTAACAACTCTAGATCACCAACATGAATTGGGTATTCATGACTCAAGATTGCCTAATTGCTCTTTCCAAGCCAAGAATGCTCAAAATCTACTCTAACATCCAACCAAATATTTTGTCAAACACTTGGTGGATATAAAAGGAAAGCATGATAAAAGTGCAAGAAATATAAATCTACCAACTACCAATTGCAAGGAAAGTAAAATTCACAACTCAAATTAACAATAAAAGAACATCAAACATCAAATTTCATTAAATGTAAACCAAATCCAACATGAGCATTCATAAACATGAAAGAAGCATAAAAGTAGAATTAACAAAAGAACCAAGAAGAATTGAAGTATTAGAACAAGGAATTATAGAGGAAACAAGATGAAATCAAGTAATCAAATCTAGATCTAAGAGAAATTAACCTAATCCTAATCCTAACCTAATTCTAGAGAGAAGAGGGAGCTTTTCTCTCTAGAAAACTAACTAAAGGCTCATCATGACTAACTAAGTGCTCCCCCCTTTGCTCAATCTTCAATTTTGCATGAAATACCCTCAGAAATGAGTTGGATTTGGGCTTGGACAGCTTAGAAATTACCCCCAGTGATTTCACTTTAAGTGGGTCACGTGCCGAGCGTCACTGGCAAAAACCTCTACTCACGCGTACGCGTGAGTGATGGGTGCGCGTGGCTTGAAAATCTCCAATGCACGCGTACGCGTGCAAGACGCGTGGGTGTGGCCCTCAATTCTCCAAAAGCTCATTTCTTCATGAATTCTCCCTTTCTTTTCTCCTCAATTCTTCCATCCAATACTTGCCTTATGAACCTGAAATTATTCAACAAACACATCAAGGCATCGAATGAAATTAAAGTGAATTAAAATCACCAATTTAAGGGCCTAAAAAGCATGTTTTTACACTTCAGCACAATTTAGGGAAGAATTACAAAACCATGCTATTTCATTTGATAAATGTGAGAAAATGTGATAAAAATCCCCAAAATAAGCACAAGATAAACCACAAAATTGGGCTTTATCAAACCTCCCCACACTTAAACTAAGCATGTCCTCATGCTAAAATCAAGAAAGAAGCAAAGGGTATCAACATTTATTCAATGCAAACTAACTATATGCAACCTATCTATATGCAACTATCTAAATGAATGTAATTACTTGGTCAAAATAAATCAACTTCTAAGAATATATAAGTACAAGGGCTAGAGCAATAGCAATCAGATCAAACCCACAATTGAATTGAGTTATTGAAAATATTTTACAAACTTGCAAGAAAAGATGATTATGGGTGGAAACATGTAATTGAGCGATAGAACCCTCACCGGATGTGTATCCGCTCTAGTCACTCAAGTGTATAGGGTTGATTCACTCAATTCTCCCCTAATCATGCTTTTCAAGATTTGTTTTTCATCTAACAATCAACACTTATTTCAGCATGCATACAAATATCATGAGGATTTTTCCATAGGTTATAATGGGGTTAGGGTCAAGGTAAGGATGCATATGGTCAAGTGGACTAGAAATTTAAATCTTTGATCAACTTAAACTTCCCACCTAACCTATGACAACCTATACAATTTCAAAGCTAACCTAACTACCAATTCTTCACTTTTTCACACACTCATGCATTCTCTTTTGATCACCACACATATGAATTGATTTTTATTGAACTTTGAACTTTGGGGCATTTTTGTCCCCTTTTTATTGCTTTTCTTTTTCTTTCTTTTCTAAATTTTTTTCTTTTATATGTATATATTTTTTTCTTTTTGTTTTTCTCATTTTTTTCTTTTCAAAAATATATACAAGAATATCAATGCATATGGTTTAACATTCAATGCATGAGTATGTACCCAATTCCCATGATTTTCAATAAAACCACAAAATATACTTTTACCTCTACCCAATGTTCACAACTCTCCCAAAATCAAATGATAAACACTCTCACTAGCCTAAGCCAATCAAAGATCCAAACGAGGAACATTTATTGTTTTTCACTTAGGCTTGTAATGTGATAAAATTAAGAACAATTGGGTTTAGCATCGGCTCAAAGTTGGTTAATAATGGAAGATAAAAGGTAAGGCTATTTGAGTAAATGAGCTATTTGAAACAATGGCCTCAATCATATAAGTGCATTCATACATAAAATAATGGACATAAAGAATCAAACAAATCAAAGATTACAACCATAGAAAGAGAATAATGCACACAAGAATGAAAATAAGTGGTTATATGATGTAACCACACAATCAGGCTCAAGTCTCACATGCTTGTGTTCTAAGCTCAAAACATGATCCACAATGTATATAATTCAAGCAACTCCCAAATTTATTTTTTTTATATTTTTTTTATGTGACAATCTTTTTTTTTTCAATCAATTGGGGGTGCCCTATAGATAAACTTCTTGAAAAATTTTATTATTTTGACTGAGCTTATTATATATACATATGCAAATAAGAAAATGTAGCTAAATATCCTAAAAGACCTAAAAATGAAATGCAAAAGTATTGGAATTAGAAACTTGTCACCCAAAAACGCCGACTGGTCAGACGACCTCCCCACACTTAAAAGTTTGCACCATCTTCGGTGCACTCAAAGATGAGCGAGGGGGTACAACGACTTTCCAAGTTGCTACCTTCAGCTGGTAGGTCAACCGGTGCTGCGTGTTCTCCCGCTTCCATTTTTGATTATATGACTCCTCCATGAAAAATAGAAAGGAGAATAGTAAGAAAAGTAAATGCAAAAGCAAGGAAGCATAAATTGTCGGGATGAGGTAAGAACCACTAGAATGGAGTGAGTGAATTAGTGTGACATTGATGAAAGATAGGTGTGTGAGTTCTAAATTAGGCACCCTTTAGAATACACACACATTAGCATAAAAGTTATGTCACAAGTACACAAAATAAAGTATACACTTCACTCGTTCTAGTGTGCTTGAGATGCTTTAAAAGACTTGTAGGTTAAGGCAACCAAACAAGTAGCGAAGAAGCATAAAAGCATTCAAGAAAAAATCAAGCAATTGTGATTGGATAATGAACGGACATTGATTGATGTGTAAGTAAACTTAGTGGACAAAATGGTATATGAAACTTACACAACAATCAATGACACATATTGAAGTTGTTGCAACACCTAAGTGGCATAGAAGTGGAACACGAGTGTTAGGGAACTTAGGAAGAGAAGTATAAGAGTTCAGATCAATCACATAGCAAGCATGGTCCACAAAGCTTGAAAAGCTAAAAAATATGTCACTAGGTAAGCTTTCAATCCAATTCCTCAACCGCACAATCTCAATGCATGAAAATAGGTGATGTAAATAAGGGTCAATCATAAACAAGCATCACCTAAAAAAATGCATTGATAACGTACAATCACCTAACAATGGATGATGAATGCATGGTAGCCAAAACATGCAATTCAAAGAGTTAAGATACATGAAGGCAATGTAACATGTACTTGGTATTTACAAATGTTCAACATAAAAACTCAAAACCAAGTAATAAATTGTAACCTCAACAAAGGAATCCAACAATGAATATAAACAAAATTGATGTTAAGATAACATCCTATTAGTAATCAGCAACAGTAAACAGTAAACAAGATTAGTAATCCAACACTTATAATGGAAAATAAAAGTTAAACAAAAATTAAACTAACTAACTAACTAAAAGAGATGGTGTTATATGGTGTTTGGTAGTGTTGGGTGATGTTTGAAGGGTGGAAAGAAAAGAAGAGAAGAGAGAAGAAGGAAAGAAATGGAAAGAAGATGAGAAAAGAAGTGTGTGAAAGAAGGGCATCCACGCGTACGCGTGCTCGACGCGTGCGTGTGGGTATGGCAAAATGGAAGCGACACGTACGCGTGTATCACGCGTGTGCGTCGATGGGTTATTTCGAGAGCGACGCGTACGCGTGAGTTCACTTGCGCGAAAGGCATAAAACACGCACAGTGCAGGCGCAACTCTCGGGAAAATGGCTTGGACATGAAAAATTTGCGTCCACACATACGCGTGGTTGACGCGTGCGCGTGGATGGTCAAAAATACTTGGGTCACGCGTACGTGTGAAGCACGCGTACGCGTGGATGATGCTCTGTTTTTCAAAGTTTTTCTATGTTCTTGCACCAAACCAAGCATTCCAAACCTCCAAACAACTACCAAAACATCATAAACCTTATTTAACCTACTAAATTACCAAATAAACTCAACTAACTAAACAAAACGTGAAATTAAACCTAAATTACCAATATTTATAAAGGGGAAAAAGGGAAAGATGTTACCATGGTGGGGTGTCTCTCACCTAGCACTTTTGTTTATTGTCCTTAAGTTGGACTTATGGGGAGCTCCTCTTCATCAAGGTGGCTTGTGTTTGAATCCATCCTTAAACATCCACCAATGCTTGGACTTCCATTGTACTTCATCATTCAAGGTTAATATCTTCAAGTCTTGATGGAGTTCCTCACAAACCATGAGCTCCCAAAGTTGATTCTCCTTTTGTAAGCCGGGATCCCATACTTTGTTTTCACACTCGTCTCCAAATTGGTTATGATAATTCCCTCCGGGTGGTAAGCAAGCCAAATTCTCATGAAGGCACCAAACTACCCTCCTAGACCCATCCAATTGAGCACTACACCAATCCATGCTCTTCAATTTTGAGCTTCCAACCATAATGAGCCTAGACTTACAACACCAACCACTAAACATCATCCTCTTACGCTTAATTCCGCAAAGCGCCCTAAGTTGGCCATCCGTTTCAAGCATACCAAATTCAAGTGGGATAATAAAGCTAAGAGTTAGAAGTTTTACCCACTCAAATGAAGGATTAGATGGCAACTTAGGTGAAGGAGTTCCCAACGGTCTTGACAAAGCACGCTCCACTCCCGTCCATCCTCTTCTAGAGGCTTCCACCACTTGGCAAGGTTCTTCAAGCTCTATCTCTTGCCAAGCTTCCTCAAGTTCACATTCTTCTTCACCAATTTATTCAAGCTCTTTCCCATCACTCAAATCATAAATAGGAGGTTTAGTGAAGTCTACCTCATCATCAATTCCAACCATAATGGGGAAGGATTGATAAAGCTCAAAAGGATCATATGTTGATGCGGAATCATTATAGACAGGAGGGCTTGTTGCTTGGAACACTTCTTCCAATTTTTCACTCACAATATGCCTTAGAGGTTGCACGTCCCCCTAACATTGCTTTTTAGTCCAATGGAAGAAGGCTCAACAAGATCATCAGGGGGATTGATCAATGTGGACAAAAAATCACTAATGATGGAATCTACTTCTTGATCAATTTCCCTCAACTCTCTATCCACTTCCTTAACATCACTCTCCTCTTTAACATCCCTTCCAAATTTTGTGGAAGAAGGCTCTTTAACTTGAGATTCCTCTATGTACTCAACATATCCTAAGTACCCAACCACTGCTTCCTCTTGTTCAATAATCTCTACCTCCTCCTCTTGTTGTACTTCTTGCTTTAACTCCTCTTCTTCCCCTTGAAGCTCCAAATTCACTTCTTCGCTAAGCTCTTTGGGTGCTTCTCCACATTCAACAATGGGAGTGCCTTGATCGCATAGGCTTAGGCGGGATGAGACCATATTGCTAACGGCTTCCATCACGATAGCAACCTTGGCTTCTAGCTCCTTAAACGCTTCTTCATGATTTGTACACCTAGCTAGAAGTTATTGTTGCTCTCGCATTAGGTCTTCCGATGAAGGTGGTGGTGGAAGAGAGGGTTCATTGTTGGAGAGGGAGGTATTATAGTTGGAAGGTGGTTCATATTGGTGAAAGTCTTGAGGTGGTGTATATAAAATTTGTGGTTCTTAGGAGTATTGGTGTTGGAATAATGGTGGCTCTAGATATGGCTCATATGGTGGTTGGTATGGTGAATATGGGTTGGGATCATATGTGGGTGGATGGTGGTATGAGGCTTGTGAGTATGGTAGGGCTATGTTGAGGGAAGGGGTCATATGTATGTGGTGGTTGTGGTTGACAATCACAATAAGGTTCATCACACACATTAGATTGGTATGCATTAGGATTTGAATTGTACCCATAAGAGTTCGAAGAGTAGTCATGTTGGGGTGGCACTTGAACGGCTTGGATGGCATAAAATGCCTTTTGGTCTTTGCGCATTTCCGTGAGGAGAGTAGTTATGTCCCCAAGCACTCTTGTCAAACTCGACTCGGAAGGAGGTTGTTGCCAAGAAGGTTGTTCATAAGCTTGGGGCTCCTCCCTCCTTTGATCTCCAAATCCTTAATGCAATTCCTCATTAAAGCTTCCATTTCCTACAACATAGTTTGAACCATACTCATAGCCAAAGTGATGAGAATTCATGGTGATAAGAGAAAACAAAAACAAATTCTAACAAAAAACAAAGAAAACCGAATCCTAAAACTAGCAAAAACTAACAAACAAACCACAAATCAAGCTATTCACAATATATACAATAGCCAATAACATAGCACTATTGAAAGTCCCCAGCAACGGCGCCATTTTGATGATGATGAAATTGCCGTGTCGGTCTAGAATTCATCTTATAGAAACAAGAACTTCGTTGTAAGCATAGCTCCAAACTAACAAACAATTCTCACATCAAAAATTTGGTTTTATCACGAGTACAAAATCCAATAAAATATAACCGAAGTATTTAAACCTCGGGTCATCTCACAAGGAATTGCAATGAAGTGGTCAATTATTGGCTATGAAAGAACAGGGGGGTTTGATTTGATAAAAAGACAAGAAAATAATTGGCAAGAAAAGTAAAGAGAGCAACTAAAGAAAGCAATTAATAAAGAGAGACATTCATGGCGAGGATTGAGAATATAGGCTTTCTATCCTAGTCACTAATAACAATAATTAACAAGAATTTATCCTATTTCGTCATCTCCAATGTTGGAAGAAGGTGTAAGTTATCTTCCATGAGAGAAAGTCAAACAAGACAAGTTAATCTCAATCCAAAAATCCCATTCAACTTACTAATGGAATTAGCAAGAGATTAGAGTCAATGGAATTCATATTAACTAACAACTCTAGATCACCAACATGAATTGGGTATTCATGACTCAAGATTGCCTAATTGCTCTTTCCAAGCCAAGAATGCTCAAAATCTACTCTAACATCCAACCAAACATTTTGTCAAACACTTGGTGGATATAAAAGGAAAGCATGGTAAAAGTACAAAAAATATAAATCTACCAACTACCAATTACAAGGAAAGTAAAATTCACAACTCAAATTAACAACAAAAGAACATCAAACATCAAATTTCATTAAATGTAAACCAAATCCAACATGAGCATTCATAAACATGAAAGAAGCATAAAAGTAGAACTAACAAAAGAACCAAGAAGAATTGAAGTATTAGAACAAGAAATTGTAGAGGAAACAAGATGAAATCAAGTAATCAAATCTAGATCTAAGAGAAATTAACCTAATCCTAATCCTAACCTAATTCTAGAGAGAAGAGGGAGGTTCTCTCTCTAGAAAACTAACTAAAGGCTCATCATGACTAACTAAGTGCTCCCCCCTTTGCTCAATCTTCAATTTTGCATGAAATACCCTCAGAAATGAGTTGGATTTGGGCCTGGGCAGCTTAGAAATCGCCCCCAGCAATTTCACTTTAAGTGGGTCACGTGCCGAGCGTCACGCGTATGCGTGGATGACGCGTGCGTGTCATTGGCAAAAACCTCTACTCACGTGTACGCGTGGCTTGAAAATCTCCAATGCACGCGTACGCGTGCAAGACGCGTACGCGTGCAAGATGCATGCGCGTGGCCCTCAATTCTCCAAAAACTCATTTCTTCATGAATTCTCCCTTTTGCATGCTTTTCTCTTCAATTCTTCCATCCAATACTTGCCTTATGAACCTGAAATCACTCAACAAACACATCAAGGTATCGAATGGAATTAAAGTGAATTAAAATCACTAATTTAAGGGCCTAAAAAGCATGTTTTTACACTTAAGCACAATTTAGGGGAGAATTACAAAACCATGCTATTTCATTGAATAAATGTGAGAAAATATGATAAAAAAAACCCCCCAAAATAAGCACAAGATAAACCACAAAATTGGGGTTTATCAAAGCCCTTACTCTTACAAAATTTTGGTTAGGTGTAGTTTCACCAAATCATTTTTATCCTCATATATGATATTTATTAAAAATTTGAACCACCTATATGTAGTTAAACTGAATCTGGGAATCAAGCAAACCGAAGAGGTAAACAACACTTGTGGAACTGTGTGAACTAAAGAACTTGTTCTTGTTGCTAATTAAAGCATTATTATTGCAGGGTTTTGTGTACATATACTCAGTGATGAAAGGGTCAATAGCTGAAGGTGCAAGGTTAGGAGAACTATATGAAGACGTAATAGCAAGTGAGTTCCTCCTTGTGATATCTCGCCTGGAAGGAAAAGCATAATGCCAAAGATTGTTTGCAGTGGTGGTCTTATTCATTGTTTATGATCCAGAGACTCATTGGACATCATGGCTTGTGCCCATGTTGCAAATATTGTTGTTTTCATCGTTGCCATGCAAATATTGCAAATACTCCAGAGTAATTGTGTCGTCAGGTTCCTTGGCAGGTTCTCTTTTCAACCTCTTAGGGAGAATCCACTGCTTAGCCCTTCTTCTTCAATGTAACACCTCTCAATTTCCTTCAATCTTTTTTTGCTTTTATTCAATCAATTTCTCTACTTGTTTCTATTTCATGCAACTTTCTCCAATTAGTATCAATTTATATATTTCAAGTCGAGTACTTTCTGTTTTTAATCAAATTTCTAATTTCTGAGACTTGGGGGATTTGAATTGATTCTCTTATTTCAGAGTTCAGACATTGGATTATTATTAATTCCTATTGTCTCGTAGTTGTTTTTTTTGATGTCACTGTTGGATTGCCCAATTTCATATTTTGAGATGCAATTTTTTTTATCATAATTGAAATTGAAAGGTGAGTGGTGTTTATAGAAATAAATAATAAATGAAGCAAAGTAAAGAAAGGCAAGTTGTCGCATAAAGGGAAGGAAGCCAAATAAGTAAAATAATTATGTCACAGACACAACAATGTGGACTAATATTTTTTAAACTGCAATTTGCATATGCATAATAATTGTATAATCAGGTAACGGTTTCTTTCTTATTTAAATGCCAAACAAAGAAAGGTTTGAATTTGTCTTAAAAATTAGAAATGTGTATAGCATGTTTACTTGAGGTGCTTGGCAGAGTTGCCATATAAAGCTATAGAGAAAAATCATCTCTGTTTGATGAATTTATCAGATAGATCAGCTATACATTTGGCTAAAGACATAGAGATGGAGCGCATTGAGACCTTGGAGTAATTCATAAAGACAAGGGATTATTCTGAATTATTTGTAAAAACATATTTTGTGAGTAGTTCATTTGCATTTTATAAGACTTTTTTTATTTTTATAAACATTACTTTGATAGTGGCATAATTAGTGTATGCTTATTAATTTGTTACAATATAAAATTAATGAATGTAGATTCCAATTTCTGGTTTTATATGGCTCTTCTCTTTTGAAGGAGTTACGAACTTTTCTACCTTCTCAATTTTCTCCTTTCGTAATCACCATCATCTTCAGGTAGCTAGTAAGGAGAAAATCTGTATCAGTTTTCTCCTTCTTTCTCAGTTTTTACGTAGCCATTGGGCACACTTATTTATATGTTAAGATGATTGGACTCTTTGTTTACTAGTGAAGCAAGGAATGGATCCAAACATTAATAGTAGAAGCAAAATATATTGGAGATATTGTAAAAGGAGAAACAAGATATGAAAAAAACTAATAATATATGGGTATTAAAATCGACGGCAATGTTGTTGCTTTTTAAATTTAATATAGACAAAAATCGATGGCAATGTTGTCAATTTTTAATGTAAAATAGACAAAAGAAAATAAAAAATATGTCGGTAATTTTATAATTAAATCGACAGCTAATTTGTCAATTTTAATAAATCAAATATCGACATCGACTGTGTCGCTTTTATTAAAAATGTAAAAATCTTAAACCTATATTATCGACACGATAGCCGTCGATTTTATCAAAAGTTTATCGACAACTCGAAAAGCCGTCAATTTTATTAGTTTTTTGAAAAATCGACACGTTTTAAAGCGACGGTTAATGTCGTCAATTTTTAATATTATCGGCGGCTTTGCCGTTGATTTGGCCGTCGATTTTAACGCTGTTTCTTGTAGTGTGGTCATATTTTTTTAGAAAATAAAAAGAGAAATCTAGAGATTAAATTTTACTGCGAATTTTTTTGTGCATCTTTTAAATATTTATTACAATGTTGCCATAAAAATTTAGGTCAAATAAATAAGTCATTTGTTAAATATGAAAATACTTTTGTTACTTACAAAAAATATAATATTTATTGGTTCTTTTTTGTCGTATTTTCAAATTATTTAGGAGTTATTTTATTGACAACATCTTTCAAGGAACTTTTTGTCAGCAGTTGAATCTTTCGGATATTGAAATGATAACTAACCATTTTAATAAATATAACATTGGATTAAAAAATAATTTTTTAAACAAATAGAAAAATTTGATATTTACATTTTTGTTTAAAAATATTTTTTTTACCGTTTTAGGTATTTTTTCATTATGCCGCAGTCAGGGGCTATAATGCAGGCAAATGATCGCTATTGTGGAAGAGAGCTATAGCGTATTCTCTACCAGCGCTATAGTGGTAAAGCATAACGCACGCTATAATGTATTTGTTGCCTACGATATAACCAGGACCACTATATAACAATGCAAGCATCCCTTGCGCATTCACCAACGGTCATTTTTTAGATTTTCACTGAGTTTGAATAGAGTGAAAACCGAAAAAAGAAGGAAGAAAAGAGTAAAAAGAAGAGAAGAGAAAAAAAAAAGATTTGGCACAATGATTCAGAACAATGACATCAACCATTTGAATGAAAGTAGGTATATCGCGGGTCACATTGACGATTAGTTTAGAACTTAAATTTTTATTATATTATTATAATTGTTAGTCGGTTAGGTAATACTTATAAGTTTAGGATAGCTCTAATATATTAGGGAATAAGTGTTTATAAATGTATAAATTAGGAAGATTTTTACATTTAAAGTAGTAATTGATAGATTTAGGGTATATCGCTACAAGAAAAAAGTGAAATACCATCGAATTTACCAGAGGAATAAGGAAAATAAACCTTGTCGGTAACTGACTGCTGGCAGATTTATTTTTTCGATGGTAAGTTGCGGCGAAATTAGTGTCAGATTATGATGTTAAGGTTACGAAAATCTGATGTCAGTTACCGTCGAAAATTATTTGACGGTAAATTTGGCGCCACTCGTTCCAACTTCGTGTCGCGTTACCATCGAAAAAATTCGACGGTAGCTTTAATTTTTTTTAATAAATTGGATGATCATTATTGTCAGGTAATTCTGACGGTAAATTCGATAGTAGTATGATGAGAGAACTTTTGCGTGGTCTAGAAATTTGCAAATAAATCCTCGTTGCAAGTATAGCTTCTAAACCAACAAAAGTCCTTTCATACAAACGTGTTGGGTGTCACAAGTAACAAACTCCTTTAAAAATTGTTAACCGAGTATTCAAACCTCGGGTCGTCTTCTCAAGGAACTGCGAGGAAGTATGTTCTTATTATTGGCTATAAAGGTTGTAATAGGGGTTTAGAAGATGAGAAGCAAGTAATTTAAATGACAAGTAAAGTAAATGGCAATTAAAATAAATAAATACTGTAAAGCAGACTTTTGGTAAGGTAAAAGAAGTTGGAGGTCCAACGTAGTTATTTCTCTCAACTATAATGAAAGTTGAATCTAAACTCCACTTGATCAATCTGTACTAGGGCAAGGGAAAGTCAAAGGACTAATTAAATTGACCTTTGAATCCTATTTATTTCCTAAGAAAAGGTTGGGATTACTTAAGTTCAGCTCAATTAGCAAGATAACGATTACCAATTATGTTGAGTTTAATAACTGTTGAGTTACTAAATTCTTAACCAGGACTAAAAGGGGAAAAAGTAAAATTGCTGGAATAATAAAAATATCCTTAGATGGGAAGCAATGGTAACTTAAATCAAAGAGAACAATCATAAACTGAAAATACCTCAATTATTATTAATTCAGATAACAATCTATAACATGGAAGAAATTCATAAATTCACTGATCAATTCAAGTGCTGGAATAAATAAAAGTAAAAGGAAGCTAAAACAAAGGAACGTAAAATCTGGATTGAGAGTCACTCTTAAAGCAAGAAGAAATCCTAAATCCTAATCCTAAAAGAGAGAGAGGAGAAGATCTCCCTCTCAACTAAATCTAAATCATTGAAAAGTAAAATATATGCGAGCTCTCTTTGAATGGATGCATTCCCACACTTTATAATCTCTGGTCTATGCTGTCTGTACTTGGATCTGGGCCAAAAAGGGCTTCAGAAATCGCTATGAGTGTTTTCTACAAATTCTGATACGTGGCCTCTGTCACGCGTCCGCGTGGGTCACGCGGTCGCGTCATTCGGAGCTTTTCCTTGCCACGCGGTCACGTCAGTCATGCGGCCGCGTCGCTGCTGATTCGTGCTTGGCACGCGATCACTTCGTCCATGAGGTCGCGTGGATACCAGTTTCTTTAAAGCTCCGTTTTGCCTTCTCCTTCCTATTTTGTATGTTTCCTTTTCCATCCTTTAAGTCATTCTGCCTTAGAAGATCTGAAACTACTCAACACACTAATCACGGCATTGAATGGAAATAAAGGTAATTAAATTAATTAATTTTAAAGCTTAGAAAACATGTTTTTCATTTACATCACATAATAAGGAAGGGAAAGTAAAACCATGCAATTAATGTGAATAAGTAGGTGAAGGATTGTATAAATCACTCAAATTAAGCACAAAAGAACTCATGAAATATGGGTTTATCAACCTCCCCACACTTAAACACTAGCATGTCCTCATGCTAAATCCAAGGTAAACAATTAAGGTTAAAGTGATGGAATGTCATGCAATGCAACCTAATTTAAATGCAACTACCTAAATGAATGATGCATCATGCAACTCTAACTTATTCACTCATATATAAAGCTTACATGTAGTCAAGTTAATTCACATTCTCAAGGAGTCATGTATATGTATAGCCAACCCTTAAATAATAAAGCATTTTAGCAAATGAGATGGGAAAGAAAATATTTGTACAAACTTGCAAAACAATTAGTAAATTTAAGCACAGATATATGTTGATGAGTTATTGAACCCTCACTGGATTTTGTGTTTATTCTCTAGTCACTCAGTGTTTATTGGGTTTATTCACTCTATTCTTCTTTTTATTCTTGCTTTCTATAGCTTTGTTCTTCATCTAACCAATCAACAATTATAGAATATAGTCATACCAAAAAGTCATGAGGTCTTTAATTGAGGTTGTAATGGGGTCAAGGTAAAGGTAAGGATTTATGTATAGGGTCAAGTGAGCTAATAAGTGAATCCTTAATTAGACTAAGATCTCACCTAACATACATATTTAGTAAAACAAAATCTCTTTACCTATTTTCCCATATTATCCCACTTATTGTTACATGCTCATGTTTCACTTTTTATTTTTTTCTTCCATGTGCATTGCTTTTATTTTGTGTTGGGGAATTTCTTTTGTATCCCCTTTTATTAAATGCTGAATAAAAAAAATTTTTTTTCAAGGCACATGGCAATTAAATCACTTTGATTTTCTCATGAGCATGTTTCCCAATTTTATTTTATTTCTTTTAACTCTTCTACCCTTTTGTTTCTATCACCCATGTTCCCAAAAGGTTTCCCACATTTTACTCTATTTATAATTTCCTATCTTAAGCTAACCAAGGATTCACTTGGGGTTTTCTTTTGTTTTTCTGCTTAAGACTAGTAATTTGGCTAAATAGAATAAAGGGGTTTTAAAAGGTTCAAGGGGGATAACAAAGGTGATGTAAAAGGTAGGCTAATTTGGGGTAAGTGAGCTAAAATCAAATGATGGCCTCAATCATTCTTTTGGTATGTATTTATTCTATATTCTATAATTGGACATATAGATTAAAGCAAAAGAAAGAACATCAGAATAAAAAGAAATGAAACACACAGAAATGAAATTATGGTTTGAATGCAACCATACAATTAAGCTCAAGACTCACAGGCTGTGTGTTCTTTAACTCAAGCATCATATATCATTCATATATGTTATGCAGGTTTAGTTAAAAATTCCCATTATTCTCAAAAAAAAAAATTTATTTAGGGTAGCTTTTAAAGTTTTAATGTTCCTCCTTGATGAAATGTTGTCAGCTTAACTACATCATGTAATGCTATATACAAGGTTTATGGATTTAAATCTGATATGTTCAATTTCCTAACTTACTTCCTTTTTATATTTTTCAATTTAAACTATACTATCTTATGCTAAAAAAAAGGGTAAACTATACTAATTAATCCACTAATAAGTCAAAATTGCAAACTAAACTAAATAACTAAAATAAACTAAATGGCTAAAATATGAACTAAAGATACAAAATGTAGAAAATAGAGTAAAAATACATAAAAGCAATGTATAAGTACTCAGAAAATAACAGTAAGAAGAAAAATACAGAAAAATATCCAAAATAAAAGAAAAAAGATGTAGTGGTTCACCAAAATAAACGCCAGAGATGGCGACCTCCCCACACTTAAAAGGAAGCATCGTCCCTGATGCCCAATCAAGCCGGGTGTGAAGGGGTGTCATCACTGGTAGGGATGGTAGCTGGAGTCTCAGTGGTGGTAGGCTGGGAGTCTGGCTGCTGTAGAGGAGGTGCTGACTGGATCGGGATCTCAAGATCCGCAGCCTCAATCTGATGTGGGACCGCTGCTTGTGGTGCGGCCGGCGCTGCCTCTCCCTGGGGATGGGTCTCTGCCTCGGGCGCATCCGCCTCCTCCTCAGATGCCTCGGACGGTGTGTCGGGCTCGGAGGGGATGTCACCGGATCATATCATCAGCTTTAGGTGCTCATAGCGCCACTTGTTGCGACGCTCCATCTGGTCAAGTCGTCGAAACAAGCGGTGCACCAGATGATAGACGGGCTCTGTGGCAGGTGGAGGTGCAGTGGTGGTAGCAGGGGTAGGTGGTGCAGCAGTGGAGGAAGAGGGTCCAGCAGACGGTGGGGTTGTCTCATCAGTAGCAGTGAAAGGTGGTGGTCTGTGGCCCAGGGCTAAGAAGTTTCGGCTGTGCGGAATGATCTTCCTACAATTCACCGCTGGTGGTCTCTCATCGACATCCTCCCATGGCACGTCAGCTCGACGGCCAAGCTGTGTAACTAGATACGGAAAAGGGAGGGTGCCTCGGACGTGGACCCTAGCCATATAGTGCCGAATGAAACGTGGCAGATAAAGGTCCTTACCCTCCAGCACACACCAAAGGAGGGTGATCATAGCAGCCGGGATCTCCGTCTCGTGAGTACTCGGCATCACATAATTACTCAAGATCTGGTGCCATAACCGAGCCTCATTATTTAAGTACGCTCTCTTGATCCCTCGAGGCATGGTGGTATCCTGACCCATTTCCCAAGGAACTGTCGGGTCGAGAGCTATCCGTGCCTTCACGGCATCCCAATCAAACTGCATCTGACGCATGTCCTCCTCAGCCTTTGAATAACCATCGAGCTGATCGGACTTGGCTGGGAGCCGGAGAATGTCCTCTAAGGCCTCCTCAGTGACCAGAATTTGTTTTCCTCTCAGGTTCACTGCATCTAGGGTGGTGAGGTAGTAGTTGTAGTAGAATTCCCGGACCCAAGATGCGTTGACCTCTGTCAGTGTTCTCTCCAGAAAGAACCAGCCCCTTTGCTTGATTTGCTCAGTGATGTACTGCTGGAGTGCTTCTGGAATCTTCAGAGTTCGTTCCAGGTATAGATTTCTGGAGTTTGCAAAAGCCGGGTACTTCAGCTCACAGTACCGGTTTGCAAATTTTATAGGATCATGCGCAGGGAGCAGCTGGTCAGCTTTTTCCTGCTGTGTGAAGTTCTTCTCCCGCCATGAAGAATCGTGCATTAGAGCAATGATGGACTGGGAGGAATCTCCTCTCTTGCGCTTGCCAGTAGCCTTGCCTTTTCCTTTCCTTTGTGAGGCAGACATCCTGAAAAACAGAAAACTAGGATATGGATAAAATAGGAAAGCAAATAGGCAATTAAACAAAGGAAACTCAAAGCGGCAAGGGAGAAATAGAATAAGGAAAATG
This sequence comes from Arachis hypogaea, assembly GCF_003086295.3. Classification (NCBI taxonomy): domain Eukaryota; kingdom Viridiplantae; phylum Streptophyta; class Magnoliopsida; order Fabales; family Fabaceae; genus Arachis; species Arachis hypogaea. The sequence goes on from NC_092046.1 coordinate 52,514,415, forward strand.
AGTAAATGAAATGTGATTGAATTTATGTTAAATGGAAAAATAATCAATATGCTATGGTGAGAAAGTTAGAGGAAAGTGAAAATAATCAGAAAAGAGATTAAAAGGGTTAGTATGGTTAGAATTTAAAAAAGAAATTAGTAAATTAAAATTAGTGAGTTAGTAAAGTGCGGGTTAAAGTAAGTGGCATAGAAAAATTTCATATAACAAGGATTCACAGGTAAGAATAGAAGTACTCATAATCGAACAAGGAAAACAGGGTGATGCTGATTCGAATAGAAATAAAGAAAGCAAAAATTGGAATCAGTGAATCACAAATGCAGTTTATGAACCAGGAAATCAAAGAGGATAAGAAAGTCTGCCATAGCATTCATGCAACGGTTTGGGTAAAGCAGAGTAAACAGAGTTCAGAAATGCCAAACCAAAACATGAATGAAAACAATTTACAAAAAATTTGGGCAGCATTCCGGCTAAAATTGGATTGTCCCGGAAAATAAACAGCAATCATAGCAGTTCATATGAATTAAAAACTTGCTGCAGTTACCAGTAGTGAATAGAAACAGGAAAATTTAGAGTAACAAGCAGCAATTGCAAGAAATCACAGCATATGAACGAGGTCACAGGAATAGCAGAATTGCAGTTATGATAAAATATAAGCAGGTACAGTGTAAGTAAACAGACCTAGATCCACTAACCACAGCCTAAGCTACCTAACAACCTAAAAATCCACTACAGCATGCATATCTATCTATCCTAATGATGAACAGAAACGGAAAAAATTACAGAAAAATGACGAACGGATAAAAGGGGGTTGCGTTTTGCGGAACCTGGTAGGCGGGAGGGGTGGAACGGGGAAGAAGGTGGCTGCGGCGGCGTCTGGCGTGGTGGCGGGGCACGGCGTCGCGGTGGCGGCTGAGGGGGGCAGTGGCGGAGAGAGGGTTTAGGGTTAGTGATAGAAGAATGGGGGGTTTGCGGGTGGGTGGCGGAGAGAGGGGGCGCGACTGGATGGCCGGCAGTGGTGGGCGGTGGTCGCGGAGGGCAGTGGTGGAGAGGGGAAGAGAGAGGAAGAAGGGAGAAGAAGGGAGGGGAGGGGGTTGCGGCGGCGATGTCTGGACGGCGGCGGCGTCTGGGTGGTGCTGGGTGGTGGCTGGAGGAAGAAGAAGTAGAGAGGGAGAAGAGGGTTGGGGGTGGGGGGTTGCGTGACTGATAGGGTTCGCGTGGCTGGGGGGGTTATAATGTCGAATCCACGCGGCCGCGTGGTTGGGGTGAAAATGGGAGTGACGCAATCACGTGGGGCGCGCGATCGCATGAGAGGGGGGAAAGAAGGGTGACGCGATCGCGTGGGTTACGCGATCGCGTCGCTGGAATTCGTGCTAAACGCACGACTCCAGCGCTGTTTTAGCGCAACTCTCTGTCTCCTTTTGGGGTGATGTGCAATCCATGCGATGCGATCGCGTCGCTCACGCGGTCGCGTGGGATTGGTATTGTGCAAGTGACGCGATCGCATGGGGCATGCGATCGCGTGGGCCAATTTGTGCGAAACGCACAAGGGCCGCACGATTCCAGTCTAACTTTCTATTCGTTGGATCCTTACGCCGATATATATATCACGCGGTCGCGTGGGTCATGCGGTCGCGTGGGTGGTGTTTCTCGCAATATGACGCGATCGCATGGGGCATGCAGTCGCGTCGTGCACCCCTTTTTTTTTTATATGTATGAAAAATGCAGAATGCAACGATTAACATGAATGCGATGCATGATTCCAGGTTTAATAAATTGAAATTGAAAAAGGAAAAATGAAAGCAATTAACAAGAAATAAATTGAAAAAGAAGCGACCATACCATGGTGGGTTGTCTCCCACCTAGCACTTTTAGTTAAAGTCCTTAAGTTGGACATTGGAGGAGTATCCTGTTATGGCGGCTTATGTTTAAATTCGTCTAAAAATCTCCACCAGTGTTTGGAATGCCAATAGCCTCCGGGGTCCCAAACTAGGCATGCAAAGCTTCCGAGCAGCTTCAAATATATTGTTAGGCTCCCGGAATGACAAATGTCAGAATAAACTCCAGGATTCCAAGCCTTGCTTTTAAATCCGCCTCCGTCTTGATCTACATGTCTCCATCCGGGCGGTTTAAAAAGTAGAATCTCACCGTGGTGACCAAACGTTCTCCGTGATCCATGCAATTGAGCATGATACCAATCCGTGTACTTCGAGGTGAAGCGTGGAACCTTATTGAACCTTGTGCACCAGCTCTGAGTACGAGCCATTTCCCTCTTACTCTTAAAGCCGCAGAGAGCTCTAAGCTGGCCATCTGTTTCAAGCAAACCATATTCAAGTGAATAAGTAAAATTATAAGTTAAGGATTGTATCCACTTGAAGCTTGTATTAGGTGGTAATGGCCTTGGGATAGGTGTTTTTGGTGGTTCTGCAAGTTCTATTTCCTTGTGCTCTTCTGTGAATTCCTCCACTTCTTTGCAAAGATCTTCAATTGTATCTGTGTCCTGGTCAAAGTCTTCTATGTCTTCCTCATCACTTGAGTCATAGATTGGAGGCTGAGAGAAATCTACATCCGCATCATCTTCATATTCACTTGGGGAAGATTCTTCGATCTTAGAGAATTCACTTGCGGATGCAAGTTCATCACTAAGAGAGCTAGACTTGTGACTATCACTATCGAGGGAATTTGTTTCTTGGATTATTCCGTCTGATTCTTCATAAACGACTTGCCTTGGAGAAATATCCTCCTTAGCATCAACTGTAGCATCCTGGACGGAGTTTTCCTCAATTATGGATTCCCATGGAAGTTCAGCATCTCCTAGGTCTTCAACCAACTCTTCTTCTTGAACAAAGACAGCTTCTTCTAATTGTTCTAGTACAAATTCATTCTCTGTCTTGTCCACTGGAGTTTCTGGTAGCTCCTTCATGCTACGCTCTTCATTGGGATGTCCACATGGAGCTGTGGCTGATCCTTGTGTATTTGAGCGCCTAGAAACCCATTGAATTATCGCTTGCTCCAGTTGTTGAATGATTGTTTGAAATTTAATTACTGTTTTCTTTAGGCGAGCCTCTGCTTCCTGGGTTGCTGGACTTGGACATGACACAAAGGAAAGTGGTGGTGTTTGGGAGCGGTTGGATTGGTAGCGGGGTAGGGAAGGATCATATGGTGGCAAATGGTGAAGAGAAGCTTGTGAGTATGGTGATTCGAGATTATGTTGAAAGGATGGTTTATATGCACGGGGTGGGGCTTGTTGGTAGTTACAAGGTTGTCCACCATGTCTTTCAGCTGGGTATGCACTGTAGAATGGTCTTTGTCCAGGATATCTCGGAGGGTGTTGCTGCCAAAGGGGTTGATTAGATCCTCTTGGTCCCATCCATCCTTGATTGGTCTGACCTTGATGCACATTCCTGCTGTAACTTCTATTTCTCTTAACAATATTAGAACCATACTCAAAGCGAGAGGAGTGAGAGTTCATAGTAGCAAATAAAGATAAAAAGGAAAAACAAAAATAAATAAACAAGCAAAAGAAAAATATTTATAATAACCAATAATAAGGCACACGTTAGCAGTTCCCCGGCAACGGCGCCATTTTGATGAGAGAACTTTTGCGTGGTCTAGAAATTTGCGGACAAATCCTCGTTGCAAGTATAGCTTCTAAACCAACAAAAGTCCTTTCATACAAATGTGTTGGGTGTCACAAGTAACAAACCCCTTTAAAAATTGTTAACCGAGTATTCAAACCTCGGGTCGTCTTCTCAAGGAACTGCGATGAAGTATGTTCTTATTATTGGCTATAAAGGTTGTAATAGGGGTTTAGAAGATGAGAAGCAAGTAATTTAAACAACAAGTAAAGTAAATGGCAATTAAAATAAATAAATACTATAAAGCAGACTTTTGGTAAGGTAAGAGAAGTTGGAGGTCCAACGTAGTTATTTCTCTCAACTGTAATGAAAGTTGAATCTAAACTCCACTTGATCAACCTGTACTAGGGCAACGGAAAGTCAAGGGACTAATTAAATTGACCTTTGAATCCTATTTATTTCCTAAGAAAAGGTTGGGATTACTTAAGTTCAGCTCAATTAGCAAGATAACGATTATCAATTATGTTGAGTTTAATAACTGTTGAGTTACTGAATTCTTAACCAAGACTAAAAGGGGAAAAAGTAAAATTGCTGGAATAATAAAAATATCCTTAGATGGGAAGCAACGGTAACTTAAATCAAAGAGAACAATCATAAACTGAAAATACCTTAATTATTATTAATTCAGATAACAATCTATAACATGGAAGAAATTCATAAATTCACTGATCAATTCAAGTGCTGGAATAAATAAAAGTAAAAGGAAGCTAAAACAAAGGAACGTAAAACCTGGATTGAGAGTCACTCTTAAAGCAAGAAGAAATCCTAAATCCTAATCCTAAAAGAGAGAGAGGAGAAGATCTCCCTCTCAACTAAATCTAAATCATTGAAAAGTAAAATATATGCGAGCTCTCTTTGAATGGATGCATTCCCACACTTTATAACATCTGGTCTATGCTGTCTGTACTTGTATCTGGGCCAAAAAGGGCTTCAGAAATCGCTATGAGCATTTTCTGCAAATTCTGATACGTGGCCTCTGTCACGCGTCCGCGTGGGTCACGCGGTTGCGTCATTCGGAGCTTTTCCTTGCCACGCGGTCACGTCAGTCATGCGACCGCGTCATGTGCGTTCTGCTTAAGGCGCGCGGTCGCGTCAGTCATGCGGCCGCGTCACTGCTGATTTGTGCTTGGCACGCGATCGCTTCGTCCATGCGGTCGCGGGGATACCAGTTTCTTTAAAGCTCCGTTTTGCCTTCTCCTTCCTATTTTGTATGTTTCCTTTTCCATCCTTTAAGTCATTCTGCCTTAGAAAATCTGAAACTACTCAACACACTAATCACGGCATCGAATGGAAATAAAGGTAATTAAATTAATTAATTTTAAAGCTTAGGAAATATGTTTTTCATTTACATCACATAATAAGGAAGGGAAAGTAAAACCATGCAATTAATGTGAATAAGTAGGTGAAGGATTGTATAAATCACTCAAATTAAGCACAAAAGAACTCATGAAATATGGGTTTATCATAGTGTTAAATTTTTTTATGCTTTTTTTTAACCTATAATGGACTCTGATATTTAATAATTGATAGTCAACTTCAATTAATAAAGAATAAATTAGTAATTTATCTGAAAACAATGATTTATATATAATGTAAAGTATCAAATATATAGAACAAAAATATGAAGGAATAAAATGCTGCTAAACTAACCAAAGCAAAGCCCTAAACAAAAGCCTTAATGACTATGGAGCATAATAGTCATCGTTGTTGTAATCAAAACAAAGTCTGCCCGTGACACGTCAACCTATTATCATCCCTACCCAAAACAATGTAATTATATTACAATCTAATCAAAGTTTGATAAAGAATTACATAAGATAGAACTAAGGCTAGCGTACATTGTAATTATATGATCTTACTAAATAAAGTTTAAAAATAAAACAAGCTAGTTAAACTATATTTAGGTTAACCTTATTCAGATTCATCATCTTCTTCCTTTAATTCATCATCCTCCTCTTCCTAGATAATTTTCTAATAATCAAACTTGTCTTTTTTTTTTCTTCGTCTCTATCAACCCCCTCTTCTTATTGAACATCGTCATTTCTAGTGGCAGTGTCTCGTCATCTACCCTAAGGTCAATGATGTCATCATCTATAACAACTGACTTAAGGGTGATCGGATCACCGATATCAACTACCATTTTCGAAGGAGTTGGGTCATCAATTTGGTAAGATTTCTAACCTTATATCCCATTAGACTTGATACGACCTCTTTACTTAATCTTAACCACAACCACTCAACTAGACTTGCATGACCCCATATAAGACAAATAATATACTTGTCGTGTATTTTGAGGTAGAATAAAAGGATAGTAGTGTTTATATTTTCAGGTCACATTTACTTCAATATTGTAGTTCTTGTACTTTTATGTTCTAAGTCAGGAACATGGATCGAGCCATTCACATTTAAATACACACACCTTTGTACGTAGTGCAACAAAAATACTCTGATTGAATGATATTGTGTAACACACCATGCTAATTAGAATAACACTAAATGTGTATTTACTTTCATCAAATTTAAACATGAAAAATTTGTAATTACTCTTATGTTTTAAAACTAATTAAAAATATTCTATTACTTTATAATAGAATATAACAAACAATGTTATTGTTGTTTTCTATTCATATTATTCACAAGAAAAATTAACAACTTATAACTTTGTAATCATCATCTTAGTTGCAAATTTTCTAACACATAACATATTAAAATTACATAAATTAGGGTTTAAGGTTTAACTACTACTACACTAAATTTCTTGGTGAGTGAGTTACCTAAAAACAATGGTGACGCAAAAAACTTCTCCAACATGGTGGTGGCAACATGTATGACACAGTGATAGTGGCGGTGACCAACTTGAAGACATTTAGGGTTTTTGTTAAAAAATACAAATATAAAATAGGATACAATATGAAGACGGAGGAAGGAAGCAGCTCCGGAGATCAGTGATAAAATCAGCGGCAGTTTGATAGTGTTCGCACACAATCATTATCCTTAAGCCTACCTTATATCGGATATTTCTCATGGCATCTAGTGAAATGTACTAATACCCAATTTTTCGAACATACTTAATTCCAAGCATTTTGATGTTGACCAAAATCAAACTTTCAAGATCTATTAACAAATGTAACTACCAAGTATGCATGACAATAGAATTACTGTATTTTAAAATGTATACTATTATCTTTGCGTAATATTGTTGCATTCGGATACACAACAATTACTATACGCTCGTAGTCATTTTAGAAAAATTGTATTTGAGAAAAAGAATAAAGAATAAATGAAAGATGAAAGTTATTAGGAGGGATGAAAATATATATATATATATATATATATATATATATATATATATATATATATATATATATATATATATATATATATATATATATATATATATATATATATATATATATATATAGAGCAAGAAGTTCCAACACAATATCGTAGACAACAATCGCTATAATTTTCTGATACATATAATAACTTTGTTAGAGACTGCGCTATAATAATATTACGATGGCAGTGGTTGTATTATAGTTTCTTAGCTTATGTCATAATTTTTGCCTGCAATATAATAATCGAATGTTTAAAACAATAAAAAATTTAAAAATTGTTAAAAAGTATACACATAAAATTTTTTATTTTTGTAAAAAACCAAAATATTCTACGTATAATAGTTTATATTCTCGTAATTAAAGATACTTTACATTTCTTTCCTAACATTCTAAAATTAATTACATTAGGTACATATAGTAAATATTAAAACTATAGCACTTTTTCTATTGTCCACTTGTCAACTTCTTGCTGCGTCCTTTTGGTAAATGCCTAGCTCATGGATACAAAGCCAAAAAAAGAATGCATCTAATTTTAGATAAAATAAAATCAGTATCTATGATTCAGAGTATTTTCTAAAACAATACCAGCTAGAATACCAAATTCTTTTAGTTTTCTCTAATAACGAAACTAACGAACAGCATGTGAGAAGATCACGTGATACCATAGTTACTCAATTAAAACTAAGACATAATTGCATTCCACTCTCATTTTTCTTGGGAATGTTTTTTTTTTATAAAATATAAAAATTTTAATTTCCAAAACAAATTGAAAATATATGATTTTTTAATATCTATTTTTTGGTGTTGTCATAAAATTTGTTTAACAGATAGACAAATTTGTCTATTTACATAAAATTTGCTTATGCATCTGGCGAATTTACTTAAATTATGGTATAATTTAGATTATATTGGTATATTTTTATTTTAGTCTAATTTTATTCAAATAATTTAAATTTTAGATTATCAAATTTTATTTTAAAATTTAAATAGATATAATTTAAACAATTAATAATTTAATTTAATTTGATTAAAATAAAAATACTCATTATTATTATTATATTCATATAATTAATTATATTTATTCAATTTTTAAAAAATTAACTATTTAAAACTATTACTTTAAATTTAAAAAAAGTATACTTATTATTTTTAAATTAAATAAATATACTCGTATTATTTTAAATTTTGTTAATTTAAATAAATATATTCGTATTATTTTAAATAATTTTACAATTAATAAAAGTAGATTTATTTGAAAATTTTAAATTTTAAATAAACGTACGCGTACTAAGTACAATTATATTTTAATTTAAATTTAATGATTTTAAACTGTTAATTTTTTAAAACAAATAAATATAATTAATAATATGAATATAATAATACGATTATGTTTATTTTTATCAAATTAAATTAAATTGTTAAATTTAAATTATATCTATTTAAATTTTAAATTATTTAAATAAAATAAGAATAATTAAAAAAATAAAATATATCAATGGGATCTAAATTGTAGCATGATCTAAGTAAATTTGCTGAATTTTATGAAAACACACAAAAAAGTTGATCTTGAAAAATAATAATGTATTTTTAAATTTTAATTAGGTTTGGGAATTAAAATTTTTATTTATTTTATAAAAGAAAGAAAAAAAAATTTTTTTCTCTCTCGAATATATTATCTTTGATAAACAAATAACAGTCTTGAAACTATACCAAAAGCTTAACGAAATCACTGGATTCTCGGCCAACCAATTTCAATTATTCATGTGATGTGATTTGGCATTTCTCTCACGTTAACCCACCCCCTTCCATGTAGCAAATTAAATTAGCATCATAATACAAAGTTTTTCATCGTGTTTAGTTCACTAAATACCCATTTTTCTCTCGTTTCCCATAGTGACATGGCCAATCCAACACAAACCTCTCTTTTCTGTTTGGTGCATTCCACAGACCATTCCCGTTAATAGAGCTCTTTCCAATTCCCACACACACACACACACACAAAACAAACAGAGCCCCACGTTTGGCTTCAATTTAACTCCTCTCATATAAAACCACCTGCGGCCCTTCCTTCTAGTTCTCTACTTTCTCCTCCATTCTCGTAAATAAAAAAAATAAAACAAAATTTGGAAAAATAATAAAAGAAGATGGGAGAAGAGAAGGGTTGGTCTGTGAACGTGCCCCTGCTGAACGGGGGGAATGAAGAAGGGTCTCGGCAACCGAGCAGAAGGGTTGTGATTGGGGCAGTGTGCGGGTTCTTGGTGCTGATTTCGTTAGCGGCATTGATTGGATTTCACAATGCATATAGTGGGGAGCCCTTGTATTGTGCGGTTCAAGGAACAACGCATGGACGGCCGGTTCTTTCGCGAGGGGTGTCGGCCGGTGTATCGGAGAAGACCAATAGGCATTTGGGAGCAAAGCCATTCCCTGGCTGGAGCAACACCATGCTCTCGTGGCAGAGGACTGCCTTCCACTTCCAGCCCGATAAGAACTGGATGAACGGTAATGCCTCCTCTTTCTTCTTCTTCTCCTTCCTACTTGTTAATTAATTAATCAATAGATAGAGCATATATATGTTTTTCTTAATGCCCTGATATATGTATACCAAATATCAATCACTAAATTAATTATTTATATAAAATATATATTAAAAATAAATTAAGCGGTTCATATATTCATACATAAATATATAATGATTTGATTTGATGGTTAATTTTTTCTGTTAGCGTAATATTTTTGTTTTCTTAAACAAAAATGTTCAGTCAATTTAAAAAGAAAAATTAAAATGAAGACTTTTTTTTTTCTGTTTATTTGTTTGCTCGGTCTTCTGCGTTCCATGGAGATGGAACAGAGGCAAACCTACGTGCAATTATATATCTTTCATGTTTAAACACAAGCTAAATTCAAATGTTGAGTGATGATAATATCAAACATAATCAACTATAATATTGAATAGGAGGGATTGGTACACGTTTCTTTATATAAAAAAAATATGTTTTTGTTCTTTCAAAATTTGAATTTAGGAATTTTTATTAAAAGAAAAATTATTTATTAAAAATTAAAAGAAAAATTATTTGAATGCAAATTGTATTGTAATGAAATAAGTATTGAGTATACTCACATTTTGTGAAATAGGTAGATACTTATTAGCTATTCATTAAGTCTCCGATCTTTTCATTCCTTATTAATACGAAATCACTCTAAAAATACTAGAAATAATTACCAAATAGACGGCTATTCTAATATATGTTCAGGTGCAATATATTTTATTACTGTATATTACAATGAAAATTATTTCTTATCATTCAAATTCAAATTATAAAGCACTCTTATTCTAGACTTTCTTATCTCAACCTAACATTTTCCGTCCCTTATTTTTGTCTGGCTTCTCTGGTTTGCTCTGATGGTGTGGAAAACGTGCTTGGCTCTCGTCAGATCCTAATGGTAAGAGGATTTTTATCCCATTTTATTGTTTAGAATATATACTTATAATAACTAAAAAAAAAAAGTACGCTTTAAGAAAAATATATTGAAATAATTAATAGCCCTACTTGGCACAATTGAGTTTTAGTTAACAAATTTTCTATTTTTAGTAATGTTATATATGTGTGTTAAACTGATGTTATTAGTCAATAGAATTAGGACTTGTTTGGATGAATTTTTAAGAAAAGATATATTTTTAAGTTATCTTTTTTCAAAGAGTTTAAAAGATATTTTATGTTTGAGTATAATTATATAAAAGTATATTTTTGTTTATTTATTATATGAAAAATATTTTTTTAAAAGAAAAATTTTTTTAAAAAAAAGATGTAAATTGTAACTTATCAAAAAAGATTTTTTTTTATTTTTCTAGTACTTTTATTTTTATTATTAGAAATTTATCAAATATGTTAAAAGTAAAAAAAGATATTTTTCTTTAAAAAATATCTTTTTTTTATCAATTTAATGATACGCAAACAAACACTTAATGCAATTCTTGTTCTCTTTCTTAAATGAATTAACATTTTAATTTATAATTTGAATTATATTTATTAATTTTAGTGACTATTGATAAAAATGAGTTCTCTTTGTCTCTCGTTTACCAGAGTGCTGCTAAAAGTTTTAATTTAATGTCAATGTTTTTTTCTCATTTAAATTGTGTTTTGTTTATGTTTTTATTTTTTAGTTTTATTTTAATATTTTTGTTTTTTATAAAAAAATAAAAACAAAAAAATTATTATTTTTTTATTTCATAAAATTATAAAAATATAAAATGCTAAAAATATATATAAACAAAAAATAAGTAGCACTTTACATTTGAGACCAAGTAATGTTTTCATGGATGAATGATGAATCAGAAAGTTTTTAAATTGATCACATTGTTCGTATTTATTTTTTTATTTCTAGGTAATTTCTTATAATTAACTTATTGATAAAATTTGTATTTTTTTTATTTACCCTTTAAATCATTTTATACGTAAAAAGTTTTAATATTCAAACATCATTATAATATCTCAGGTCCTGTATACTACAAGGAATGGTATCACTTCTTCTACCAGTATAATCCAAACGATGCCGTTTGGGGTGACATAGTTTGGGGCCACGCAGTGTCAAGGGACATGATCCACTGGCTTTACCTTCCAATCGCAATGGTTCCAGACCAATGGTACGATGCAAATGGTGTCTGGACCGGCTCAGCCACCATCTTATCCGATGGCCAACTCGTCATGCTCTACACCGGTTCGACCAACGAGTCGGTTCAAGTACAAAACCTGGCTTATCCGGCTGATCCTTCCGACCCTCTCCTTCTGAATTGGACCAAGTACGACAAAAACCCGGTTCTATCCCCTCCTCCGGGCATTCATTACCGCGACTTCCGCGATCCGACGACGGCCATGCTGACGTCGGAAGGCAAGTGGCGTATCAGCATTGGGTCCAAGATCAACAAAACCGGCATTGCGCTTATCTATGACACTGAGGATTTCAAAAATTTCGAGCTCAAGAATGGGTGGCTCCGGGCCGTGCAGGGAACCGGTATGTGGGAGTGCGTTGACTTTTATCCTGTGTCAAGCATCAATGATGTTGGATTGGATACCTCTGCCTATGGGGATGGTGTTAAGCATGTGGTGAAGGTGAGCTTGGATGATGATAGAAATGATTACTATGCAATTGGTTCTTATGATGAGAAGCTTGCAAGCTTCTTGCCTGATGATGTTAAGAATGATGTTGGTATTGGACTGAGGTATGACTATGGTAATTTCTATGCTTCCAAGACATTCTTTGATCCAAGTAAGCAAAGGAGAATCTTGTGGGGTTGGATTACAGAGTATGATAGCGAGTGTGTTGATAGAACCAAGGGCTGGGCATCACTTCAGGTATTGCGTTTGTAGCCTTCAGTTTCGTCTTATACTTGGTAAAACTTTTATATTTTAAGAATTGTTTGTTAAAGTTGTCTTTCAAAAATTAATTTTAATAATTGTATTACTTATGTTTGATAAAATTAAATTAAAAATAATATTTAATAAGTATAAATAATAATTGTATTTGGTGAAATAATTTTTAATATTTAAAAAAATCATAGAAATATAAATATAAAACAAGCATAAGTATATAATTTTTTTATTCATTAAACAAAAAATGATATGTTTGTTTTTTAAAAGGCTTTACCAAACTAAGCATTGTTTGGTTTCTATTCTTCTATATTATAGTAAAAAATATACCGCTATATTAGTATATTTTAATTGTGCAGGGCATTCCAAGGACAGTGAGACTTGATAGGAAGACAGGGAGCAATTTGATTCAGTGGCCTGTTGAGGAGGTGAATAGTTTAAGATTGAGAAGCAGTGAGTTTAAGGATTTGAAGGCCAAGCCTGGTTCAGTTGTTCCACTACAAGTTGAAACAGCCACACAGGTTAGCGTCCCTGTTGTCATATTGACTAAGAAGGAATTAAAAGAAAAGTATATAACGTGTACGATAAACAATCGAATTGCCTTTAAAAATTTGGCCAATATGCTTTGCACCCCAAAAATTTTGGTAACCCTTATATATATAATGTGATGCACAAATATATCAACAGGGAAAAGATTAGAGATTAATTCTTTTACAATTAATAATCAGTGCTAATATTTTGAGTGCGTCTAAAAATAAGCTTAAATAATTTTGTGCACATTATAGACATCACTTTTTATAAATTATTAAATTTTATCAAATAAAAATAAAAGTATGTCGTAAAAAAATTATTGACAAACTTTAATAAATATAGAATATATTAACAGATAAATAAATAAGTATCTTTGATTTAAAATAACAATTAAGTGTAGCCTTTTGCTTCTAAATAAATAAATATAAAATATATAAATATATAGAAGATATAATCTTTTTTTATTTATTAAAATGACAATTAAGTATAATCTTTTGCTTTTTTTTTTGGTGACACAATCTTTTGCTTTTAAATACATAAAAGAAATATATAAAACGTAAAATATTTAAAATATTTTATATTACTTAACAAATGATTAAATTATTATTTCATTAAAAGTTTAAAAACATATTAAATCAATCACATTATTATAAATGAAAATAATTATGTAAAATAAAAATTAATTAATTTCAAAATTGATAAAATTATTATTTGACTTTATATGCTTTTCATTTATTTAATATATATATATATATATATATATATATATATATATATATATATATATATATATATATTTCATCACCACCAATCATGACCACCATTAGATTATTGTGGATCTTTACCACGTCTTTCCTTCTCCAAACTCTTCTCTTTTATATAAATAACTAGATGATAAAATTAATTTTTATATTTTTAACATACTAGATCATTTCAATTTCACCTGTTTCTATAAAAGAAAATGGAGAGATTTGAGTTTACTTATAATGTAAATTCCCCGAATTTACAAATTAATTCAATTCGTATTTCTTATTCATTTCAAAACAAAGAACTTAATTTTAAAATCAAATTAAGAATTCTAACTCTTGTATTCCAAACACAACCTAAGAGGTTTTTTCATTCATATGTAACGATATTTCTTTAAAAAAAAAAAAACAATCGTACTCTTGTTGTTATTCATTTTTTTCTAAAAATAAATCATTTAATTTTCTCGTAATATCAAAATAATAACTTATTAGAAGTGATTATATTTAGTATTATAATTTACTTAATAAAATACATAAAACAATACTGATACATTTGGTGAAAGACAAATTGTTCTTAATAATATTAATTTTATAACAAATTAGTCTAAAAATAATTTTCAAGTATCAAATGAATTACAAAAGTATTATTTTATTATTTTATTTAATTTTTTAATATATTTTTTATATTACAACGTATATTTCTAAATATATATTTTTTTATCTACATGTTAAGTAATTATTGTAAAAGATTTATTTGAGTTTGTTAATTTTTGCCTCTTATATTACTATGAGATTCCTGCCTCCGTAGCTTGCCTAAATAAGAGTTGAATAATGTAACAGTTGGATATTGTTGCGGAATTTGAAGTAGACAAGGAAGCACTGGAGACAACATTACCGGAGAGCGATACAGACTACATTTGCGAAAGCAGCGGCGGAGCTTCTCGCCGTGGTGCCTTGGGACCTTTTGGTCTTCTTGTGTTAGCAGATGCTGGACTTTCTGAATTTACTCCTTTGTACTTCTATGTCACCAAAGGCCTCAATGGAAGTCTTCGCACTACTTTCTGCTCTGACCAGTCAAGGTATTGCAAGAAACTACTTGTTTAAATCAACTATCATTTATTAATGTATAAATATGTGGTTAATTTATATTGAAATTTTGTTACGCTGGTTTTTTGTAGGTCTTCTGTAGCAACGAATGTTAACAAGAAGGTGTTAGGTAGCGTTGTGCCAGTTTTTGGAGGTGAAAAGTTGTCTTTAAGAGTACTGGTGGACCATTCTATAGTTGAAAGCTTTGCTCAAGGTGGAAGGACTTGTGTGACATCTCGGGTGTATCCAACAAGAGCAATCTATGGAGCTGCCAAATTATTCGTCTTCAACAATGCAACTGATGCCACTGTCACAGCATCAATCAAAGTTTGGCAGATGAACTCCGCATTTATTCGCCCATACCACCCTGAAACTGACACTTAGAATATCAAAATTATTCTTAACATTTTTTGGTTTTTGGTTAGAGAGGACACAAAAGAAACAAGGCCTTGTAGTGAATTACCCAGAGTTTGTTGCGGGTTCTTCTACCAAGGCTAATACCCCATTTTTGTTGCGATTTTTAGTTTGATCAATGACTGGTAAAGTAGTTGTAATTTGATCATGTCACTGCAATTGTACTTGCAAGAATTCCATTTATTACTGAGAGTATTTGATATCTAGAAGGTGTATTTTCTCAGATTTCCTAGTAACAGATATATGGGTAAACAGTGGGCTGGGCCGATGATTGTAAAGAGTACGTTGGGCGGTTTCTTCATATTTGCATCTATAAAGCCCACGTCATAATTAGCAAAAATCGTACTGGTAGAGGGGCTTTCATGGATTTTATAGATTTACCTCCTTTGGTTTTAAAGCAGATCATAGCTGACGATAGAGAGGGGCTTCGATACCCCCGGTATATTGCTGAAGTTTGTATTGAATCCTAATTTCCTTTGGGAATTTTAGCCCCTTATCTCACAACAAAAAAAGTGGCTCTTTAGAATTGTCCAAAGTGATATTATAGGGTTTACAACAAAACAAAATTTGCAAGACCAGCACCAAAAATTTTATTTAGAACCTTTCTATCTGATTTACGTAGCAATTTCACCATCCAAGTAGCAAGTTCCTTCTCAATATTTCAAATTAATTGTTTCCAGGTGAACAAAAATAAATATGATTCGCCCAACCCACAAATTTGAATTTTACGGATCATTCCAGCTTCACTAGACTATCATGTCATATTCAAAACCGAATCTTTATCAGAGCAGTCCTCAAAGTCCTCAACCTTACACTTTATGAGTTCTGAAAATGAATAAGCCCAAAATTTTTTACTTTTATATATTTGACTCACATGGCTTTATACTTAACACAATAAGGGATAAACTCGCAAAGTTTAATCTCAAATTCGATTATGGTATATTTTTAAAACATTCACAGTTATCTAAAGCATACAGAGTATATAGTAAAAAGACTTTGAATTGAAAAAACTATCCATATAAAGTTTAAAGAGCTTGAAAATGATCTTAAGACAAATATGAAAAAGATTAAAAATAAAAGACAATTCCAGAATTTCAGATATTATTGTAGCTGCATTAGAATCTTAAAAGACAGAATTTGAGACGATATCCTCACCTCATCACTTTAAACTCTTGAAGATGAAGAATCGAAAGAGAAAGGTATAAAAGAACCTAGGAAGACTCAAAACTATGAAGACGTATGTAACGGATTGAAAAGTTGTCTCAAGAAGAGAAGGGTTTATGGACGAGAAAAAGATCACTTGTTTTTTAAATTGGTCTCAAAAATATTTTTTTTAATCATATTTGTCTTTTAAATATTTTAAGTTGGTCATATTAATCTTTCCGTCACTTCTGTTGTTGATGGCGTCAGAATTTGCTGATATACCACGTTAAGTGGCACACACTTAACGGTCCTAATTAGTTGCTAACATGATAGGATTTGAAATTTGATCAAATCAATCTTAAATTGAGAAATTTTAATACCTCAATGTCTCCTTTATATTTGAGATTGATTTAATCTAATTTAAAAAACTTATCAATTTATCGAATTAGTAGTCAATTAGGATTGTTAGGTATGCACTTTGTGGTCAGTATGGTATCACTTAATATACCAGATCGATAACAGAAATGATAAAAGAACTAACGTGACTAACTATAAATTTAATTAAAAAATTATTTTAGAGTCTAATTTAAAAAACAAGTAACCAGAAATGAATTTGACAATTTACTCATTTATGAACTTTATGTTATGAACGTTAAGAAAACTTTAAAAAGGAGTGGCACATGAATTGATTTTTAGGCCAATTTGTTATTGTCTAACTTGGTTGGATTTAATCACAAAAAAATTTAATCATTCAGTATTTTTTTCAATTTTAAATGTGATATAATAATAATAATAATAATAATGATAATAATAATAATAATAATAATAATAATTTAAACTTTTAAATTTTATAACAAGCATAAATAACATATACGACTGTTTTTTGTAAGTAGTTATGGCATGCATATGGGCCAAGAAATGGACATGTATTATATTAAATTATTAATAAACATGTAACATACTTGTAAGTCGTAAGTCGTAACATACTACTATAACTTGATGCAATATAATTACTCTTTTCTTGAAGAAACAAATATTCATGGATTGGCTTGGCTTGACATCGTTGGATGTTGACTCTTGTCAGATTAAATTAGTATTATCACTCTCAACTCCGTACTTTACAATCTGTCTTGCCATATCAACTGCAGTACAAATAATAAATAGCATTTTGTTAAGAATTATAAATTAATAGAGCGTGGGAGGTGCCTTCTTTTGTTTTTTTTTTTTTTGTTTTTCACGGTATTCCCAACTTGTCACATCAAGGACTAATTTGTTGTGATACTGAGCTCCATTTAAGAGTTTTTCATTGGCCAATGGGTTACTACATACATAAAACGGAATTCGAACCCTCGACACTTGGTTAAGCGGACTAGTAGACTAACCAATAAACCAACTCAACTTGATTGTAGGAGGTGCCTTCTATTCATGGTATTCGTTCCTCGTCTAGTTTTTTTTTTCAAATAAAATATTCTCGTTTATTTTAAAATTGATAAAGTATGTAATACTTCACAGAAGGCATTAGAAGTTTTATTATTCGATTAGTAACTAAGTATTCTATTTACTAAAACACCTAGAAATATTAAATTTCTTAGTTTAAAATTAAGCTTATTTTGTATACTTTTTCTTTTCAATACAAACAGGCATAAATGGACCATAGAGTGGGGAATAAATAATTCGATTCCACTACTCTACAACACTAGCAAAACAAATTATTAAACCAAACATAGTAATTAAACCATGTTGGCTATGAATATTAATTATGATCAAGATTTGCATATCTAAGACACATAACTTACTTGGCTTGGAAAAGGATCAACCAAAACCATGTTGGCCACGAAAGATGCCATTATTTCAGCCACTCCATTACTTCATAACCAAGTACAGACTACTAGCACTATATTAATATCAACTCCCAAAGCATAATCATGTACATTCAATTCAAATTTACAGCTGGTTTCAATTAAAAATGGTATAATTTTTTATTCATTTTTGGGTGGTCTTTAGAGATTCAATATGTTCCGAAAAGCTTAAAGACCAAAGCACCAGCTACAGTAAATTTGTTCGTTTTGTCCACTTCCATGAATTCTGTGATCTCTCTGCTGCATTCTTCTTCTCGCTAGAGCTTATCGTAATTCTTTAGGTTAACTAGTAGGGATAGAAGACTTTGCTCGGTGAAATGCCAGCTTCAAAAATCATATAGTAGTATACCACCCTAAGAAGAATAAGGTTATTTCGCCAATTAAAATTATCAAACAGTTTTGATTATAGGTAAGAAAAGTGTCACTACAAGAAATAATGGATTTAGCCACGGTTTTAATTGTTAATGAGAGATGAAATGCTCTTGAAAAGGGAGATTCAGGTTTGGTAACGAATTGAGTGTTTGGGTCACTTGATGGGGTAGTGTAAATGATGGCTGAAGTTTGGTTTATGTTGGTGTTAAAAGTGGTGGATTTGAGAAAATGACAAAAATGAATTATGCAAAAAATTTTGGTAAAAAGTGATTTTTAGCCAACTTCGACAGGTCATAATTTGGCAGTTGGAGTTTGGAATTGAGTGAAACTTGTCTTGAATTAAAGCTGGTGATAAGTACTTTAAAACCGTCGAAGAACAGAGAAAAAACAAATTTTGTAGCAAAAGTTATAGAAGTTTAAAAATCGGTGTCGATAACTGAAAATTACAGATTTTGCAGCACACCAGAAAACTTTCTGATGTTTGCGTGCGCACAGGATTGTGCCTGCGCACAAGACAAAATAATGGACTTGTACGTACGCATAGGGTGGTATGTACGCACCACTCTGGGAAGCTTGCTGATCGGTGTGCGCGCACAGAGGTGTGCGTGTGCACACGACCTATTTTCTACAAAATGCTATTCTTTTTACTGTTTAACCTTCTCGACAAGCTTGTAACCCCCGTAACCTCCATATCACATCCGATGACCAATTTTTAAGCTTTGAAAAGAGAATGGGTAAATCTAATGAATTGAATTGATAAATTCCAGGATAAACACTTGGGTAACCGGATGAAAATGTTGTGGGGACGGTGGTTCGTCTCGCCTACGTGAGGACGGTGGTTTTATTCCACTCACGGCCTGAGAATATTCATTCTTGTGATAAATGTGAACCTAAATGATTATGAATTTGAATATGATTTCTAAAATTATAATGGATATATTTGATTGCCATTAGATTCGCGATTGTGATTGAAGCACCTGCACCGGGTAAGGATGGTGGTCTTATCCCGCTTGTCTGTGGTTGCGGTGTGATGTGGGGATGATGGTTTATCCCGCCACGGTGAGGACGGTGGTTTAGTCTCACTCACGAGATAATGACATTAATTTATTGATAGACGAATGGGGTTATAATTGGTTAAGATTATGATTTGGATAAATTTGATGAAGATGATAGAGAGTTTGATTGATATTGATTATCGATTGGCAAGATCATGGATTTTGTCCCGCTTGTGTGGTAAGGTCATGGGTTTTGTCCTACTTGCATCATTGATGATGTGGGGATGGTGGTTCGTCCTGTCCACGGTGAGGACAGTGGCTTTGTCCTCTCCCAAATAGACAAGTTGAGGATGAAGGATTTCCTCTCTTGTTGTGGTGTGAATGTGAGAAAGGTGGAAAGGCACTCTCCTTCGTATATGGAAAGACACTTTTTTTCGTATTGTTCTCCCACATTTCTCTCTAGTTGCAAGGTGGAAAGATACGCTCCTTTGAATGTAGAAAGACACACTCCTTCGTAATTCCTCTAGGAGAAGGTTGAAAAGCACTCTCTTTTATTTATATTCCTCCCAAGGATGCGCAATAGAGAGACAATGTCTGGGTTAAGTACCGGATGTGTCGGGTTCTGGCATTTTTTAACCGACAAGTAAACTCACAGCCAGTAGGACAGGTATGCATCATGTGCATTTGTTTGCTATTATTTGAGTGTGCATATTTGTTTTAGTTTTCCTAACTGTATATTATGTTTAATTGCTAATTATAATACTTATTGTACATGCTCTCTAATTGTGTTTGTTTTACATGATATTACTTAACTGGATATTGAATTGAGAAATATTAAGACTGAGGTTAAAGAAGATGATGTATTGGGAAACAAATGAGGATGGAGGTAGTTGATAGAACTGAGACTTTAGCAAATTTAACCCGGTATGGATTAGTTAAGAACCTAGGCTTGGATTCCTGAGAAGTAGGAGATCAAGATTACCTAGAAGGTTCATATTTCCTTATATAGTCTTTATTGGAACTGTTACCTAACTGGGAACCTTTGGGTAATCACCCATCGTAGATTTGTTATTTTTAGATGCAGGACGCAACGCACCTTGCTGAGAGTATTAGAGTTTCAGGTGGCGAAGCGAAAAATATCACTTTTGAAATTTATCTTATTTTGGCTTTAGAATTCTCTGCACTTTTGACACTTTGTTGTATATTCCTCTTAGAGGCTTTTCTTTGGAGAGACAGATATTCTATTCTATAAATTCTCAAGTGCTGCAATATTCTAGCAGGCCTTTCTTCGTGGGTCGGGACTAGTGACTACTATGTATCCTATTTTGAATTTATGTATATATTTTGCTTCTGTATATGACGTTTACTTGCATTAACGCATTTCGTGTTTGATTAACGACTAACGATGTTTACTTTTCTTCACAGGCTCCTAGTTATATTATTATTATTCTTCAAGTATTATGTATGTATCTCTCTTTCTAAGTGTCGTAATACCTTACCACCTTTGATTTACGACTATAGCGTAAAGCCTTGTGTGGTAGGGTGTTACATATGGTATCAGATCATTTTGTCCTTGTAGAACCTGAGGGATGGACTGGTTATGCTTTTGGGATTCTGAGTTATGTTTATATGCTATTTAGATTGTCTGCTTGATAAATATAGCATAATATTCATGAGCGTACTTTTGGGGATTCGAGGTACTAGACTTGAGATATTGAGACTGATCACCCAAATGACGTCTCATAGACAAAGTCGAGGACGAGGAAAGAAAGGTAATAAGGGAAATGTACCAGGAGATTATTCAACCAATTTGGTGGGTGAAATGATGAACATGGCTACTGCTGCTGCTACCAACCGAGTAGTGGATAGGATGGGACAAGTTGAGAACGTTAATGGAGGTGGTAATGGACATAGTGGTGGAGATAACCACGGAGACGAAAGGCCGATGACTTTGGTTACGCTCTTGAAAGTGAATCCTCCAATCTTCAAGGGCACGACTAACCCACCAAGGCTGACAACTACTTTCAGGCCATGGAGAGAGTACTATAAGCTCAACATGTGCCAAAAAATCAGTATGTGGAGTTTGTCACTTATCAGTTGGAAGGAAAGGCTCAACTTTGGTGGCAAGGAGCACGCCGTTTGTTGCAGTAGGGCGATGCTGTCATTACTTGGGAAGCTTTCAAGACCGAGGTTTACAAGAAGTACTACCCGAATTCAATGAGGGCGGCAAAAGAATTGGGACTCATCCAGCTGAAGCAAGGTTTTATGATGGTATCCGAATATACAAACAAACTTGAGGAGTAGTGCCGATTCTCCAAAGTTTGTCAGGGAGCACCAGAAAGCTACGAGGAGTGGAAGTGCATCCAGTATGAGGGTGGTCTCTGAGATGATATCATGAGTACCGTAGTGCCAATGGAGATTAGAAACTTTGCCAAGTTACTCAACAAGAGTAGAGTGGTGGAGAACTGTACAAGGAAGAGTGTTGTGGTAAGGAATGACCGCTGGGAGTTCTATAAAAGGGATCAAGGCAATAATTTTGTGCCAATGGGCCAAGATTTCAAGCGGAGTGAGAGCTAGCATCCAGACAAGCCGCACAAGACTGGGTTAGGTCTGTGCTACTGGTGCGCAGAAATCGTGACGGTTCCATTCCTTAGTAACGGCGCTGAAAACTTTATACGCACGTTCATAATCTTAATTCTTTGTCACAACTTCGCACAACTGACCAGCAAGTGCACTGGGTCGTCCAAGTAATAAACCTTACGTGAGTAAGGGTCGATCCCACGGAGATTGTCGGCTTGAAGCAAGCTATGGTCACCTTGTAAATCTCAGTCAGGCAGATTCAAATGGTTATGGTGAATTGATAATAAAAAGATAAATAAAACGCAAAATAAAGATAGAGGTACTTATGTAATTCTTTGGTGAGAATTTCAGATAAGCGTATAGAGATGCTTTCGTTCCTCTGAACCTCTGCTTTCCTGCTGTCTTCATCCAATCATTCCTACTCCTTTCCATGGCAAGCTTTATGTAGGGCATCACCGTTGTCAATGGCTACATCCCATCCTCTCTGTGAAAATGGTCCAATGCGCTGTCACTGCATGGCTAATCATCTGTCGATTCTCGATCAAACTGGAATAGGATTTACTATCCTTTTGCGTCTATCACTACGCCCAGCACTCGCGAGTTTGAAGCTCGTCACAGCCATCCCTTCCCAGATCCTACTCGAAATACCACAGACAAAGTTTAGACTTTCTAGATCTCAAGAATGGCCATCCATGGGTTCTAACTTATACCACGAAGATTCTAATATCTCGGACTTGGTCCTCTGTATTAGATATCTAAGAGATATTCATTCTAGCTTGTTTGCATGTAGAACAGAAGTGTTTGTCAGGCACGCGTTCATAAGTGAGAATGATGATGAGCGTCACATAATCATCACATTCATCATGTTCTTGGGTGCGAATAGATATCTTAGAATAGGAATAAGCTTGAATTGAATAAAAAAATAGTAGTACTTTGTATTAATTCATGAGGAACAGCAGAGCTCCACACCTTAATCTATGGTGTGTAGAAACTCTACCATTTGAAAATACATAAGTGATAATGGTCCAGACATGGCCGAATGGCCAGCCCCCATGAAAGTCTAAGATAGCATAAAAATAATCAAAGATCCCTTATAAAGATAGTAAAAAGTCCTATTTATACTAAACTAGTTACTAGGGTTTACAGAAATGAGTAAATGATGCAAAAATCCACTTCCGCGACCTACTTGGTGTGTGCTTGGGCTGAGCATTGAGCTTTACACGTGTAGAGGTCTTTCTTGGAGTTGAACACCAGTTTGTAACCTGTTTCTGGCGTTTAACTCCACTTTGCAACTTGTTTCTGGCGTTTGACTCCAGAATGCAGCATGAAACTGGCGTTCAACGCCAGTTTACGTCATCTATCCTTAATCAAAGTATGAACTATTATATATTGCTGGAAAGCCCTGGATGTCTAATTTCCAACGCAATTGAGAGCGTGCCATTTGGAGTTCTGTAGCTCCAGAAAATCCACTTTGAGTGCAGGGAGGTCAGAATCCAACAGCATCTGCAGTCCTTCTTCAACCTCTAAATCTGATTTTTGCTCAGGTCCCTCAATTTCAGCCAGAAAATACCTGAAATCACAGAAAAACACACAAACTCAGAGTAAAGTCCAGAAATGTGATTTTTATTTAAAAAATAATAAAAATATACTAAAAACTAACTAAATCATACTGAAAACTATGTAAAAACAATGCCAAAAAGCGTATAAATTATCCGCTCATCACAACACCAAACTTAAATTGTTGCTTGTCCCCAAGCAACTAAAAATAAAATAGGATAAAAAGAAGAGAATATACTATAAATTCCAAAATATCAATGAAACTTAGCTCCAATCAGATGAGCGGGACTTGTAGCTTTTTGCCACTTGAATAGTTTTGGCATCTCACTTTATCCATTGAGGTTCAGAATGATTGGCATCTATAGGAACTTAGAATTCAGATAGTGTTATTGATTCTCCTAGTTCAGTATGTTGATTCTTGAACACAGCTACTTTATGAGTCTTGGCCGTGGCCCTAAGCACTTTGTTTTCTAGTATTACCACCGGATACATAAATGCTACAGACACATAACTGGGTGAACCTTTTCAGATTGTGACTCAGCTTTGCTAAAGTTCCCAATTAGAGGTGTCCAGGATTCTTAAGCACACTCTTCTTTTTGCTTTGGACCTTGACTTTAACCGCTTAGTCTCAAGTTTTCACTTGACACCTTCACGCCACAAGCACATGGTTAGGGACAGCTTGGTTTAGCCGCTTAGGCCGGGATTTTATTCCTTTAGGCCCTCCTATCCACTGATGCTCAAAGTCTTGGATCCTTTTTATTACCCTTGCCTTTTGGTTTTAAGGGCTATTGGCTTTTTGCTCTTGTCTTTTGGTTTAAAGAGCTTTTGGCTTTTTCTGCTTGCTTTTTCTTTTTCTTTTTCTCTTTTTTCGCCATTTTTTCTGCAAGCTTTTGTATTCACTACTTTTTCTTGCTTCAAGAATCATTTTTATGATTTTTCAGATTATCAAATAACATGTCTCGTTTTCATCATTCTTTCAAGAGCCAACATATTTAACATTCATAAACAACAACTTCAAAAGACATATGCACTGTTCAAGCATTCATTCAGAAAACAAAAAGTGTTGCCACCACATCAAAATAATTAAACTAGTTTCAAGGATGAATTCGAAACCATGTACTTCTTGTTCTTTTGTAATTAAAACATTTTTCATTCAAGAGAGGTGATGGATTCATATTCATAACTTTAAGGCATAGACACTTAGACACTAATGATCATGTAATAAGACACAAATATAAATAAACATAAAGCTCAAAAATCGAAAAACAGGAAAATAAATAAACAAGGAGATTAAGGAATGAGTCCACCTTAGTGAAGGTGGCGTCTTCCTCTTCTTGAAGAACCAATGGTGCTCTTGAGCTCCTCTATGTCTCTTCCTTGTCTTTCTTGCTCCTCCCTCATAGCTCTTTGATCTTCTCTAATTTCATGGAGGATGATGGAGTGCTCTTGGTGCTCCACCCTTAGTTGTCCCATGTTGGAACTTAATTCTCCTAAGGAAGTGTTAATTTGTTCCCAATAGTTTTGTGGAGGAAAGTGCATCCCTTGAGGCATCTCAGGGATTTTATGGTGAGGAATCTCCTCATGCTCATGTTGAGGTCCATGATCTCTTGTTTGCTCCATCCTTTTCTTAGTGATGGGCTTATCCTCTTCAATGAGGATATCTCCCTCTATGTCAATTCCAGCTGAATTGCAGAGGTGGCATATGAGGTGAGGAAAGGCTAACCTTGCCAAAGTGGAGGACTTGTCAGCCACCTTGTAAAGATCTTGAGGTATAATCTCATGAACTTCTACCTCCTCTCCAATCATGATACTATGGATCATGATGGCCCAGTCTATAGTAACTTCAGACTGGTTACTAGTAGGAATAATTGAGCATTGAATGAACTCTAGCCATCCCCTAGCCACTGGTTTGAGGTCATGCCTTCTTAGTTGAACCGGCTTGCCTCTTGAGTCAATTTTCCATTGAGCTCCTTCCTCACATATGTCTATGAGGACTTGGTCTAACCTTTGATCAAAGTTGACCCTTCTTGTGTAGGGGCGTGCGTTTTCTTCCATCATTGGCAAGTTGAATGCCAGCCTTACATTTTTTGGACTGAAATCTAAGTATTTTCCCCGAACCATAGTAAGCCAATGCTTTGGATTTGGGTTCACACTTTGATCATGGTTCCTTGTGATCCATGCGTTTGCATAGAACTCTTGAACCATTAGGATCCCGACTTGTTGAATGGGGTTGGTGAGAACTTCCCAACCTCTTCTTTGAATCTCAAATCGGATCTCCGGATACTCATTCCTTTTGAGCTTGAAAGGAACCTCAGGGATCACTTTCTTCTTGGCCACAACTTCATAGAAGTGGTCTTGATGGACCTTTGAGATGAATCTCTCCATCTCCCATGACTCAGAGGTGGAAGCAATTGCCTTCCCTTTTCTCTTTCTAGAGGTTTCTCTGGCCTTAGGTGCCATAAATGGTTATGGAAAAACAAAAAGCAATGCTTTTACCACACCAAACTTAAAATGTTTGCTCGTCCCCGAGCAAAAGAAGAAAGAAAGAAGTAGAAGAAGAAGAGAAATGGAGGAGAGGGAGAGAGAGTAGGTTTCGGCCAAGTGGAAGAAGAGAGGGTTGTGTTGTGTGAAATAGAAAAAGGAATTAGGGGTTTATATAGAAGTGGGGAGGGGTTTAGGGTTCAGCCATTTAGGGTTGGGTTTAGGAGGGAAAATATTTTGAATTTGAAGGTAGGTGGGGTTTATGGGGAAGAAAAGATGGATGTGAGTGGTGAGGGGGTGATGGGAAAGAGTGATTGAAGTGATTGGTGAAGGGCATTTGGGGAAGAGAGTTATGAAAAGGTGTGAAGAGGAGAGAATAGGGTTAGGTGGGGATCCTGTGGGGTCCATAGATCCTGAAGTGTCAAGGATTTTTTATCCCTGTACCCTTTAGACGTGTAAAACGCCCTATACATGCAATCCTGGCGTTTAACGCCAGACTGCTGCCTGTTTCTGGCGTTAAACGCCACTTCCATGCTCTGTTTTGGCGTTTAACGCCAGGTAGATGCTTGTTTTTGGCATTAAACGCCAGCTTGGTGCCTGTTTCTGGCGTTAAACGCCAGACAGATGCTTGTTTCTGGCGTTTAAATGCCAGACTGTTCTCCTCCAGGGTGTGCTATTTTTCATTCTATTTTTCACTCTATTTTTGATTTTTCAGTAGTTTTTGTGATTTCACATGATCATCAACCTAAAGAAAACATAAAATAACAATGGAAAATAAATAAATATAATTAGATAACATTGGGTTGCCTCCCAACAAGCGCTTCTTTAATATCAATAGCTTGACAGTGAGCTCTCATGGAGCCTCACAGATGTTCAGAGCAAGGTTGGAACCTCCCAACACCAAACTTAGAGTTTGGTTGTGGCCTTACAACACCAAACTTAGAGTTTGACTGTGGGGGCCTTGGTTGACTCTGCAGTGAGAGAAGCTTTTCATGCTTCCTCTCCATGGTTACAGAAGGAGATCCTTGAGTTTGAAATACAAGGTTGTCCTCATTCAGTTGAAGAACTAACTCTCTTCTGTCCACATCAATCACAGCCCTTGCTGTGGCTAGGAAAGGTCTTCCAAGGATGATGGATTCATCCTCATCCTTCCCAGTATCTAGGATTATGAAATCAGTAGGGATGTAAAGGCCTTCAACCTTTACTAGCACTTCCTCTACTTGTCCATAAGCCCATTTTCTGGAGTTGTCTACCATCTCTAATGAGATTCTGGCAGCTTGCACCTCAAAGATTCCCAGTTTCTCCATTACAGAGAGTGGCATGAGGTTTATCCCTGATCCAAGGTCACACAAAGCCTTCTCAAAGGTCATGGTGCCTATGGTACAAGGTATTAAAAACTTTCCAGGATCCTGTTTCTTCTGAGGCAATCTCAGTTGATCCAGATCACTTAGTTCATTGATGAGCAAGGGAGGTTCATCTTTCCAAGTCTCATTACCAAATAATTTGGCATTCAGCTTCATGATTGCACCAAGGTACTTGGCAATTTGCTCTTTAGTAACATCTTCATTCTCTTCAGAAGAAGAATACTCATCAGAGCTCATGAATGGCATAAAGAGGTTCAATGGAATCTCTATGGTCTCTAGATGAGTCTCAGATTCCTTTGGTTCCTCAGAGGAAAACTCCTTGTTGATCATTGGACGTCCCAGGAGGTCTTCCTCACTGGGATTCACGTCCTCTCCCTCCCTTGTAGGTTCGGCCATTGTGATTAAATCAATGGCTTTGCACTCTCTCTTTGGATTTTCTTTTATATTACTTGGGAGAGTATTAGGAGGAGTTTCAGTGACCCTTTTACTCAGCTGGCCCACTTGTGCCTCCAAATTTCTAATAGAGGACCTCATTTCATTCATGAAACTTAGAGTGGCCTTAGATAGATCAGAGACTATGTTTGCTAAGCTAGATGGATCCTGCTCATAGCTCTCTGTCTTTTGCTGAGTGGATGATGGAAAAGGCTTGCTATTGCTAAACCTGTTTCTTCCACCATTGTTAAAGCCTTGTTGAGGCTTTTGTTGATCCTTCCATGAGAAATTTGGATGATTTCTCCATGAGGGATTATAGGTGTTTCCATAGGGTTCACCCATGTAATTTACCTCTGCTATTGAAGGGTTCTCAGGATCATAAGCTTCTTCTTCAGAAAAGGCCTCTTTAGTACTGTTGGATGATTCCTTCAATCCATTTAGACTCTGAGAAATTATATTGACTTGCTGAGTCAATATTTTATTTTGAGCCAATATGGCATTTAGAGTATCAATTTCAAGAACTCCCTTCCTCATAGGCGTCCCATTATTCATAGGATTCCTTTCAGAAGTGTACATGAACTGGTTATTTGCAACCATGTCAATGAGTTCTTGAGCTTCTGCAGGCGTTTTCTTTAGGTGAATGGATCCACCTGCAGAATGGTCCAGTAACATCTTTGATCGCTCAGATAGACCATCATAGAATATATCTAGGATGGTCCATTCTGAAAGCATGTCAGAAAGACACTTTTTAGTCAGTTCCTTGTATCTCTCCCAAGCTTCATAGAGGGATTCACCTTCATTCTGTTTGAAGGTATGAACATCCACTCTAAGCTTACTAAGCTTTTGAGGAGGAAAGAACTTGGTTAAGAAAGCCGTGACCAGCTTATCCCAAGAGTTCAGGCTATCTTTAGGTTGAGAGTCCAACCATACTCTAGCTCTGTCTCTTACAGCAAACGGGAAAAGCATAAGCCTGTAGACCTCGGGATCAACTCCATTGGTCTTAACAGTATCACAGATCTGCAAGAATTCAGTTAAGAATTGAAAAGGATCTTTGGATGGAAGTCCATGAAACTTGCAGTTCTGTTGCATCAGAGAAACTAATTGAGGTTTAAGCTCAAAATTGTTTGCTCCAATGGCAGGGATTGAGATGCTTCTTCCATGTAAATTGGAATTTGGTGCAGTAAAGTCACCAAGCATCTTCCTTGCATTGTTATTATTTTCGGCCATGTTTTCTTCTTTTTCGAAAATTTCTGTTAGATTTTCTCCAGAGAGTTGTGCTTTGGCTTCCCTTAGCTTCCTCTTCAGAGTCCTTTCAGGTTCAGGATCAGCTTCAACAAGAATGTTCTTATCCTTGTTCCTGCTCATATGAAAAAGAAGAAAACAGAAAAGAAAATATGGAATCCTCTATGTCACAGTATAGAGATTCCTGTATGTGAGTATAAGAATAGAAGAATAGAAGAAGAGAAATTCGAACACCAAGAGGAAGAGAGGGTTCGAATTTTGAGATGAAGAGAAGTGTTAGTAAATAAATAAATAATTAGAAGGAGATGAGAGAGAGGAAATTTTGAAAATTAATTAAATTAAAAATAAAATTTAAAGTTAAATTTTGAAAATTAAAATTAAAATCAAATTAAATTAAAAATTAAAACAATTAGTTAATAAAAAAAAGAAATTTGAAAAAGGGGGAAGGGATTTTCGAAAATTAGAGAGAGAGAATTAGTTAGGTAGTTTTGAAAAAGATATGATTGAAATAAAAAGATAGGATTGATAAACAAAATTTGAAAATCAATTTTAAAAAGGTAAGAAGTTAGAAAGGAAGTTAGAAAAGATTTTGAAATTGATTTTGAAAAAGATGTGATTGAAACTTAATTTGAAAAAGATTTGAAAAAAAATTTAAAAAGATTTGATTTTGAAAATTAAAGTTGATTACTTGACTAACAAGAAACTAAAAAGATAT